>NC_134224.1:5875178-6183214 GCF_965140235.1 Caretta caretta
TGGGCTTTCCCTGTGGGCCAATCTCCAGGCGCTCAGGCCCAGGAGCGGGCAGGCCCAGGGTCTGCCCTGTGCGCAGCCATGCGGGAGACCTCTCCCCAGCACCCAAGCCTTCACTACCCATCGGAGCAGCCCCTCATCGGGGCCTCGCACTGCCCTGCCGCACCAATGAGCAGCGTTTCCTTTTGCATCTCCTGCTCGGTCAGTGGATTTTCCGTTCCCCTCTCCCCTGGTTCCTGGCAGCGATTGTTCTCCGAGGCCTGGCAAGCTCCCCAGGCCTGACACAGGGAATTCTTCACATGGCTGCACGGCTGCAGCTCCCCCGCCAGGGCTTACGCAGGCAAAGCTGCCGGCTTTCTGCCTCATTAACCGTCCCCTGCAGGTGGCAGAGTCCCCCTCGGTGCCCCGGAGGCTGGTCCTGGCAGAAATCACCAGCATTGGAGACCTCCTGGACTCCCCGAGCAGGTGCTCCAGGAGGTGGGGGCAGCCTTATCACCCACCTCTCAGGTTTTCCTTGAGTGGGTCCTGCGAGAGGGTGCACCCTCACCCCAGGGCCTCCGGACTTTGTCATCGGGCCCCTGCAAGCCCCCCCTCCCCCGGGGCGGCCCCCTCCCTTCCATAACCCGAGCCGGCTGTGCGCCCTGCAGCCGATTTGTTTCCGAACTGTGCCGAGGGAACAACTTTCCACTCTTGTGCTCCACACATTTCACTTCCTCGCCCTCGTGTCCCACCCCGATAGGAAGGGTCGGGACCTACTACCACCTGCAGAGGGTGAGGAAACCCCGGTGGGCCCCGGAAAAAACACCTCTCCCCCTCCCGCCAACCTCCAAATGCTGCTTTCTGGAGCTGGGGGGGGTGCGGGGTGCTGTCCCAGCAGATGCCCACAGCTTAGTCCTAAGCCTTTGGGGGCCAGGGATGGACAGGCACATGGGCTGCGGTTTAGAGGACACACACACACACACACTCACTCGCTCTCTCGTCCCTGGCACAGGGGCTGGCTGGGTTTGCAGGGTCATGGACGCGGCCTTTGTCACATGCCTGCTCGGGGGGCAGGGTCATGCAATGCATGAGACACTGGTCGCTACACGTGGGTGGGGGGCGGGCGGTTGGGGGGCAGGGCGGAAATGGCTGCTCCCTTCTCCAGGCTGGCGCTGGCCATGGGGCAGGTGCGTGCCAAGCCATCAGAGCTCGGCTCCTGGGGCTGGCCCTTCTGTCACTGAAACCAAGGAAGACGCTTAACAGGTGACATGCCCCCCCCACCCGCACACCCCTACTGCCACCCCCCCCCCACCTTGCCCTTCATTTGCCCTCCCCACACAAGGGGGCAAAGGGGAGGGCCCTGCTGTCCCCACCTTGCCCCTCTCGCCCCCCGCCCCTCCGCATGAGGTCAGCACCTAGAACGAATGTGCTGGCGAGATAAAGGGCCCGTCATTGTCTTGCTTCCTGTTTTGCCAGGACACGGTGACCCCGGGAAACCCTGGTCCGGCGCACACGCGCAGCCCACGCCAGGAACGTGCAGCCAGCCAGGCGAGCGGGGGGGGCGTCTCCATGCTGGTTCCAGGGGCTCAAAGGTGTCAACACAGAGCCATGCTAAGCTAGGTGTGACCCCCCCCCCCCAGCCCCACACAGCCCCCCAGGAGAGGCACGATCACAGGCCCTGGCTGCGCGCTGCAGATGAGCCGCACCAGCCTCCTCTCGGGGCCAGCGCACAGCTGGGGAGGGCGCCCGGCGCCCCACGGATGGACAGCTCCAGCCCACCCCGGTCCATGGCTCCCCTCTGTGGACGGCCTCAACACGAGGCCTAAAGGCGGGGCCCACCTGTTAGCTGGGCCTGGCAGTTTGTAGTTGGGTGTGTGTGTGTGCTGGGGCTGAGTGTTAGGGGTGTGTGTGTGTGTGCTGGGGGCTGAGTGTTGGGGGTGTGTGTGTGCTGGGTGTGTGTGTGTGTGTGTGTGTGTGTGTGTTGGGGCTGTGTGTGTGTGTGTGTGCGTGCTGGGGCTGTGTGCTGGGTGTGTGTGTGTGTGTGTGTGTGTGTGCGTGTGCGTGTTGGGGGTGTGTGTGTGTTGGGGTGTGTGTGTGTGTGTGTGTGTGTGCGTGTGCGTGCTGGGGCTGTGTGTTGGGGGTGTGTGTGTGTTGGGTGTGTGTTGGGGGTGTGTGTGTGGGCGTGCTGGGGCTGTGTGTTGGGGGTGTGTGTGTGTTGGGGGGGGTGTGTTGGGGGTGTGTGTGTGTGTGTTGGGGGGGTGTGTGTGGGCGTGCTGGGGCTGTGTGTTGGGGCGGTGTGTGTGGGCGTGTTGGGGCTGTGTGTTGGGGGTGTGTGTGTGCGCGTGTGCGTGCTGGGGCTGTGTGTTGGGGGTGTGTGTGTGTTGGGTGTGTGTGTGTGTGTGTGTGTGTTGGGGGTGTGTGTGTGTTGGGGGGTGTGTTGGGTGTGTGTGTTGGGGGGTGTGTGTGGGCGTGCTGGGGCTGTGTGTTGGGGGGGTGTGCGTGTGTGTGTGTGTGCGTGTGCGTGCTGGGGCTGAGTGTTGGGGGTGTGTGTGTGTTGGGGTGTGTGTTGGGTGTGTGTGTGTGTGTTGGGGGTGTGTGTGGGCGTGCTGGGGCTGTGTGTGTGTGTGTGTGTGTGTGCGTGTTGGGGGTGTGTGTTGGGGGGTGGGGGTGGCATACGCATTACTGCGGTGGCTGCAGTGGTACTGGGGGGTGCGGGGGGGGGCACGATGCGCCGCGCTGGCAACAGGGCGCCCAGGGAACCTCGTTATGGGTCATTCAGCGGCCTGGTGGTAATTCCCAAAGACAAACCTGACTTGGCAGGTTGGCTCACTGCCCCCCCACCCCACCCCCAAAATGAGCAATGACGGGGGGGGGAGGCCTGCAAGCGGGGGGGGGGGGGGGCACGGTGGGAACCGGCCGGCCCTGGCCCCAGCCCCATGGAGCAGCCAGTGGTTTATCTGCTGTGCCCCCCCCTTCCCGCCCCCCCCCAACTTCTGCAGCAGAAAGGCAGCAAGAGGAGAGCGCCACCTGGTGGCTGCACGTGCAGGGGCCCAAGCAGCATCAGCCGCCCACCGGAGCGGCAAGCGTGTGATGTGGTCCGGCGGCGTTGGCTGGGCTCACGCCACAGAGCACCCGACATCACGGAGCCGTGGACCAAAGGGTGGCAGGGTCCCCCTGCAAAGCCGGGGGGGGGGGGGAGGAGGCGCTAATGGCCTGGACATCTGCCAGGCTTCCCTCCTGCCATCACCGAGGAGCCGGTGCGCCCCAGGCCCGCGGGACTGAGCACAGTGCTGTGCAGCACACGGGGAGCGTGTGGACGGAGGGGTCACTGCTGGCCTTTCCCCTGGCAGGTGCTGGGTTAACGCCCCGGCTGAGGGCACAGCCGGCTGGGATCACAACAGGAGCTGGCCCATGTGTCCTGAGTCTCACACATCCCCACACCCCAGCCCTAGACTAGAATGAGTTACAGAGCCGGTGCGAGTCCTGCGAGTGGCATATTCCTGGAGCGCAGCAGGGCGGACTTGGGGCGTTGCACTGGCAGGGGGAGAAGGCAGGCAGGAGGGCCCCGTGGGGAGGGGCTGGCTGGCCCCCTGGAGCTCTGGCTTTAAGGCCTGGCGGCCCCCTCCAATTCCATGTGCAGCTGTGAGCAAACCCCTGAGCTCAGAGCCTGACAGGTGTTTAGGCCCCTCACTGCCATTGCAAGCGGGAGCCTCGCTGTCCCAGCTGCGAACTGCCGCCCATCGCATGGGCCTGGCTGAGGCCTGGGGGTGAGGAGCAATCTGTCAGACGGTGAGGGGGCTGCATACTGCAGTAAGTGGGGGGGCGGAGAAGGAGCTAAGGTAGCAGGACACAGGTGCTGTGGGGAAGGCCTGATGTGCCCCGCCCCCACCCCTGGAATACCAGGGAGTGCTGCTGATTAGCCTGGGGTGCAATGGGGGTTGCGCAGCACCTGCCACTAACCAGAGCCTGCCCTTCTTCACCCCAGCCGCTGAAAAGCCGGGTGTGCAGGACAGCGGGCACGGCCTCGTGCTGCGTCCACCAGGTGGTGCTACAGGCATACAAATGGATGTCAACGAGCGGCTTCCCAGGGCGGCTACTGGGTTTGGGCTGTTGGTTCATCGCAGTCAACTCACGATTCACTGAAAAAAATCCTGGGGATTAAAAAAACCAGCCATGATTAATTGCAGTTTCAAATTGCACGGCTGAACTCCAGCTGGAATGTATTAAATATTTTTGGGGGGATGGTTTTTCCACCTTTTCAAATATCGTGATTTCAATTACAACACCGACTACAAAGGGTGCAGGGCTCACTTGATATTATTTTTTATTACAAATATTTGCACTGTAAAAATGAACAAAAGAAACAGGATTGGTCAAGTACTGTCGTGCAATCTCTTTATCGTGAAAGTGTCGACAAAACAGCGTGAAACTTTAGAGCCTCCAAGTCCAGTCAGTCCTATTTCCCGTTCCGCCAATCGTTCGGCCAAACCTGTCTGTTTACATGTACAGGAGAGAATGCTGCTCGCTTCTGATTTACAGTGTCACCAGAAAGTGAGAACAGGCATTTGCACGGCACTTTTGTAGCCGCCATTGCAAGGTATTTACGTGCCAGATACGCTAAACATTCGTCTGCCCCTTCATGCTTTAGCCGCCATTTTAGAGGATGTGCTTCCACGCTGATGACGCTCGTTAAAAAAAGAATGTGTTCATTAAATTTGTGACTGAATTCCTTGGGGGAGAATTGTATGTCTCTGGCTCTATTTTACCCCCATTCTGCCATATATTTCGTGCTCTAGTAGTCTTAGATGATGACTGAGCACATTGTTCATTTTAAGGACACGTTCACTGCAGCTGTACCAGGCTCTGCCAGATCAGTGGCTCGGGGCGAGCTGGGAACGGGGGCGGGAGGAAGGGTCTTGCAAACGAGGCTGGGCTGGCAAAGAAATGGAGTAACAGGCTCAGCTGCTGTAAGGCAGCAGACACTGGCCACCGGGATTCCCGCGAACAGCAGACGTGAGGCCCAGCGCTGGAACGGCCCTGCAGCTCCAGCAAGGAGTCAGACTGCTGCACTGAGGCAGCCTGTGGAGCTAAGAACGCAGTCCTGCTCGCTCGGCCAGGCCAGAGCAAGCACCTAACAGGTGCTGGTGAGTTGATGAGTGGTCACAGAAGGGCCTGGCTACCTGGATTTCTGGCTCCTATGCCTGACATGAGGAATTACTTGAAACAATGTGCCTGAGCAATCTTGTGCCTTGGTTTCCCCATTTGTAAAATAGCAATAGTAGCACTGATCTCTCTCATATGGGGACAGGCCTTGACAACGAATTGCTTGCAAGCTAATTTGGCAGGGTCTGGGGCACCCACCGATAACTTGAAATGGGCAATCCATGAAAGATGAGCCCCCTCGATTTTGAAGGAATGCTGCTGCTGATGGATGATCAAGCTTGGGTCATTCATTGCTCCCCTTCAGATCTAAGGCTTCCCTGAGCCCCGGCTGTGGTCTGACTTCGGCAGAGATAAATTGCCTTTTATTTGCTAGTCACGATAACAAAACAAAAAAAAATCCCAGCGAGGCCAAGGCTGTTCGAGAACTAATCCAGCAAGGAGACAAGAGATGCCGGTGTCTGTGCATTCAACTGAGCAGTTGGCAAAAGCCCCGAGAGGGAAGCATGCAGTCTGTAGCATGGAGATAGTAATCCAGCCTTTGGCTGTTTAGCAAGGAACTGGCTCTTGCTACATGTACACGGGGGGACGGATTTTCAGAAGAGCGCTGCTCATTTAGGCACCCAGTTAAGAGCTAGATTTCCCAGTGCTACCCTTATGGCATGTGCGGTGAAAATCTGGCCCATGGCCCCCGCACAAACGAGGCCTGATCGCGGGCAGAGCCTCGAACCGCTCCTGCAATACACAGAGTTTTCTTTTTAGCTCTTTGTTTTCTCATGCTCAGAACACTGCAAAACCAGCATCTTTGGGGGCTGACATTTTCCATGCTTGGTCTCTGCCCAAAGGTGAATAGGAGTGGAAAGGCTGAGCTAAATTCCTCCAGCTGCTTTTCAATTATGGGAGAGTGTGTGAAGGTGGAGGTGGGGTGGAAATACACTTTTCCTACTGTAAAAAAATATTTTAAGCACACCCTGTTTAACAAACAGTTACAGCAAACCCCCACATTAGACACTGGCAACTCAGCACAGGCCCTATCCAGGTTGAAGTCTTGTGCTGACATGACATGGAATCAAAGATCTGCTGGAAAGGAAGCAGTTATTAAAGACGACACCGAGAGACCCAGATACAAGCTCCCACACAGATTAAGCTCCAGCTCTGTCTCCTGTGTTTACCACGTCTGGAATGCCATTGAGCATACAGCAAGATCTACTGGCTGACTTATATACAGCAAGGAAACCTAGCAACACAATCCCCTTTCATTAACTGGGAGTGGGGAGGAAAATATTCAACAAAAGAAGCCACTGAAAAATCCTCCCCGAGGAGCTTTAACTCCCGGAGACAGGTTCCACTGTGATCAGCAGGCAGACGGTTTCAAAAAAGAAATTCTTACCACTAGGCAAGAAAGTTGGTGGCCACCTGGGCTACTGTACCTGTAAAAGAAAAGCAAAGAGCAGGTAAAAGCCAATCACCCCGTGCAGGGGATCCCCAGAAGAATGTCTGTCAGTTATTTCTACTGCAGGTTGCCTTGTACTAGATTTGGGAAAATATGAATGACTGTCTGCAAGTGACAATGAACTGCAGGGGTGGTCTATCCACTAGAAGGTAGTGGTGTAATCAGCGCTACTCAGCTGTGTGCCACAGACCCTATACAGCCACACCTAGTGGAGAGTCTCCTGCAGCCCAGGTAGTAGGGTGCTATGCTTTCTGGAGCTGGACGATCAGATTTCTACCCCCATCCCGTGGCTGGGAAGTTCCAGACCAGCACTGCGCACCGTCACATCCACAGCGTCCTAGTGACCCCAGACTTGTGACAATGCCAAATGCACATCTGTATTACAATCTCGATTGCCTCAGAGCCCAGGCCCCCCCCCCCCCAGCACTCCCCCCCACACACAGACACCCCGGCACTCCCCCGACAGGTGTCATTTCTACAAACAGAAGTAAAAGGTTAAAAATGCATCATTCTTGGACGCTGCCGATTAACCAATCGCTGGGATCCTCTGTGGGGGACACAAAGTCCCCCCCCGCCCCCCAATGCCATTAGCAGCTCCCAGCCCTGTGGGTGACGGTGTGCGCAGCACCTGGCCGCTCTGCTGGAGGGGACCCCATTGCTGGCCTTGCTGAAAAGCTTTCACAGCAGGGCTTTGATGCGCTGCCTGCCCAGGGCCCGTGGGCCGCGCCTGCAGCCTCTTGTGAGCCATGCCTTCGAGGCAACTCTGGGCCCACCCGTGGTCTGGTCATGCAGTGCCCCCTGCTGGGTCCCCTAGCTGCTTTGGCCAGGGGCATGAAGGCTGGTTGCCAGGCACCGAGGGTTGAGCAGCAGAGGGGAGCAGGAAGCCCGGGACACCTCCTCCCATCACGAGCAGCAGGAGGAATGCGGGTGGGTGAAGCCACGAACAGCAGCAAACGCACCTGAGAGCGGTGTAACTGTCACGTGCAGCCAGTGTCCCCAGCTCCCCAGCGGGTCTGACATTTCCGCTGCCAGGCAATTAGCTCTCCTGCGTGCGGGGTAATTACCCTCCAGCAAGGGGGGGAACGGGCCAGCGGTGACAGCTCTTGCTGATGGACTGAGGCTGTGCATGGAGAGCGTCATGTCCCCCTCCTCTGTGCCTTACAAGGCTGCAAAGACCATGCAGCACTAAGCGGAGGGATAAAGGGTCCCGAGTGCACAGTAGACTGGGAGTGAGCAACTCCTTCCACAGCCAGTTTACACACACTGGCCTAGGCTCTGCTTTGCACGGGTGTGAAACCGGAGTGACTCCACTGACCTTCCTGGATTGGCATCGGGCAGTAATGAAGATCCAGAGCTCCCAGCTCAGATCTGCCCTCAGCCTCATTCCCGGGGGCACGATGCATCCGCGTCCCTGGCTGTCATGGCTTGCAAGGTGCCGGAGACTGGAGGAGCAAGGGCTGCTGGGGGTTGGAACTGAGGGGTGTTGGCCGATCTGTGGGGTGAGGTCCCAGGGCTGGAATAACAGGGTGTGTGGGGGCCAGTAGGTCAGTTCCAATGGCTCCCCAAGAGAGAAGCTATAGGGCAATCTGTGGAGCTGGAGATAGCCGGGCGGGGCTGCGGTAGCCAGGCAGGGGCGCATCAGAGCCGAGAGAACGCCTTCGGTGGGAAAGCCGGGGCAGCCGTCTGCCCTTCTGGTGGGGTGAGCGTGTGAGAAGCAACGTTGCTCCTTCATTCAGGCCTTCACAGCCTTCACTACTCTCACAGGCCCACCCGCCAGCTCCTCTGGGAGCACAGTGGGGATCCGCCCTTGCAGAGGGGCACCGGTCCAGGAGGACGTTTGAAGAGGGCCGAAGCCCATGGGAAGTCTATGGGAGCTGGTGGCTTTTGCAACTCCCCCCATAAAGGGTCGAAGGAAGGGTGGCCATTGAGAGAACGTTTTTATACGGTGCCCATCACCCTGGTGTCTGAGGGCCATCCCACAGGATTCCTTTACACTACCCAGACATGGGGCCATGGTCCTACATCTCTGGTGCCTAATCCGACTGCAGAAACATCACAGGAAGGAGCACGAAAAGAAGCAATGTTGCCTTTCTGTTAGCCCAGGGAACTAGGGAATCCAGAGTCATACGTTCTAGGCCCAGTCCTGCCCTAACTCACCATGTGACCAAGTCATTTGATATCTCAGTTTGTTCCTCTAAAATGGGAATCACCACCTGGGAGGGACAGCATGAGGCTTAAATGTACTTTGGGCTACGCTGATGCAAGGTGATGTGATCATCATTGTTATCAACAAAGAACTCCACAGCTGAACGGGAGCAACGCCTTGTCACCAGGCCCATGACCTGCTAAGTATGCAGGACGCAGTCATTACAGCAGGGGCCACCCTGCTGCAGGATAGGATGGGATCTCGCCCATTTCGGCTGTAGTCTTTCTCTGGGGCAGCTGCCTGCGTGTGACCGCTCCTCTGTCTGCGTGCTATCAGACGGAGCCTCCCCCGCAGCGAGCTTAGTAAATAATAATACAACTAAATTGCAGCTACGTTTCCAGCTCCATTTTGCAGCAACAGAGGGATAAAGCATCAGTTTCTATTTTTCCAGCAAGCCAAATGCTTCGATAGAAGTGCTGAGATCTGGAACTAGCAAACTGAGGTGGAAGAAGGCTGCTGCGGCATGTGAATGGAGGGAGGTAAATGTCAGGGGAGCTTCTGACCAAAAATAAGGGCCAATTACCACTGTAAAAATGCAACAGCACTTCAGCCTCAGCAGCAGTCTCTTCTCCCGATGGCAACCGATCAGCTCAGCACAGTGGTAACGAAGCACAAATAAACCATCCAACCTCACGGAAAGAGCAGCAGCAAAGGGCCAGTTACAATCCGAAACGCATTAGAAACACTGGACAAAAATCTATTTGTAAAACACCACAGCAGCCTTGCAAGGAGCTTCCAGACGAGCTCGTCAGTGATGGACAGAAAAGTGACTATGGAGAACGCGCCGCTTTCTGCGGGCTTGGCTGGACTGGAGAAGTTTTCTCCCCGTGTCCTGACATCAGTGGAGTGACACTCGTGCAGCTCTGATTCAGACACTGCACTGGTGCCAAATGGGGCTTGCACTAGAGAGTGACTTGCCCTGATATGCACCAGTGCAAGGCCCGTCTTACCGCAGCCTTGCACGCCTACGCATCAGCGCAACGACATTGGTGCTAAAATACTCCAGCATGGGCAGGGCCTGGCTTTATGCAGCCACTCAACAGATCTAGGTCACTGCTGATCCACTGCCCGACGTCACGGCTGTTTCCAATCAAAGGGAAGAGGTTCCCCAGAAGCACCCCTTTCAGTCTGACAAACAGCCTAGACGCACCGGATGGCAACGACTCAGGCCAGAAATGCCAGAGCCGGAGTTTTTTTCCATCCCATGTCACTGTCTCAGTGTTTCCTTAGACGTTTTGGATATTGGTGTAGGATCTTCCTTTAGCGTGCAATTCACCCCGCTGAGGGCAAGCAGCCCAAACCCGCTCCACTGCCTAAGTCCTTGCCCAGAACACCGGGCTTACGTGGGACTTCCATCGTGCATTGGGCTTAGGGTGCCTGTGTTTGCAGATGTGACAGCTGCCTTCTTGGCCAACACCTGGGGGATTGAACCAGGGCCTTCCAGAGCTAGAAGCATGAGCTGAGGAGTCAAGTGCAAGGCACAGCAATTGGCTAGTAGCCCTTTAAATAGTTTGAGATCCAGCTCATGGGCCACCAGGGCAGCTGTGTGTATGTCTACACTGCAGCAAATGCCCTGAATTTCAGAGCCTGGGTCAGCTGACTCAGCTCCCGGGGCTCAGATTGTGGGGTGATAAAATTGCAGGGTAGATGTTCCTGTGTGGGGGGAGGGTCCCAGAGCCTGGACTCCAGCCTGAGCCCAATACTATAGCCCTGAGCCCATCAGCTGACCAGGCCACCCACTGCCATGCTGCGGTTTTTTTTATCACAGCAGAGACGTACCCAGTGTGTCTATGTAGCTAGGCCTTGCCTGCTTGTATGTAGCTACTAAACATGGTTATTTGGAACCCAGCTGCACCTGGGTGGTTTCCCCATATTCATAATGTCACATAGAGAAAAAGATGCAATAGCAAGATTCCCGGGCTGGGGCTGTAACAGCCTCTGGGGATCGGGCACAGAGCCGGACCCGTAACACACGCTCCCCGGCAGCTGAGACCTCGCCCCCTACACAGGAGCGAATTGCTCTCATGCTGAGGCTGGAGGGGCAGCATGTTAGCTAAGCCAGAGAGCCCCCCGGGGATTGCTCAGGGTGACCCACATACAGCTGGCAGAGATCGTTAAAGGCAATAAAATGGAAGAAGAAGAAAATGACTTCTGAAGAGTTTTCTGCCAGCTGGACAGTTTTGATGGATTGCCCCAGGCTTTGCCTTCCGAATCTCACTTTGCTCCAGGCTCCCTGGTCAGCCGGGGGTGGGGGGAAGAGGGAGGATTAATTGCTTTGTGTTAAAGTCAGATGCAAATAATAGAATCAGCAGAGGGGCCCAGGACTGCAGAGAGATTTTGAAGATGCTGAATGGTCCAGTACGCTGGTTTATTCTCATCCCGCTGCGAGAGGCAGATCTTACAACAGGAGAGAAGCCACATCTCACAGCAAGACCCAGTGAGTCAGCAGTTCTGTCGCTCCCAGGAACAGCTGGACGATGTTCTCTGGCCTGTGCTATGCAGGGCAAATGGCACGATCATAACGGTCCAGTCTGGCCTTAGGAGGGGGCAGACCCCGAGCTGCTGTAAAATTGGCCTAGCGAGATTGAAATGGAGCAACACCATTCACACCAGCTGAAGATCTGGCCCCACGGTTTGGCTCGTGCATTGCCAGGAAGATATTGGGTGGCCTCGTCATATTGGCACAGGTGAGGGCAAAGTCTGCAGAAACTTTCTGTCCCACACACCGAACCGCGGCGTATCCGAGCCTGTGACGTGTGGGCTCTGCCATAGCGGTCAGTGGTGTATTAGGGGGCTCGTTACCTTGCAAGCCTGGGTCTGGTTTGGGACGTACCCATGGAACAGTTGCAATAACGGGACCCTGGGTCATATTGTCAATTATCCTGCCTGTGGCAAGGCCAAGGCCCCGCCCCTCCCCAAGCACACCTGACTGGACAATGATCTTCCATTGCAGTGCAGAGACCAAACCTTTTCAAACCCCAGCTAATGACCAGCTTGCACCCTGATGCACTGGGCTAGACAGCTCTTACTCATACCCTGGCCAGGGGCCCGGCAGAGGCTGACCTCATTCCTAGCAATATCTGATCCTTCGTCTGCAAAAAGGCAATGCCCGGGAGGGGCAAGAAGGGTCACGTGCCCCTCCCCAGACGCTGGGAGTGGGGGCACGCTCCGCAGGGAACCACAGCCGTGACAGGAGCAGGATGCGGGGCCACCGAACGTGAGACTTGGGCCCCTTGGAGGGATCGCAGGTCTCACAGCGTTGAAGGAGGATCCGCGTTAGCTCATCTAGGCTGACTTCCTGCACACCGCAGGCCATTGAATCTTACCCAAATACCCCTACGTTGAGCCCAGTGACTTCAGTTCAACTAAAGCATTTCGGGAGACTAAAGTGCGGTGTGCCACAGGCAGAGGAGGGGACTGGCCCTTGGCAGGGAATTGATCAGGTGAGACATGCCCACAGGATCCCAGCAGGTGATCCACACCCCGATTCAGAAGAGGAAGGTGGAAAACTCCCAAAGTTCCAGCCAATCTGATGTGGGGGGAAAAAATTCCTTCCTGACTCCAACCCTGGCAACCAATTTGGCCCTGAGCAAGACACACAGCCAGGCAGCTAAGAAAGAGGATTCTCTGCATCAGGTCTCCCTGGGCCCCACACGCCAGCTCCAGAAGATAAAGGGCAGAGCCTTTCAGCTAGGCACATCAAGAGCAGATCAGGGAGAGCCTGCCTGTGTAGTTTATACCCCAAACAGCGAGCAGGGAGAGGACAGGAAGGTTTGTTTCTTTGCTAATATTTTACATGTCCTTCCCTTCGCTGATCATTGGAATCAGGCATCGACTTGTTATCCATGTGGATCCCCATCTCCAGGCAGTAAACTGGTAGCAAACTGAAAATGGAACCAGCTTGGGCTCAGGGAATTGCTCTGAGACAAGTTCATTGCAAAGGCATTTATGGGGAACTGTCCCAGTCAGCCAAGCCCTGGTTTCTTGCATGGTTGAGGCTCACTTTGATTTGTAGCACAGGCTGCAGGCTCAGAAATCCCGGCCTGGCAGAGGAAGGTAACAGTCTCTTTGCAAAATGAGGAGGAACTTGGTATCAAACTGCTCTGAGAGTCGCACCTGGAGTCGGCTTTTGTTATTTTATCAGCCGTATACATCAATGACAACCTTTAGCTCAGCCCCAGCCAGGCACAGAGCGGTAGAGTGGAGACTAATGGCACGAGAAACCATTCTCGCTGTGAGTAACCCAAACAGACTGAATTAGGGCTCCTTTCTCTGCTACTTTAAACAGAACCTAACTGAGCACAGGACAGGAGTGATGAATGATGCAAATCCTAGAACAGGTCCTGGAGCTCCATGGATGCTGAAAATATTTGCTGGAGTTTTTAAACAGATGTGTTTCCACTGTGTTTTCAGGTGGGCTCTCCCCAGATGTTCTAGAAAATGGATCAGCCAGCAGGAATGGTCACTAAGACCCCTATTCAGCAAAACATTTGTACACATGCCCATCTCTAAGCACGTGAGCAGTTCCATGCACCAGATCATCAACAAATTAAAATCTGTGTAGCTTCCCCAGCTTCACATGAGCTAGGCCGACATCGGGTCCGCTGACTGCAACGAGACGGCTCACCTGCTCAACGTTACTCACTCACTTTGCTGGAGCAGTACCTTTTAAGCATAAGTTTGTACTGGAGTTACCACAGTAAATATTAAAACAAACAAGAGCTTAAACCCACATGCTCCAGGGCGCAAGCCAACCTTTCATGAACAGGGGTCAGGAAGAAATTCCCCCTGTGGACAGGTTGCCCCAGAACTACCCACTGCAGGGGTTTTTGCACCTTCCTCTGCAGCTGGTTCTAGTTACTGTCAGAGACACACGACCAGTCTAGAGGGAGCCTGGTTTGATCTGGTAGGGCAATTCCTATAGACTGACGTCATTTAAATAGCTGAAATCATATAATTTACCATTTTTAAAATCCTATGACTGAAATTGACCAAAATGGACCAGGAATTTGGTAGGGCCCTACTGATGGAGAATCCACCGTGACCCTTGGTAAATTGTTCCAATGGTTAATTATGTTCAGCATTAAAAATTTACACCTTATTGCCAATCTGATTTTGTCTAGCTTCAACGTCTAGCCATTAGATGGTGTTATATTTTCCTCTGCTAGTTTGAAAAGCCCATTATTAAATATCTGTTCCCCACGTAGGTGCTTTGATCAAGTCACCTCTCAACCTTCTCTTTGTCAAACTAAATAGATGAGTCTGTCACTATAAGGCAGGTTTTCTAATCCTTTAATCATTCTTAGGGCTCTTCTCTGAACCCTCCTTAATGAATCAACATCCTTCTATGGGCATCAAAACCAGATACAATATTTCAGCAGTGCTAACACAGAGCCAAATATAGACGTAAAATAACCTCTCTACTCCTCCTAGAGAGTCCCCTGTGTATGCCTCCCAGGATCACATTAGCTCTTTTGGGAGCTCACGTTCCGCTGATTATCCATCAGTGGTATATAAATAAGCTTCATTCTTAATGCCACAGGGAGGGAAACAAATCGTGACTGAAGAAGTCTCCTCCCTCAGCTGCGTGGGCGTAGAAGGGCTTTTCCTTCCTTCAACATTCATCTGTAGGACCCTCTGTGACGATGTGACGCAGCAGGGAGGGGGGAGTGTTGACCTGGGAATGTGCCCTGGGGATGGGAGACCTGAGAGCCTGTAACCTGAGCCAGGAGGGGGAGGGGGCAAAAGCTCATGCTCAGATAAATTGGTTAGTCTCTAAGGTGCCACAAGTACTCCTTTTCTTTTTGCCCACTCACAGGCATTCTCAAAGGCCGTTAGGAAGCTATCTATGTCCTCCCCCTCCTTACGCTGGGCCAGAAAGCACTTATCAAAGCTCCTTGCAGTCTTGGGTCCAATTTCTCACCCCCTTACTGGACTCCAAAGCCGTGGAGGTGTACAGCCGAATGACAGGGGCGGAAGCAGGGGACTATGAACTGTTCAAACAGGCCCTGCTCCGTGAGTTTGGGCTGACCCCCGAGATGTACCGGAGAAGGTTCCGGAGTCAGCATAAAACACCTGAGGTCACCTACCTACAACTGGTCAACCGAATGCAGGGATGTGTCCACAAGTGGATAGCTGGGGCCCAAGCTAAAGAGGACCTGCTTGACCTAATCGTACTGGAGCAACTGTATGAACAGTGCCCTTCCGACCTGAGGCTGTGGTTGGTGGACAAAAAGCTCGAGAACCCCCAGCACGCAGAGCAGCTGGCCGACGAGTTTGTGAACAGTCGGTCAGGGGGTAGCAGGGAGGAGTCCCAAAAGAACAGGCCCTCCCCGCTGCAGAGAGAGAGTCACCATGGGACCTCCCAGCGGGGAAATAGGGAGAACCCCCTCCCAAGGGGAACGCCTGGCATCGGGCCCCTCTGACCCGCTTGAGGGGACCAACGTGACCTGAGCTGCTATCACTGTGGCCAGAGAGGCCACGTACGGACCCAGTGCCCCAGGCTCAGGGACAGACTGAGCAGACCCAACCTACCCAGGATTAACTGGGTAGGGACCCAGCTGGACGAGTGGAAGACGGCCCAGGCAAGGGGGGCTGCCAGCTTACCATCTGCTCGGGAGGGAAGAGTACCCCAGGCCAGCTCCGCCAGAGGTGCTGGATTCAGGGTGCTCGGTTTACAGGGTGGGCGCGGGGCTGTCCCTCCGGAGAGAGTGCCTTGTTCCCCTGGAGGTGGATGGGAGGAAGGTCAATGGATACTGGGATACGGGCGCGGAGGTGACGCTGGCCCGGCCCGAGGTGGTGGCCCCAGATCGGGTGGTGCCCAACACCTACCTGACCCTGAGGGGGGTGGGCGGGACCCCATTTAAGGTGCCCGTGGCAAGGGTACACCTGAAATGGGGGGCCAAGGAGGGCCCCACGGATGTGGGGGTACACCACTATTTGTCCACTGAGGTTTTGATGGGGGGAGACCTAGAGGACTGGCCAAGCAAGCCCCAGACCGCCCTGGTTGTGACCCGTAGCCAGAGCCGGCGAGGGGTACTGTGCCCTGACCTTGGGGAGGGTACCACACCGGAGGTGCAGGACCCTACCCTGGTGGGGAGGGAGCTTCGAGGGGCACGGCTCAGAGAGGCTGTGGCCTCAGACCTGGCCAATAAGAGGGAACCGGTCCCCATCCCTTCCCCAGCCGCTGAGTTCCAGGCCGAGTTGAGGAAAGATCCCTCCTTGCGGAAGCTCAGGGACCTGGCCAACCTCAGTGAGGTACGGACCATGAGGAGAGGCTGCCAGGAGAGGTTCCTATGGGAGAAGGGGTTCCTGTACCGAGAATGGGATCCCACAAGGGAAGTAGAGTCCTGTGGGATCAGGAGGCAGCTGGTGGTCCCCCAGAAGTATCGCCGCAAGCTACTGTACCTGGCCCATGACATCCCCCTCTCAGGGCACCTGGGAATCCAGCGCACCCACCAGAGGTTGCTACAGAACTTTTACTGGCCCGGGGTCTTTACCACTGTCCGGCAGTATTGCCGATCCTGTGACCCCTGTCAGAGGGTGGGGAAGGCCCGGGACAAGGGGAAAGCAGCTTTGAGACCTTTGCCCATCATAGAGGAGCCTTTCCAGAAGGTGGCCATGGACATCGTGGGGCCTCTCAGCAAGACGACCCGGTCGGGGAAGAAATACATTCTGGTGGTGGTAGATTTCACCACCCGCTACCCCGAGGCAGTGCCCTTAGCTTCCATTGAAGCAGACACCACGGCCGATGCGCTCCTGACCATTTTCAGCCGAGTGGGGTTCCCCAAGGAAGTCTTGACAGGCCAAGGGTCCGACTTCATGTCGGCCCTGCTCCAGTGCTTGTGGGAGAAATGTGGGGTCCGGAACAACTGGGCCTCAGCTTATCACCCCCAGTCCAATGGGCTGGTGGAGAGGTTCAATGGGACGCTAAAGATGATGCTGAAAACCTTTATGAACCAGCACCCGCAGGTTTGGGACAAGTACTTACCTCATCTGCTGTTCGCGTACAGGGAGGTGCCCCAGGAGTCTGCCGGATTTTCGCCTTTCGAACTGTTATATGGAAGGAGGGTGAGGGGCCCCCTGGACCTGATGAGAGACGAGTGGGAGGGGAAGGCCACTCCCGATGGAGAGTAAGTGGTGGAGTATGTCCTGATCTTCCGAGAGAGACTGGCTGAACTCATGGGCCTGGCCAGGGAGAATCTGGCCAGAGCCCAGAAGAGGCAGAAGGTCTGGTATGACCGCATGGCGCGGGCCCGTGCCTACGCCACCGGGGATCCGGTGATGGTTCTCATCCCTGTGAGAAAGAACAAACTACAGGCCGCCTGGGAGGGCCCTTTCAAGGTCGTCAAGCAGCTAAACGAGGTAAACTATGTGGTGGAGCTGTCGAATTGGGCACAACACCACTGGGTGTATCATGTGAATATGATGAAGCCATATTATGCCAGGGGGAATGTGGTGTTGGCTGTGTGCGGACAGTGGCAGGAGCAGGGAGATGACCCTTTAGTAGATCTATTCCCTGAGACCAGAGCTGGTTCCCCCCTGGAAACAATTCCCCTCTCGGATCAGCTAACCCCTGCCCAGCAAGCTGAGGTCAGGGGGGTGCTGCATCTGTACTGACAGCTGTTTTCCAACCAGCCTGGACGCACTAATCTGACTGTCCACTGGGTGCAGACAGGGTCGCACCCGCTGATAAGATGCTCCCCCTTCCGAGTCACAGGGAAAACTGCTCAGGACCTGGAAAGAGAGGTCCGGGACATGCTGGCTTTGGGGGTGATCCAGCCATCTGCCAGCCCTTGGGCCTCGCCGGTGGTGCTCGTTCCCAAAAAGGACGGGTCGGTCCAGTTCTGTGTGGACTATCGGAAGCTCAATGCCATCACTGTATCTGATGCCTACCCCATGCCCAGGCCTGATGAGCTCCTAGACAAGCTGGGAGGAGCTCGGTACCTTATCACCATGGACCTTACAAAGGGCTACTGGCAAGTGCCGCTGGATGCAGATGCCCGGCTGAAATCGGCCTTTATCAGCCCTCTGGGGCTCTATGAGTTCCTGACCCTGCCTTTCGGCCTCAAGGGAGAGCCGGCCGCCTTCCAGCGCCTGGTGGACCAGCTCCTGAGGGGGGTGGAGAATTTTGCCGTGGAGTATATTGATGACATCTGTGTCTTTAGCCAGACCTGGGAGGACCATGTGTCCCAGGTTAGACAAGTGCTGGACTGACTCCGGGGGGCTGGGCTGACTGTAAAAGTAGAGAAGTGCAAGGTGGGGATGGCTGAAGTATCTTACCTGGGCCATCGGGTGGGGAGCGGCCGCCTAAAGCCGGAACCAGCCAAGGTGGAGGTGATCAGAGATTGGCCCGCTCCACACACCAAAAAGCAGGTCCAAGCCTTTATTGGGCTGGCAGGATACTACCAAAGATTTGTGCCCCACTTTAGCGCCATAGCCACCCCCATCACTGAGCTATGCAAGAAGGGGAAGCCAGACAAGGTGGTCTGGACCGAGCAGTGCCAGGAGGCTTTCTGGGCACTGAAGGAGGCTCTGGTCAGTGGCCCAGTTCTGGCAAACCCAGACTTTGACAAGCCCTTTGTGATGTTCACCGACGCCTCCGACACGGGACTGGGGGCGGTGTTAATGCAGGAGGATGAAAAGGGGGAGAGACACTGTCAAACTGGACAGTCTCTACGTAAAAGAATAAATGGACACAAATCAGATGTCAAGAATTATAACATTCATAAACCAGTCGGAGAACACTTCAATCTCTCTGGTCATGCGATTACAGACATGAAAGTTGCGATATTACAACAGAAAAACTTCAAAACCAGACTCCAGTGAGAAACTGTTGAATTGGAATTCATTTCCAAATTGGATACAATTAACTTAGGCTTGAATAGAGACTGGGAGTGGCTAAGTCATTATGCAAGGTAACCTATTTCCCCTTGTTTTTTCCTACCCCCCCTCCCCAGACGTTCTTGTTAAACCCTGGATTTGTGCTGGAAATGGCCCACCTTGATTATCATACACATTGTAAGGAGAGTGATCACTTTACATAAGCTATTACCAGCAGGAGAGTGGGGTGGGGGGAGAGAAAACCTTTTGTAGTGATAATCACCCATTTTTTCATGGTTTGTGTGTATAAAAACGTCTTCTGTACTTTCCACAGTATGCATCCGACGAAGTGAGTTGTAGCTCACAAAAGCTTATGCTCAAATAAATTGGTTAGTCTCTAAGGTGCCACAAGTCCTCCTTTTCTTTTTGCAAAAAGTGATATGCAAATTCACCTTTGAACTGTGGCAAATGCAGCGTCGGGAGAGATTACACCAGTTACAAAGGTAGCAAAGAGGCACAAGCACCCTGCGGTATATTCCGATTGGTTACACCTATTTAAATCCAGAGGGACTCCCGGGTCTTGAACAGACGTAACTGAGATTAGAACCAGAACCTGAGATCCTCTTGTACCCAGTGTTAGCTGGGAAATCTCCTTTGAATCTAAGGGCTTGTCTTCCCCTACAGTGCTGCACCCCTTCCAGTGAAGATGCTACTATGCCGACGGGAGAGATTCTCCCATCAGCACAGTTAATCCACCTCCCTGAGACGCTTTCCCATCGACTTAGTTCTGTCTACACAGGGAGTTAGGTTGGCATAATGATGTCACTCAGGGGTTTGTATCTTTCACACCCCAACTGACACAGTTGTACTGACATAGGTCTGTTGTGTGGACTTGGCCTTAGCAAGATACAGACCATTAAGAGCATCAGCATGCTCTGCTCCGATCACACAACAGTGTGAATCAGGCGTGACTGGAGTCACACCGGTGTGAAAGTGGAGTTAGGCCCAATACCCTTTCAGGTCGTTTACCTGATTCAAGCAGAGCGTTTATTATTCCTTCTGTTAAATATAAAAAGCAATTGGATTTTAATTTAAACCAGTAAGACAAGGAGCCTGACAAGGTTAGGGGGTCTGTCTTCCTGACTGTGGCTCGCCTCATTACTAGATGCTTTGAATTGATCTTACAAAATGTTTCTGAAGAAAATAAAATGTTGGGTTTTTGGTTTTGTTGACCTTGCATCACCTCCACTAGTTCTCTGGAGACTATAAAATGTTAACATCATGGATATACTTTATATTAAAGGGAACTTTTTATAAGCTACTTATAAATGTTAATAGATTCCATAAGAATGTGACATTCAGGAGTTAAATGTGGCACAGATGTCTATTAGAACATCAGCAGATGTTGTTCTGGATGGTTATAAGCAACCTGTTGGACTCTAGCAGTTGACTAGCTATGCATGAAGACATCTGTCAATCATTTGTTAACCCTTTAGAAAGGCAGCTTCCCTATAAAAGGTGACCGGTATTGTTTGGCACTCAAACTGCTTTGCACCCAAGGTCACAACGCAACAAATAGCACCCAGGAATCCTGACTAACCAGGAGAGCTCTTTAGCGTCACTGCTAACAATAAAATGGTACGATTTCAATCTCCAGGCAGAGACAAAACATTAGATGAATAAACTCTCCCCAAAGACTTTTTTTTTTAATTATGCTCAATAATAAGACAACCCAGGCTGTTGGGATGGACGGGAAGCCCCATAGCAACAGCGCTGGCTGGGACAAGAGACCCATTTGAGAGCGGGTTACAAACATGGTGTTCTGGGTAGACTTAAAAACCCTCTGTTGTAGTGTTTGACAGTGTGAGGCCCCCTTTGCAGTCAATGGCAGAAATCCCACTGCCTCATTTTACAGAGAGCTAAAACCATCTGTGCCCCTCGGAAGGAAACTGCTACGGAATTATCCACCTTCTCTCGAATACCTGGGGACCAACGACACTGCACCCGACTGAGAGCAGACAGTCATGTCCTGGGGCTTTCCAAACGTTGTGCTGTCACAGTTTCAACAGACGCAGAAGGTGCTTCCATTGCGAACTCTCTCCGCTCAGGGAGTGGGCAGGTAGACCAGTCCCTTTGCCTTCATTATTACTGGGGGTCTTGTCTATTTTCATCGTAAGCTCTTGCAAAGATTCGGGAAAGGAGTGGACATTTCTACAGCTAGCAAGAATATCCAGAGTTGGAATAATTGATGCTAACAAACATTTTGGATGGGATATTAAACCTTGTGCTTCAGAGCTTAAGTGGATTGCTAACGGTTATAGGCCAGGATGAGAGCTGTGTGGGGGGGGAATAGAACATAAGAACGGCCATATTGGGTTCAGACCAAAAGTCCATCCAGTCCAGTCTCCTGTCTTCTGACAGTGGCCAATGCCAGGTGTCCCAGAGTGAATGAACAGAACAGGGAATCATCAAGTGACCCATCCCGTCGCCCATTCCCAGCTTCTGGCAAACACCCCTATCTAGTTCTTTTTTGAACCCTGTTATAGTCTTGGCCTTCACAACATCCTCTGACAAGGAGTTCCACAGGTTGACTGTGCATTGTGTGAAGAAATACTTCCTTATGTTTGCCTTAAGCCTGCTGCCTATTAATTTCATTTGGTGACCTTCAGTGGTAGGTTACATACCAGAGTTAGTAGTTCTGCAGTTTCATATCTGAGTTCCTTCAGAACTCTTAGGTGAATCCCATCTAGTCCTGGTGACTTATTACTGTTTAATTGACCAATTTGTTCCAAACCTTCATCTGCTGACACCTCAATAGGAGACAGTTCTGAGATTTGTCACCTAAAAAGAATGGCTCAGGTATTATCATCCATCTGCTACTGCAGGGTTCTTGCGTTTGCCTCTCATGCATCTGCTGCTAGCTAGTGTCCGAGACAGGATAATGGATTAGATGGACCTCGGGTCTGGCCCAGTTTGGTATTTCCTATGTATGTACCGTGCCTGGTACAATCACGCTCCAATCTCATTCAGGGCCTCTTGGTAACACTGGCATATGAACTATCAGTAATTTGTATTTCTAGACCCCTCTTTCATCTCTGGATCTCCAGGCGTTTAGGGACCCAGTCTCATGAGATCCTCAACTCACACTGACTTCAAAGGGAGCTAAGGATGCTCAGCACCACCCCCACCCTAGCAGTGCTCAACCAGGCCCTAAGTAATTAAACCCCGTCAGGTAGAAAGTGATCTAGCAATAGGGCATATCCAGGATGCTCACCTTACCCACCACTAAAATGTAGCCATCTCTTGGTGGAACCCATCAGCTACAGCAGCACTATGGACAATCTGCAAGAGCTGAAGAACATGGCAGAATACAGGTAGGTAGAGTGCAATGACCTATGATAGAATTTGCTTAGGGCCTTGGGGTTAGCACCATTACCCACACTGACGGGGAGCTCAGGTATTGAGGGCCCAATCCTGACAGGTGCAGGGAACTCTGCAACCTCAGCTGCTGGAATCAAGGGCGCTCAGCACTTTGGATCAAGATCTTATTAACCACAAGGGGTCAAGACCTCTGTACACCCCAGTCAGCAGTCGGACCATCCAGCATCACAGCCCTCTAACACCATGCTAAGGGGTTGGGGGAGGGTTTGAGAGTGTGGGGAGGTTGGGTTGGAGAAAGTGACGAATGGATTAGCAGGATTGAGACATCCGCTCCCAAGACGCAGCAAAGGTGACAAAGATCAGGTGTCTGCAAGCAGCTGGGGCCAGCCACTGTTAAGTATTAGTGTCTTGTGTCTAAGCATTTGCTACAGTGCCCATCACCAGTATCTAAGCCCGCAATCCAGCAAAGCACATGCTTAAAGTGAAGTATGGGAGTAGTTCCCCCAAAGTCAATGGGACCACATTTGGGACTGATCCTCTGCCCAGTGCAGTCCATGAGAAGCCTGCCATAAATTTCATCTGTCTTTGGACCATGCACAATGCACCTAAAGCGGAGAGCATGCTTTGCTGGATCAGAGCCTAAGCAAAACATTACGCCTTCAGATTCATAGCGTCAAATACAGGCTAGGTGATTTACCCAGCTTAGGAGCTAAATATTTTATTTCCAGGACCGGCTGTTTTCATAACCAAGAACAGCTATTTTTGAAAGATTAAATCAATTAGAGAGACTATTAGGCTAGGTTTAAATTAAAATCATATCTAGCCTAAATATCTCCATTGTGCATCATGTCCTACAGATGTCACCTGAATATTTTATACTCCGCTATGACACATTTGCACAATCGCAAAGCACGAGCCCCTTGATAAATATGCAATTCAGCCAGCGCTGTAAATGGAATATGGGCATGAAATTAATTGCAACAGATTGCATCAAAGTGAGCCACCTGCTGCTAGCATCCTACCTGAAACAGGAGATAAGCAAAGCCGTTCCCTTCTCTCTGATGCAGCATTTGGCAGAGTGCCCCGTGCTGGGGAAAGTACAGTTCCTCACCGCAGCCTGGTTAAACATGACACAACCGCTAATCCGAAACAAAAATCTATACTTGTTTGGGTTGCATTGAGTCCTCCGTGCTGCATTCATATTGACATGGCGATCGAATCAGTTGCCCATTGACTCAGCAAGGACTCTGCTCAGTTGGGTCAGACAGGGTAGCCTCATTTAAAGTCATAATGGAGCTGTGTCCGTAGCCAGGAAGATATTTACTTCACCAAGATATTTACTATACAGGGGAAAGGCATCTTGGGGATAGTAGAACAAATTCAGCCATGGTGTAAGCAGGGAGAATCATTTGCTTCATTCAGCTAAACTGGAACTCTATGGACACAACTGGGCAAGGCAGTGAACTGGGACGTGGGAGAACTGGGTTCATTCCTGGCTTTGCCACTGGCCTGCTGGGGGACCTAGGGTTCCCCCTGCCTCAGTTTCCCCATTTGTACAATGGAGGGTTAATGATACTGACAACCCCCTGCCCCCCTTTGTAAAGTGCTTTAAGATCAATGGATAAAAAGCAGTAGATGAGAGCTAGGGATTATCCGCACTACACCGAGGCTGAATTCTGCTCTAAGTGGCTGAGTCTATATCACATGACACCTTGGGTGGGTTGTCAGCAACAGGGATCGACTCTCCTCCCAGTCAGGGTGATAGACTGAGGCCAGGTCTGCATAAGAAACTGTTGCAAGTGTAGCAATGTCATTTGCGAGAGGGTGCGATTTTCTTTTTATGACATTTTTCTACTGGCAAAAGCCCTAGAACAGAAGCAGTGCAGCGGACTGCGTGCGGGGAAAGCAGTAGAAGCTAGAATGGCAAAAGCATTCGTCAGCATACCCTGGGTCTCCATTAGAGCTAGTGGGGAATTTTTCAACCACCTGGTTTTCTGCTGGAAAATGCCAATTCGTCGAAAATAAAACTCGAAATTCTTTTGAAAACCAGTCTGGACATTGCCAAGATCTTTCCCTGGTTTTGAAACCAGAAAAATGCCAGGTTTTCGGTTTCGAAAAACAGCTTTGCTTTTTGAAATTTAAAATAAAAGTGATTAAAATGAAAATGCCACTTTTTTGATGGACCCGAACTGAAGTTTTGGAGGTAGGGGGGGATTTTTGGTTTGTGGACAGCTCTGGAGATTGCATCTTTTCATCCCAATTTAGGACAGGGAAAAATTTGTGTCCCACCCCCACGGGACAATATCTCAAAAAATGGACTGGGAAAAACATTTTCTGCACAGCTCTTTGCTCCACTAGGCCAGCTGCAGTCCAATACCGCTGGCATAGCTCTCCCAGCAAACCTTCCCTAGGGTAAACTAGGCCGACCTACCAGAAACGATTCCAGCCTGGTTCTTAACTTGACCCCTCACCCTGCTTCTGGAGAAAGTGACTTTTGCAGAAGAGGCTGGGCTGAAGGATCACACACTGTTGTACTCAAAAACTTGGGAATAATTTAGACCGGGAGGATGCTGATGGAGCCCGTCTGAGGACAGGGAGTCTGGGGCACCAGAGAACATTGCTTTGCTAGGAGGAGGCTAGCTAAGAAGTATTTTGATTCAGTAACCATAGGGTGTCTGCTCCATCCCATTCCACAGCAGCTACAATTCTTTAGTGCAAATCCACATTCACTTGCTTCTTTGCTTCAGCCAGGCCTTCCACACATGCTGGCATGCACTCTTCTGGACAGCCACAGAGCCACTTACCCACAAGACTATTCTTCCTCTAAGGGCCATGAACTGCCCAGAAACATCACCAACACCCAGTAGAAGTAATAAGACCGGAATCCCGATAACCTGGCTTCCAGCACAGTGCACCTTCCCCTAGCTTAAAGGGTACTCTGTGGGGCTACATATCTCCCCAGTCTACCCTTTAAACCTGGCCCAGGGATTTAATCAGATGAAGCGAGGTCAGTGTTCGCCATCAAGGACTCTCTAGAAGAATGAGGAAGCAACACAGATTCAAGCCAGCCAAAGAGTCGTTGCAGATGTGCATGGTCCTGCTGTGTGTAAATCTGGAGTACCTCCGTTAAAGCCAAGGGGTCACACACGTGCCAGGGAGGGAAGCATGCGGCTCAGTGGTTTTAAGTGGGTTTACAGATTTGGAACCAGGAGTTAATTCCCCCCCCCCCTTTTTGCAGCTAGGAAAACTCTTTTTTTCCAAAACAGTCTCCAGGCGACAGCTGTCCGACACTCTTTATCAGGAATGACTCTTTCCCCTGGCAGAGACATCCAAATTACTTTTCTATCCATTATTAAACAGCCCAAGGCAAAAGCCGTGTGCGTGTGACAGAAATGTCGATAAATCTCCACTGATGACCCGGGTTGCTGCTGCCAATCCACTGGGCACGAAGGACGTAAAGGAATGATTAGTTAGAGACCCTTTGGCTTCCTGGCTTGCTTTGCCATCAAGGCCCAGGCTGGGGAGGGGGAGGGGAATCGGAAAGCCCTCTGGCAGAAGTAGCTAATGCCTTTTCACTGAACCGTGTCTCCCCCCCCAGATATAAATGCCCTCTGAATAGCGGGGGGGGGGCGGGGGAGTTAACCAGTACCAAGAACTCTCCTTTGCCCACCTAAAGCCATCTTGTTAAAGGTTAAAAATATATATATATATCAAGGACATTCTCCATCAGCGCCTCCATTAAGCCTTGAGAATGATTCTGGGATCCCTGAATCCAGGCTCTGAACCCCATTAAAGACAGGTTTCAGAGTAACAGCCGTGTTAGTCTGTATTCGCAAAAAGAAAAGGAGGACTTGTGGCACCTTAGAGACTAGCCAATTTATTTGAGCATGAGCTTTCATGAGCTACAGCTCACTTTATAGACTAACCAATTTATTTGAGCATTCAGTTTTCTTACAAGAAGACTTTTAATAGAAATAGAAGTAAATAGAAATAAAGAAATCCCCCCTGTAAAATCAGGATGGTAGATACCTTACAGGGTAATTAGATTCAAAACACAGAGAACCCCTCTAGGCAAAACCTTAAGTTACAAAAAAGATACACAGACAGAAATAGTTATTCTATTCAGCACAATTCTTTTCTCAGCCATTTAAAGAAATCATAATCTAATACATACCTAGCTAGATTACTTACTAAAAGTTCTAAGACTCCATTCCTGATCTATCCCCGGCAGAAACAACAGCGAGAAACTGCTGAATTGGAATTCATTTGCAAATTGGATACTATTAATTTAGGCTTAAATAGAGACTGGGAGTGGCTAAGTCATTATGCAAGGTAGCCTATTTCCCCTTGTTTTTTCCTACCCCCCCTCCCCAGACGTTCTGGTTAAACTTGGATTTAAACTTGGAGAGTGGTCAGTTTGGATGAGCTATTGCCAGCAGGAGAGTGAGTTTGTGTGTGTGTGTTTCGGGGGGGGGGGGCGAGAAAGCCTGGATTTGTGCTGGAAATGGTCCACCTTGATTACCATGCACATTGTAGGAGAGTGGTCACTTTGGATGAGCTATTACCAGCAGGAGAGTGAGTTTGTGTGTGGGGGGGGCGGAGAGTGAGAACACCTGGATTTGTGCTGGAAATGGCCCAACTTGATGATCACTTTAGATAAGCTATTACCAGCAGGACAGTGGGGTGGGAGGAGGTATTGTTTCATGGTCTCTGTGTGTATATAATGTCTTCTACAGTTTCCACGGTATGCATCCGATGAAGTGAGCTGTAGCTCACGAAAGCTCATGCTCAAATAAATTGGTTAGTCTCTAAGGTGCCACAAGTCCTCCTTTTCTTTCTGGTCGTTTACAGGGTTAACCCTACCTTTGTTTCCAGTGACCTTGGTCTCCGAGTCCAGCTGTCTGAGATGCACAGGAGGATCTGGGATATAGGTGAGGTTTCAGTGGATCTCTCTGGGTCAAACAGCACCTGCTCAGTGCCAGAGAGCTATTCCTAATGCCAGCACCCCAGATCCGATGAGACAGCTGGCTCCGTCCATGGACTAGGATGGCACACCCACAGGTGCTGGAACTACGGGTGTGGAGGGTGCTGTTGCACCCCCTGGCTTGAAGTGGTTTCCATTATGTACAGGATTCACACAGTTCAATGGCTGTTCAATGGTTCAATGGCAGTTCAATGGCACTTCAATGGTTCAATGGCTCACAGCGCCCCCACTATACAAATTGTTCTAGCGCCCTTAGGCACACTCCTCCGTGACCTCTGGACAGGCTCCTTGTACCCCAAGCTCTACCAATGAGTGGTGATCGCTGGCTATGCCGCTGTGTTCATTGCAGCATTCACTGGGAACATGCCGCGTAGATTCACTCTGCTGGAGCCCACTCTCCGCAGCGATACACCCACTCCTAGTGCAGTATACCACAGCCCCCGGTGTCTCCACCCCAGTCTCTCCTAGCAAGAGCAACATAAAACATGGCTCTTAAAACTAAGAGGTTTTTTTCAGGTCAAGTTTCCCACTCCTCCCCCAGCAGGTCAGTGGGAGCTCTAGCGTAGACCGAGTGTCAGCGGCCACCAACATTTTGCTCACTGTGTCATCTAGTGGTTGAGGCCACACAGCAAAGGAGTGGCAGAGCTGGGAATGGGACCCAGGGGTCCTGGCCCGCAGACCACCACTCCAAACAAAACACTGCTCTCAGCCCAAGAGGACCTCAACTCCTACAAGTGCTGACTGCCGTTTCCCTGCTCTAACCAACAACACTGCCCAGGGCGCTGTTCATGCCCCCCACCCCTCCTGCAGCACTCGCTTGGTTCCACCTGCTACATCCCGCATGATGTCAGCATCGGTGCTGAGTGGTTCACAGATCTCTCCCCCGACAACCCCAATTTCTTTCCAGTCTTTATAGAGCCTCAGCAGATCCCCAGACTGAAGGTACAGTGGGCTCCTGCCACCTCCGATAACTTCAGAAGCCTAGTTGATCTCTCGTCCCTTGCTGAGCAGCATGCAGTCTCGCTCTTTCAGATGACGCCCACCCCAAAATATATCAGAGCTGCTTCCTTGGCATCTCCTACCTGGCTCCATTGTGCCTGATGGTCGTGGCTTGGCACAGACAGGTGAGGGCCAGCATTGGGGCGATGGGACACGGCACCCTGTACAGGTGCCACCGGGGACTCGGCAATTTACAGCTAATTGTGGGGAAAAAAAGTTCTTCAAAATAAATGCAGGTGTTAGAAGGGGGGAAAGAAACTGGGGGCAGAGCCTGACTAGAGCTGTTGCTCATAGCAGCGAGCCAGGCATCAGGCGGGCTCTGGCTAAGCACTCCTCTCGACCTGCAGCCACTTCACCTACTACTCCAGGGCGGGAAACCCCCTGCAGCTCGCCAATGCAGCTCAGCTCCCCATGGAGCTCTTGTCCTGGACTTCCACACAGCTCCGCCAGCAACTTTCAGAAGCCAGTCCCAAGCCGATACAGGATTCTGCCACAACACCTCAATTCCTACCAGCAGCGCCCTCCTCCAGCCCTCTGCCAACGTGCCTCAGGCCTGCTCTGTGCCCGGATACGCCAGTCCTGCTGGGATAGGCACACAGCTCCACCAGTACACCTGGGTCCTGTCCCACAGCCTCTGCTGCGGTCACCTCTCTCTCAAAGCGGAGGCTACTAAACTGAGCGGCCACCATTAAAGACTTGCAGTTGAACAGCTTCCCATGAGCACGGGACAAACTACATTGCACCAGATTTTACTCCTGTTCTTAACCTTTACAGGAACTGGGATATCACAAAGGGTTCTGGGGACTGAGCAGCTTGAGATTTCAGGAGGACAGAATCCCAGGGACTGGGAATCAGGACTCCTGGGTTCTATTCCCATCTCTGCTACCGAATTTCCACAGCGAGAGGCACTTCACCTCCTCATGCGTCAGTTTCCCCATCTGTAAAACGTGCAACTCGAGTGCTATGGGAGAGGAGCTGTTCCTTATCTGGCTCCTGCTGCTGCTCCTCCTTGTACCGACGGTTTGCCATGGAGAGGGAACGAGGCAATGGCACAGATGACAAGAGTATCTCCAATATGCTGAGAGGGAAAGTGGAGATAAACAAGCCACAGCTGGCCAAACAAAATGTAAATACCCACAAGTTCGCGGAGAGAGGCTGGCAGGAGTGATTTACTCCTCCGCTTAGGCTGAGATTTTATGCTAAAAGCGCTCTCTGGAACGAGAGGCAAATCAAAAGCCAGCAGCCTCAGGAGCCCGACTTTTGTTGCTGGAGTCATGCTCCATGTCTAATGGGGAAGCAGCTCATCTGGAGCAGCATTTCGCCAGGAGCAATGAGGGTAATTAACAGCCCATTTTCCTCCAAAGCTAAAAGTTCATCTCATAATTTGTGTGGCTTCCCCCACAGCCCCCGCTTTTGGAAGGTAAATGCCAGGGACAGTCAAAGGTCGCTTTCGCCTGATGCTTCCACGGGTTCAGAGCCTCCTTCAGGCACAGCAAGGAGACCCCAGTCAAAAGTATGCAACCCTACAGAGCAAAGGCATCACATCCGAAGATCTCATAGCACGTGGTGCTACCTAGGGTCACCACGGCCTTGCTGTGAATACCAGACGGGAGGAGAAGACTCCCTTTTTAAAAGGGATGGCCCCTGCCCTCAGACTGCAGTGGTCAAGCACCTCTCTGCTGCAAACCATTGAACACTGGCCAGTTGGAGAAGACAACCTCTCTCCTCTGAGGCTGGAGACAGCAGTTTTTTCAGGATGTGGCTGGGCTGTTGTGCTAGAGGACTCCACACGTACAGTGGAAGTGGACAAGCATTCAGGTTTCCAAGGCTAAGAAGCCCTGACCCACACTCACTCCTGCAGCTGAAAGAGAGCTGGGGGCATTCCGCTTGGCATCCTTCAGCTGCTGCGCTGAGGAAGCACTTCATGGCCTGCACCAGACCCATCAGCTGGCACTAAAGAGTTTCATTAAGCTTCTAAGTTTCCTGCTGGTGGCCATTAAAAAAAAAAAAAGAGCAACATTTGTGTTAAGGGCAGATGGGGGAAGGGTGGAGAATCTAAATTCAGACCATATGCTAGTCTCCATCATCCTCCGATACTGGCTAAACCCTCAGAAGCTCTTTACCTCAGTTAGACGTCAAGGCAGAGGGGACATCTCAGACAACGGTAACTGGGAGAGACTTCCACCGACTCCTCACCCACTGCTGAACACGGACAGGGCTTGTGCGGACACCACAGAGTTCCGAGGCCTAAAGCAGGATAAACGGAGCTGGCTTACACCCCCCCCCCCCCCCACAGGCTCTGTGTTAGATGCAAGCTATCAGCCACTTACAAACTAGCTTTCCTTTGAACAGACTGGAGGGAAGTCATATCCATGCCTAAGCCTTGTTGGCTTGAATCAAATTGCAGCTTAAAACCGGGACTAAGCCTGCCTGGGACCTTTGGATCCCAGATGCTGTCTGCTCCTGCAGGCACATTGATCTGCTTGATGCCATCTCACAGGTGTGTCTAAGCCAGGGCCGCAGGAAGCGACCTGCGCAATGAAACTCTCTCTTTCAGACAGATGATCTGGTCTTTCGACCAACAGGGGATGCTAAGAAGAGCTCAAAGATCCAAGTGCAATTTCCCTCTTCCCCACCTCTTCAAGCGTTAACGTTCCTCTCCGCCCCACAGCAGACTAGCTATCCCCAGGAAGTGAGAGATGCTTTTCCCATCCACTCTCCTTAGGGTACTATGGCAGCTCCTTCACACACCACATGTATCTTGTAAAACCCAAGCAGGTTTCACAGCAAGTCTAACAAGAGCCTCCCTCCCCCGGCATTGGCGGTAGGAATTCATCTGTGCTATTTCTCAGCATCAGCTTATCTGCTGGCCCTATTTGTTTTAAGGCTGTCTTGGTAAGCCCAGTAAGATAGCCCCTCCCTCCCTCCATTGCAATGCTCCTAGGACTCACCCCCCCATCTCTAAACCTCAGGAAACTGCTAACCAACCGCAGCATGGCTGCTTCGGAAATGGTCATGCTTGTAAATTAGTGGAGCTGGTGTCATACACAGGCAACAGCCACTAGAGGGTGCCCTCATCCCACACTTGAGCAGGGTCTGCCGTCCAGCCAGCAGAGGGGCAGTGGTATAAACAAACACACATTGAGTATTCTCCTATAACTGGGACGTGTTGCTGTAGCCATGATGTCAAACACATGATGGTGGCTCAATCCAGATCCACCCCAGCAGGCTGGGCCCTCTGCCACTCCATTGCAAGGCAGCTGTCATATGGCCAGCATAATACCCTTCACGCACACAGGCAGCCACCAGTGTGGAAGCGTGGCTGGCAGAAGGCCCCAGCTGAAGGACACTCAAAGGGAGCAGGGACGCAGGCAATGGGTACCCCTGCCTGCAATGCTCTACAGCGCAGTGTTGGTGCTTCAGAGAACGTGAAGACAGGACCCTCACAGTGCTGATCCCAGCACTACTGCTGGCTCACTGTGCCACCTTGAGCATGTCCCGTCCCCTGCCTGTGCCTTAGTTTACCTCTCTGTGGAACAGGGATAATACCCACCTCACATGATTGTTAGGACTCATTTCTTCGTTGAAGATGAAAAGCACTTTATAAATGGCAAGTATTTTTGTCCTCTGCCTTGCAGTCCTTCCCCCAACGCAGGAAATAAAGCAGACACAGCCATTGGCAGTTCATGGGCCCATTAAGGCAGGGACTGTGTTATCGGTTTGGCTCAGCAACGCTACAGCACACATTTACAGCACCATATAAAAGCAATCAGACATCTGAGTGGCATGGAAAAAAGCTCTCTTTGCAGACAGACAACCCCTTGTGAGCTCACTAGGTATATTACCAACTCTCGTCAATTTCATTTTAAATCAGTGCTGGGAGAGCATTTTAAGTAGCATCCTGGTAGCAGAACCACATGCAGGATAAGAGAATTGTGCTGGACTGCAAGGAGACCAGGGAAAAGGGAGGGAGGTTTTGGGCAGGGAGTAGCAGAGGAATAGAAAGTCTTTACAAAATCTAATGGTCTCTTCTCCCAGACATTTTTTCCCCCTCCTCACTATAATTTGTGCAATTTGGGGCATTCCTAAGGAAAAATAATTGCTCCTCTGAAGTATTTGTATGTTCCAGGGCTAAGAGGCAGGAAAGCCAGAGACAGCAACAGCATCCAGAGAATAAATGGCACACACTAATCCCCCATCAATTTGAACCCTGCCACCACATAGATCTCAAGGCCTATCTACACTTGAAAATTAAGCCGGATTAAGGTAGGGTGTAAAGCGCAATAACTCCCTGTGTATAGCTCCCTATGTGGGCATTTTTTATACCAATGTGAGAGCGTCCAGACGTGGAGTTAATCAGAACAGTGAATCAGGAACAATTCCATGCATAGATAAGCCCTTAGTCTAGGGCCTAGTCTACACATCCAAGTTGGACCACTAATTGTACCAGTATAGTTAAAGGAGTACAGCTCCACGAGCGTGGTTGCATTTATAGTAAGAGACAGTCATACTGGTGCAAGCTATACCAGTATAAGAACCTTCATAGGACTCGGGAAGGGGAATAAATGACACTGATATAAGGCACCTTTCCACCAGTATAACTGCACCCACACTACGGGTTGTCCTGGTACAACCGTATCCATTAAAAAAATAAAATCACCCCCCTAAGAGACCTAGTAAGACCCGTACACAAACTGTGTAGAGCAGGCTCTCCCACTGGAAAAGGCAGTCCCAATCCCGCAAGTTCTCTTGACATCTTTGGGAGGTGAAGGTACTCAGACTTTCACAGCTGGTGCTCAACACTTCAGAGGCCCTACCTTTGAAAGTGACGACTGCTCTGGGGGTAGTTCCGGGCCCCAGGAGCGGCCACAGACAATACATGGCAGGACTGGTGTTGAAAAGCTCTTTGTTCTGTGTTAGTACAGTGCCTGGCACAACAGGTCCCGGCCCCTAGGCACTACTGCAACAAACAACAACGACAATGCACATGGTATTTTATTGCAGTGATCTTTCTAAGTATAAACTGTTTACTGAAGCTTAAAGCCCTTCATGATTTTGGCCCCTACAAATGAAAACAAAAAACCTCAAATACACATTGGCAAGAAAAAGGGAGCTAATTATCCTCTGTCACTCAAGTCAAGAGGCCCCATTTCACACTGCACAGGAACTGTGCACTGGATATGACTCAGATGTCAAGCTACACGTCACAAAAGAAGAGGACCCCACAGCGAGAGAAAGGAAGTGTGAACAATGGTTTTGATAAATGCTTAATCTTTGGTAAGGGAGTCAGGTTTGAAACGCCAGTACTCGGGCACAGGAATCGGAACAGTCGTCAATGCAAATGCTGCAATGCATGATCGCCCCTCCTTGGCATCACTTGCCACTTTGGATATTAAGGATCGTACGAGGGAAGATGTCGATGTTGCCCTAAATTACTGTGGGGAAACAAGGAAGCAAGCCCCATAAGGCCGGCTGAGGGGGAATAAACGTTTTCAGATGCCCGACAACTAGGACAGCACCCTCCCAGGGTGGCAGGAGAGCACAGTTTGGGGACTGAAGTACAGTTTCACCTACCGGAGACAGGAGCTGCCCTAGCTCTTTTGCTGGCAAGGGCAGAAAACATTTTTGGGGCCTCCTGAGTGACAGAGGAAAAAAAGGTGGCCAATCAGAGCTGAACAGTACAGCAGGGCAACCCCCCCCACAAAAGTTGGTGCCTAGGTAACCGTTCTTGTCACCCACCCCTAGAACTGGCCCTGACCTTGGCAGGAGGTGGGGGGCAGAGGACACTTGAAACCTGTCATTACTAAGCAGTGTAATTTACAATGCTGGCCTTCCTTTTATGTGGTGTGCCCCCTGGTGGCAATATAATGTAACCAATGTTTTTGGCAGGGACATCTAAATTGTTTTGTGGACTGGAGACTGAAATCAGAGCGGCTGACAGCTGGGCTTCTGCCACACATGTTCACAGCTTGATTCCACCTGTCCATGTCGCTCCCTCGTTCTCAGGCACTTCACTTTTGTTACACAGGTGGGAGAGGAAATGGAATGGATTTACCCTTCCTGTCAGAGGACATACATATCCAGGCGAGAGGGGCTGATTGATCGCGCCCGGTGACTCTATCCTCAGGCAAAGAAACGTCCCAAGGCGTCACAACATGCGAGTTGCAGCCATAGTGAGGAAGTCTTCATAGCTGAGCCGCACGCTGCCTACCCTGCCGGTATCCTTCTCTTGGAAAGCTTCGGTCGTGCTCTGGAGCTGGGTGCAGAGCTGAATGAAGCTATCCAGCTGGATGGTGGAGTTGGAAGCCCTCTGAGAGTAACGGGATAGCAGCAGCTGGGTGAACTGGGGGCTCAGGTTGTATCCCATCTGGGACAGAGCTGGGAGTAAAGAAACAAAGACCGAATAAATCCCTTGGGCGAAAGACCCCTTCCCTGGGGAGATCAGTCCATCTTCCTCTCTCCGAATACGCAGAGGCATTTCCCCGCTCTGATGCCAGAGTGCTATGTAAAAGCACAGCTGATCACAACCCAGGATGGAGCTGTAGGAACATAAATTGAGGTGCAAGTTCCCGATACTCCCCTTGCCTCCCATAGACAGTTAAATCTTAGCAGTTCATCAGATAAAGTAGGCCTTTAGCTATATGCGATCCAGGCAGAGCTGAGTTATTTTGGGGAGGCGGAAGGGGGCAGAATGTCTCCTGGAAAAAGAGAAGCTAGTTTGCTCTGACACCTACAGCCTTCGGACCAACGCACACACCCTACAGGTCAGAGTCACGGCAAAAGGTGTCTGGTCGCACAGCATCAGCACACAGCCTCTGTAGCCACGACTTTAGAGTGGGAGCCTCTCCACGTATCAGAGGCAGGAGCACAGGGATCTGCTGTAACAACCCCATGCTTGGAAAGCAGGAGAAGTGTTAGCCACAGAAGGTTTAACTGCACCACTTCCATGGAGCCCGCTTAAAGCTCAACGAGCACAGTGCATTCATAACACAGCGGTTCCACGAGTTTAGAATGCAGCTGTTACACTGCAGGAGGGGATAGCTGTAATTATTTAAAGTGGGAGGCAACCAAGCCAGCACCGAACTGTTGATTCGTCCACCTTTGTCTTGAACTGACACCATTGAAGCAGTTGTCATGCAGGTTTGGGGAGAGCCCCCAGACCAGACACCATATGGTTTCAGAGAGCAACTAGTAGGGACAGGAACCACAATGGGTACTGTGCTGCCATCCCTGAGGCCGCTGCCACCTGCTTGCTCTCTACAATCTGCCACATCCCCTCTCATCTCACCTTGCTGCAGCTCACTGAAGCTGATGGAGCCTGACCGGTCTCTGTCATACTGCTGAAAGAGGTTCTTCCACTGCTGGATGAAGCGCCACAAGGCCGAGAACGCAAAGATATCGATCCGTCCCGATTTAGTTTTATCGAACATGTCTGCCGAGGAACCAACAGCAAGAGCAGGGCCATGAGGGGTGATCCAAAAACAGTGCCATGCACATCTACAGCGCCTCCCATCAGAATCTCTCAAAGAGCTTTGCAAACATGCTACATCCCAGGGAAGTGTGTCATTCCACACTGTTCAGATGGTGTTTGGCAACTTGCCTACACTACGGGGCTTAATCGACTTAAGTTACGCAACTCCAGCTATGTGAATAACGTAGCTAGAGTTAATGTGGCTTAGGTCAACCTTTTGCGGTGTCTACACCACATTGGGTCAACAGAAGAAACTCTCCTGTCGACTTGCCTTATACCTTCTCATTTTGGTGCAGTACCAGAGTCGACAGGAGAGTGATCTGTGGTCAATTTAGCAGGTCTTCACTAGACCCACTAAATCGATCCTCGGTAAGCGCAGACATGCCCTTAGATACAGAACCCAGGTATTGCGACTCCTAGTCCCCTTCTCTAGCCATGAGACCACGCTGCCACTTCAGAAAGCTCTCCCGCTTAGGAGCTGTGGAGCAAACCTAACCACAGGAACAGAATTCATAATGGGAAAGCACTATGCTGATCAAAATGTTGGCATTTATGTCACAGCGGCCTTCAGGCAATGGCATCAAAACCTTCACCCTCAGGGTATTGCAGCAAGCGTGGAACCTGTTAGGAATTCAGTTTGCCATAGCAAGTGGTTTGGATTTTTCAGTCTATCCGTTGCCCTCCTTAACAGTCAAACCGTCCTTAGAAAGATGAGCTAGACACACAGGGAAGTAGGCTGGGACTATCCTCGGCTGTCATGCAGCACTGAACTTGTGTAAGTGCTAAACAATCAGCTAGCCAAGGGCATGACAAAAACCTGCTGGGGAAGTTCCAGCTTCCAAGACATCACAAGTTGCACGGTGAGCTTCGGCTCCAGCATCTTATTTCTCCTCTGCTCTTCCAACCACTACCAAGTGGGGCATGAAGGTTTGCCCAGTCTCTCACAGCCGTCATCCCTAATCTCAAGCAATCAGCCAGCCTGCCATTCACATCCCTTTTGCGAAGTAAATGCTTTGCCAAGGGGGAAATACATGGCTGCTGTACACTTGACCTAGGATTCACCCTATTAGATCCAAATTCAATGCACAAAGCTGGATTTTTTCCAATATTACAAAACAACCCCTGCAGAGTTCAGCCCAATACGCAATGTCTGTTCTAATACAGATTGCAGCTCATAAGCAGTTTAAAAGGAAAAAACATCTGGACTCACTTATCATCATGAGGCAGGTCTCATCATTAAATGCAGACCAGTTGGAGTTGACCAGGGCCTGCTTGAGTTCTTTGATGGAGATGTAGCCACTGCGATCAGCATCCACTGTCTGGAACCAAGAAAAGGCCTCCAGGTCCACGCCAGGTGGCATGTTACCTGTCAGGAGGAACAGGATAAAGGCTCACACAATCCACTAGAGAAATGAGAGTTTGCTAGTCACGAAGCAAAGCAGCCTTTGTTAGGACCTAGCTAGATCCTCTTCACCGCTAACAGCTGGGAGTCAGCACAGGAACCCTGCAAAAAAACAGACAGCAAGTGCCGAGGGACTGGTTACAGCTGATCAGCCACAAGGAGAGGCTGAGTCAGCTTTTCCAGTCTAAATGTGTTTTTATGGCTATGTGATCTAGCCTGCGGAAGCAGGTTCATAATGGCCGGAACTTGGCGCACACAAGGTCTTGTAAAAGTAGAGAGAAGCAAATTAGACCTCCTCAGATGGTTTGTAAGTGGAGTGCAAACAAGTGGAAGCTGGGTCCTTTCGGCAGACTAAACGCAACCAGTTCAGGGGAGACAGGTGTGCGACTATAAAGTTTTATTTCTACCATTTGGGGTTGCAGCTTCTTCAGCATTTTTCCTCCACGTCGGAGCCTTAAATAACGAATGGGAACGTTTTTCTGAACAGCAGTTTAATTGAAATGAACGATTCAGTTAAATGCCACAGCTCCCATTCTTCTGGGTAAGGCATATTGTTCAAGTGGGCCCCAGACATATTCCCCAGACCTTTGAATGACAGTTAGCACACGTCTAGGCCTTGTCGTCTGAAAGGTTCTTTACAAATAATAAAGAACAAGCCCTGGGAGTTTAGTCATTACCCTCATGGGAAACTGAGGTACATAGTGGTGAAAGGCTATTCCCTTGGCCACAGTGGATGCCAGGATCCGAGCTGGTATTTGGAGTCAGGAGTCTCTGGATCTCTGTCCTGTGCTCAGATCATAACGCTCAGCTAAAGGAAAGTGCCAGGTCAGTGCAGGAGCCAATATCCTAATTTAAAAACGGCCTCGAGTGTTTGCTTAAAGACAATAGCACTGCAGTTAGCACTTGGGAATCCTGGCACCAGATTCAGCCAAGCAAACGGCCACCTGGCCAAAGGGAAAGGAATAGCCATTTTGGAAACCTCTTTAGAGCCCAAAGGACGGCAGCTTGCTAGTGACGACTGCACCAAAGGCAGGGCTCTTCCCCGTGCATCCCACGTGCACATGGCCTTCCTCCGGCACTGAGGGCAGCCAGTTAGCAGGTGTCGTGAGAAGCTCCATAAGTAAGTTTGTGCAAAGGAACCAGCAATGGAGAACATGTGCAGGGAGGCGGGATCATTCCATCACACATTTTTCTACTCACCAGCAGGAGCCCCGGCTCCATAGGGTCCTGGCTGAGGGGCACCATACGGATTGGTAGATGGCTGCCCATAAGGCCCTCCTGGGGCTGGGCCTCCTGCATAAGGTCCCCCAGGAGCTCCAGATGGTGCTCCCCCTGGGGTGGGCTGCCCATAAGCCCCTCCGCCAGTTGGTGGTCCATAGGGGCCTCCAGGTGCTGGGCCGCCATAGGAACCACCAGGAGGCAGCCCACCTCCATACTGGCCTCCGGAATAGTAACCGCCCTGCGGGGCTCCTGGGGCTGGCCCTGCTGATCCGGGGTAACCCTGTGGGAGGAGAAAGGGGGAAATAAAGGACACGTTGACAGCCCATAGAGAGCAAAACACACTAGAAAGCACAAAGCTGCTGCAGGGGCCAACAACCCGGAGTCTGCAGCACAGCTGCACAACCAACCAGCAACCCTCCAGACTACTCGCAGTACCCCATCCTCGTGGCTACACAGTGTGCCAGTCATTCTGGATGACCAGAGTTTATAACTAAAACCCTCCAAGACGGACTCCCCTGACCCAGCTTCAGCTTAGCCCAAAGGGAAGTTTTTGAAACAAACCCTGTTCAGCAGGGTAGGGAAGGAGCAAGAGCGCTTGGCAAACACCAAGCAATCAGTTAAGCCAGCAGAAGGGACTCTGAAGACCCAGGGTACGGTAATTTAGGGTTAAATTGGATGATGAGCCTACGCTCCCACTGGGCATTATTTTAGGTCATTTGGGGAGCGTAAAGCATAGATTGAACCAGCCCAGCAGCTGTTCCTGCCCTGGCTTTACACCCAGAAATGCAAGATTTAATGTTCTGCACTGGCATGAAGTTCTCTGTAACAAACCGTAGCTGCTTGTCCCACTCAGAACAGGGCACTGCACACCTGGGAACCCAGCTATCCATGAGTCCTGCCATCCTAGGTTCCCTGCGCAACCCAGCAACAGGTAGCTACCAGGACTGTAAATCGGCCTTCTCAGAGCCTCATCTGACAAATACTCCGTACGACACCAACAGGCATGCAGTAGCGTTAAGAACATTGCACAGTGGGTCATACTAGAACACGGCCGGAGGCCAGTTAGTAAGAGTACTGCACAGCGTGAAAGAGTTTACCTTTGGATTTTCAGAAGCTCCTAAAACAGCGAGATGCCATGCTCCCACTGATGTTCCCAACACCCTTCAGAGCCTTTGCAAATCCCAGCTTTCATGTTTGTGACAGTTGGTGGCCTGACAGCCATGGCCACCGAACCCACAGAACTGGTACAGCAAGCCTAACACACCCTTTTCTTCCACCAGCGGGCTGTAGCTGGGACCTGCAGGAGTCTCCTCTCAGGAGGAGAGCTGAATTTAGTCTCCAGGGTCTAATTCAGTCTTTGGTTTCTCTGCCACCTGGGGAGCCAATCAGGGCTGTTTTTGTGATGCAGCCACCTCCCCATCAGGCACTGGGCAGAGACCACAACAGAAGGGTTTGTGCCTGTCATCCTACCTGAGAAAGTCACAGAACAAATGCCCTTGCAGTTATGTAAACAGCAAGGACCCTGCACCTTCATGGGAAAGGTGAATCCTTTTAAAGCAGCCCAAAGTAAACCCCCTTTCTTTCAGCAATGAGTCTTCACTGCAGAGTTAAACCAGACTCTTACCCAGTTTTGTCCACACACAAAAACCCTTGACCCGGGCTTGGGGGTGCTTTGAATGTGGACTAGCTTACCTGGCTGGGGGCATAGGTTAGAGCCCAGATTCTGCTGTAACTCAGGCTGTAACCCACCCTCTACGGTTCTCCAATGCCTTCCCAGAATTCCCTCAGGGCCATCTTTTCCTGCCCTTCTACCTACTTCCTCCTGCGTCAGAAGCCACCTATGAGTCTTTAAATACACCAGTTCAACATTTAAATGCCACATCCTCCACACCCTGCTACATTTCTACACGGCACTTGGAGAAGTGCGATCCTGGACAGCCTCATCTCAATGCGCTATTAGCCGGCCACAGGCCCACATCGCTGTGCTGCACAAACAACATAGACTATTGCCCCCGGAAGTCCGAGCTCTTCACCTGAGTTAGAGCTTTGCCAGTGTGAACGCAGCTACGTGGGTATGACCCGAGTGTGGATGCTCACAGCCAGGCTAGTCTCCAGTGAAGACATACCCGTAAGTCAAGCACAGTCGCCTGACTCCCAGTTCAGACCATTATTCCTCGGATATAATGAAGGGCAGCTGAGACAATGGAAGGATACAAACCCTAGGCAGCCTGAGGTGGGTGCGTTCAGCCTATTCCCAAGAGAAGCAACCCCAGCCAATAAGGGAAGAGGAACAAGACACAACAGAGCCAAGCTTTATCCCCACCCCACCCACATCCTTGTAAATTCACTGGTTAGGGCTGTAAACTGCTGACATCAGAAAAGGCAACTCACAACTGAGATGACAGGAAACTTTGTACACTTTAGCGCTACACAGTTTTGTGTCTTCTGAAAATCGTGGAAGGAGCCTGCTTTCAGAGGGCAGGTGGTCAGTTACTCTCTGAAAGGTGGGTCCCTTTAAAGTGTCTCAACCTGAGCCCCACAAAATTGAAGCAGCAAAAATCACTAGTCGCTTTTGAAAATCTTGCCCTTTTATACTCTGTTCCCTCCTGCTACTGCACCAGGCACCAACTAGATGCTGTTGTCCATGCCAAAGGTGGTTGCATTTTACTGGCTCTGCTGGAGTGTGTAAAGCCCTTGGGCTCTTTTGGGGACAAACAGCAATTGATAATTTCTGTGGAAGGCACCAGGGCTGCCAGCTGTCGCACCATTTACACTGAGAGGGACCTTTAACGGGGAAGCCCAATCAGTTTGGGGGCCTGTGAAACAACACTGTAGTGCTGTGTTGTGTCATTCTGACAGGGGACTGTCCAGGGCCACTTGGGGACCTGTTGGGGTCCGGGACAGATCCAGTTGGGGGAGAGGCAGGGGAGCAGACATGTTAAACAGTGCTGACATCTGAATCATACCCCCTCCACCCGCCTCCCCAAGCACCTTGGTGCCAACACACCCTGTGATGTCACCCCAGAGCCACCCGATCAGTCCCCACTCTGCCTCTGCTGATGGCACCCCCTTGACACCAGCCTGGAGCCACCCGGGTGACACCCTGCCACTGGGGCTCCACTGTACCCCAGGCTGCCACACCCCCTCTCCAGCACCAGCCCCCCCTTCTGCCTAGGCATCCACAACTGGCCCAATGCCACAGCCACCCCCCAGAACCACCTCACGTGCCATCAGCACCCCACAGCCCCACCAATGGCACCTCTACCACCACCCCGCTCCTGCACTGCCCCCAGCCCCCTTCCACACCACCCCACCCACACTGCCCCAACCCCCTTCCACACTGCCCCTCCTGCACTGCCCCCAGCCCCACTGCCCCTCCTGCACTGCCCCCAGCCCCTTTCCACACCGCCCCCCTCCTGCACTGCCCCCAGCCCCCTTCCACACCACCCCACCCACACAGCCCCAACCCCCTCCTGCACCGCCCCCAGCCCCAGCCCCACCCCCCTTCCACACTGCCCCTCCTGCACTGCCCCCAGCCCCACCGCCCTTTACACCGCCACACTCCTGCACTGCCCCCAGCCCCCTTCCACACCGCCCCTCCTGCACTACCCCCAGCCCCACCCCCCTTCCACACTGCCCCCAGCCCCACTGCCCCTCCTGAACTGCCCCACCACCCTTTACACCACCCCACTCCTGCACTGCCCCCAGTCCCCTTCCACACCGCCCCAACCCCCTCCTGCACCGCCCCCAGCCCCACCCCCCTTCCACACCACCCCTCCTGCACTGCCCCCAGCCCCACCCCCACTCCACACCGCCCCACTCCTGCACTGCCCCCAGCCCCACACCCCTTCCACACCGCCCCCACCCCCACCGCCCCCAGCCCCACTGCCCCACCCCCACTCCACACCGCCCCTCCTGAACCGCCCCACCCCCACTCCACACCGCTGCACTGCCCCCAGCCCCACTGCCCCAGCCCCCTTCAACACCACACCGCCCCCAGCCCCACCCCCGTTCCACATCACCCCCACCCCTCCTGCACCGCCCTCTCCCCAGCCCCACCCCCACTCCACACCACCCCTCCTGAACTGCCCCAGCCCCCTTCCACACCGCCCCACTCCTGCACTGCCCCCAGCCCCACTGCCCCAGACCCCTTCCACACCACCCCACCCACACCGCCCCCAGCCCCACCGCCCCTCCTGCACCGCCCCCAGCCCCACTCCCACTCCACACCGCCCCTCCTGAACCGCCCCACCCCCACTCCACACCGCTGCACTGCCCCCAGCCCCACTGCCCCAGCCCCCTTCCACACCGCCGCACTCCTGCACTGCCCCCAGCCCCACTCCACACCGCTGCACCGCCCCCAGCCCCACTGCCCCAGCCCCCTTCCACACCACACCGCCCCCAGCCCCACTGCCCCAGCCCCCTTCCACACCACCCCGCCCCCACCGCCCCCAGCCCCACCCCCGTTCCACATCACCCCCACCCCTCCTGCACCGCCCTCTCCCCAGCCCCACCCCCAGCTCTCCCAGAGGCCCCCGCGGCAGGGGGGGCTCGCAGGGGCCGGGCGGCCGGTAGCTCCCCCACCCCCAGGGCCGGGCCTAGCGGCAGAGCCCCCGGCGTTGGCCAGGCCGCCCCGCGCGCGCTCACCTGCCCGTACGGGTAGCCGGCCATGGCGCTTTGTGAGCGGCGGAGCTCGCCGCCTCTACCCCGCCCGCGCTGTGAGCGCAGCTTCCCGCCCCGCCCCGCGGCTTCGCTGATTGGTTGCCGGTCTCTTAGGCGAGCGTTGACTGGCTTCTACTGGATCTCAGTCAGGTAGCTCCGCCCAGAGGGCGATCACGTGACGGGGGTTTGGGCGGGCCTCTTAAAGAGCCAGCAGAGAGTGCGCCCTGAGGCCTAGAGAGAGAAGCTCCCCGCCTCACCGCTGAGCTGCCTGCCCCCTCTAACCCCGCCCCTCCCTGTGCCCCGCCCCCTGTCTCTGGCCCCGCCCCTTTGCCCCGCCCCCTGACTCTGGCCCCATGGCCCTGCCCTTATGCCCCAGCCCCTGACTCTGGCCCCATAGCCCTGCCCCTGTGCCCCTCTGTCCCGACCCCTGTCTCTGGCCCCATGGCCCTGCCCTTGTGCCCCTCTGTCCCGACCCCTGTCTCTGGCCCCATGGCCCTGCCCTTGTGCCCCTCTGTCCCGACCCCTGTCTCTGGCCCCATGGCCCTGCCCTTGTGCCCCTCTGTCCCGACCCCTGTCTCTGGCCCCATGGCCCTGCCCTTCTGTCCTGCCCCCTGTCTCTGGCCCCATGGCCCTGCCCCTGTGCCCCACCCCCTGACTCTGGCCCCATGGCTCTGCCCTTGTGCCCCTCTGTCCCGACCCCTGTCTCTGGCCTCATGGCCCTGCCCCTGTGCCCCGTCCGCTGTCTCTGGCCCCATGGCCCTGCCCTTGTGCCCCGCCCCCTGTCTCTGGCCCCAAGCCTCTGCCCTTGTGCCCCTCTGCCCCATCCCCTGTCTCTGGCCCCATGGCCCTACCCTTGTGCCCCTCTGTCCCGAACCCTGTCTCTGGCCCCATGGCTCTGCCCTTGTGCCCCCTGCCCCACCCCCTGTCTCTGGCCCCATGGCTCTGCCCTTGTGCCCCTCTGCCCCGCCCCCTGTCTCTGGCCCCATGGCCCTGCCCTTGTGCCCCTCTGTCCTGCCCCCTGTCTCTGGCCCCATGGCCCTGCCTCTAGGTGCCCCTCTGCCCCGCCGCCTGTCTCTGGCCCCATGGCCCTGCCTCTAGGTGCTCCTCTGTCCCGCCCCTGTCTCTGGCCCCATGGCCCTGCCTCTAGGTGCTCCTCTGTCCCGCCCCCTGTCTCTGGCGCCATGGCCCTGACCCTGTGCCTGTCTGCCCCGCCCCCTGTCTCCTCTTCCCCAACCCCTGCCCCTTAGTGTTTGCCCCATGCTCTGTCCTGCCTGGCCCAGGCCCTTGCCCCCAAACCCATGGGTTACTGCAGGGATCCTCCCTCCTCTCTGAGTTAATGGGGGCAAGGGGCCTAGTGCTGGGTCGGAAGGGTGGGGGGCAAGGATGGCTCAAGCTGGGAGGGCATCTCCATTCCGTGTGTTCCCTCCTCTCCAGTTCCCCCCCGCCCCACTCCGGGCTCTGCTGCTCTTACACCCTCGCTCCCTCTGGCAGCAGCCGATCCCAGCTTCTCCTCCTCATTCTGGGACTGGCCTGCGGCTGGGCAGAGTTCCTTAGCGGGGTGCTAAATAATCCCAGTCGCAGGCTGGGGAGAGGGCTAAGGCCTGAGAGCCAGCGTACTGCAGGGAACAAACCATCCCATTAGCCTCAAGCAGAGACTGGAGGATCTGAGGGATCATCTCCATTTCTAACTGCTGTGATTCTGAGGGTTGGCCTTAAAGCCATTTCCCTCCTCCAGCGGGGAAGGATGAGCGTCTTTCAGCAGGCTGCCAGCCCTCGGCCGATTGCGATAGATACTGTTTTGATTAAATAAGTTGCTGGCACTCACTCCTAGCTCAGTGATAGGGCAATACCCCACGGGCTGTCACTGCTCTGAGATACCTAGAGAGATGTGTAAACTTCCGCACTAACCCCCCTCCCTTTTCCAGCCATGCCCGCTGACTTATGCCAAAGGGCACCACTGCTTCCAAGCTGGTTGCTTAGAAATGATGAATGCCTATTAGAACTAGATCAAACCCAGAAGTCTACATTTGAGCTGGGGAGCTGAGCGCAGGCTGCGGCTTCAACTAAGGGAAACGCAAAGAGACCGTTATTTTGCAGCTCTGGCCTTCCCTATTTGAAGTGGTGCGAGGAGCCAATTTACGTGGTGTTTATCAAGCCCATTAGTGACACGAAGACACGGTCTCCCGGACATGTAAGAAATGAGCAGTTGACATTCGGAAGGCAGCGGCTGAGAGAGACACGCTGGGTTCAATTTTAAATACTCTGCCTCAGGAAATTGCTCCTGTTCCTGCGAACGCGAGTGATGGGAATTCTGCTGGGCTCTGGGCTGCTGGTTTACTCAAGCACATCAATACTTAACCTTGTTTTTTTCACCCCACCTTATGGAACAGTAAATATGCAGGCTCTGAGCTCTTTCCACTGGAGACAGCAGTCTGGCTAATGGAGTTTCTAAGACCCACTCTTCCGATGTGCTTGTTACCTGTTTGTATTCTGGTTTAGCAGCTCAATGGATGCTGCTGGGCAGAAGTTTGGGCTATTCTGGGGGATGGATACTAACAAATGACAGCAAGGACCAACTGTAACCGTGTATCCTTCATGAGGAGTTGGAGGAACTTCCCCTTACGGTCTTGCCCACGCTATGGTTGCAAACTTATACACACAGCTGCTGCTGGGACCGGTTTGGCTCCCCCAGTCTTCCTGACCAGGGGGTCCTGGGACTCTTGTGTTCTCCATTGTTACTAGTTTATAAAACTATCCTCGACAACTCTGCTGGGGTTAGGTTATAGCCTGGTTCTTAGGGGAAAAGCCGTTGCTTCTTGAAACCATGGTATGTTGCTATATGAAACAGCATTTAGCTCTGTTGGTGAAATCAATGGCTGTTAGTTAGGAGCCTGCGTACTTTTGAGGATCTGGGCCTGACTTCTTATTCATGACAGACAAAACAGCTGATGGATGGTACAAATGATTTTCTTACATCCTTAAGAGATGACAAATACTAAAAGGAAGGGAATATATCAGTACACGGGTTCCTGGTCCAGATGCCAGATATTCCATTGAGAATACACACTGTTGGGCTGTCTTCCAACCTTTTGAGCTCCATCCATTTTTAGTACATACTCTGGGGCTCGTTTCATCTATGGCTGGGGGAAGGACAAACCGGTAGAAGTTCAGCTGTTACTGTCCCAAGGGTGATAGACAGAAGTGCTCAAGATTTATATATATATTTGCTTAAAAAGATGCAGACAGAGCTTGGGCAGGAATGTTTTATTATTTTCTGTTTGTTTGCTCACCAGATTCAACCTGCTTCAGGGAGGAAAGCAGCCCTCCCTTTTGCATACAGAGCCGAAAAGTGGTAACTGAATGCTCAGATGTTGTATTTAATATTTGGAAACCAGTCTAGCACTTAGCAACCCAGGCTTGATGTGTAGGTTAGACACTTGTTTTTCCACCAAACAAAAATGAAAAGGCCAGCACGAGTGCAGAGTGCTCTGCTTTATGTCTATGCGAAGATGCACACAGGCCTGCTGCAGGTGCTGAAAAACGTCTTGGTGATCCAGCTTGCTTGGTCTTGTTTTTCCCTATAATGGCTCTATGCTGAGGGCCAAGATTTTGTGCAGGAGCCCTCTCTAATTCAAGAGCTACATTGGCACCAGGACAAGGAGGTGGCCGACGGCACGTGTGATGCTGGCATGTTACAAATGAAGGGAGCAGCAGAGCATGTGCTGCAACACACACGAAAGGCACGTGGGGGCAGAGAGAGAGTTGTCTCAACCGTGTGAACGGGGGTATGTATTTCACAAATGATGGAGGTGGGATCTGGAATGTTGCCCGAAGTTCCCACCCTGTAACACCTGAGGCTGCTCAGGAGTGTGATAGTTAAAAATACCCTTCCTTCCCTCGCATTGCCCCCTTTCTCGGCCCCAGTGCCCAAAGTGCTGGCGATGACCAGGTATTGAAAGACTAATCATTAAAAAGACAGAAGAAGCTAGAGAAGACACAGGAAGGTGTGGACTTGGCCAAGGCAATGATAAGCGGAGACACCATCATGAAATGGATTTTGGCTGACCCCAGCTGGCAGTGTCCAATTCCCTTTACAAACACAAGAAGAGACGCTCACACACACGCACACACACACACACAAATGCCGTCATGAGAGACTTAACCCCACTGGAAATTGAAAGAAAAAAATATTAACAGCAATAAAAACATCATTCACGACCAGTCGCGAGGGCTGAGCTTTGGTCATTCCCAATGGAGTCCTTTGTGAAAATGCCCTACAGGTCCGCTCAGCCTAAGGGTCCTTTCATGTTTTTGGGCTCGTACATAGGCTGCTCAAGGGGCATCATGCTGAAGCAATCTGAAGGGTTACAATGCCCGGTCTTTCCAGGCTGCCCTGTAGCTCCTGGTGGTCCAGGAACACCTGGGATGCCTTGCTGTCCCATAGGTCCAGGCGGACCCAACTTGCCATATCCTGGTGGCCCTTGTGGACCTGAAGAGGAGAAACAAGAAAGGGGAGGGAAGAGAGGAGCTGAGAAGGCTGTTTGTGCAAAGCCAAACCCAGATGCTTGACCGGCTGGTTCTTGCTCACGTGCTCAGGGTCTAACTGATCGCTATATGCGAGGTCAGGAAGGAATTTTCTCCAGGTCAGACTGGCAGTGACCTTGGGGGTTTATTTTGCCCTCCTTTGCAGTATGTGGGTGTGGGTTACTGGCCAGGATTATCTGGGTCTATCTCACTTACTCATTTCCCTGCCATTGTGGGGGCCCCGGGCACCCTGGTCCCTCCCATTCTCTGCCTGTGGCACATAACAGCTACGTCTCCTGTGGGCGGTGACATGTTGGTCTGATTTCAGTTGTTGGGTTCAGTGCTGGTGGCCTGTGAGATCCAGGTCAGACTAGAGGATCTGGTGATCCCTTCTGGCCCTAAACTCTATGACTCCGTTAAAGCTGACCCACCACAGTTCAGAGGGTTTGGATGGAAAGGCTTTGGTCTGAGACCCTCAGTCTGTCTCACATTGTTGGGAGAAGCTGAATCAGGAGGAGATTTCACCCTGAAGCACCAGGCACCTATCGCCCTCTGGGTCCCTGAAGCAGGAAGGGCTAACGAGTTGACCTTAAAAATGCAGAACAAATTGGGTCCTGGTTGTGACAAGTGCAGGGGTCTTACCAGGCGCCCCCGGTGGACCGCTTTCTCCCGCAAGGCCAATGCCTTTCTCTCCCTTTTCTCCTTTGGTGCCTGGCTCACCTGAAATGCGAGAGCACAGTAAGAAACCCCACTCACAGAGCCCAATGCGCGTGAGCAACAGAGAGGGAGGAAAGGATGATTCCACGGGGCTGAGCAAGACAGTGAGCACTTGCAAGGCCACCAGTGGAAAGAGAAGGCGTGACTCACACCCATGGGCTGGCAGGAGCCCCCTTAGGCCAGTGGCTCTGGAGTTCCCTTAACCTGCTTTGCAATCCCGCAGCAGTGAATTCCAGCTGCGGCCACCACGCCACTAAACATCTCCTGACCCTGGTGGCCATTTCTGAAACTCCGCAGAAACATCAGGGAAGAGGAGATGCAAATAAAGAGCTTCCAGAAGAATGACCTACCTCTCATGCCTGGCACACCTTGCCGCCCTTCTCTCCCGATCTGTCCTGGTAACCCAGGGGACCCAGGAGGCCCTGGCCGCCCTGGCGCTCCATCTTTACCAGGGTGACCTGGTCGTCCTGGGGAGGCAGCCATCTCCACTGGGAACTGCATCCTGGAGGCATAGTATGCCATCCTCTCTGCAGAGAGACACACGGGGAGCCAATGACTGTGCCAGTCAGGAGTTATCGACCCCAAACTCTTGCTATCAGGGGTGTAGGAAGCCCACCATGGTGGGGGCTTATCTGAAGACCGTGCGGGGTCTAGAAGTGCACAGGAAACGCCAGCTCAGGAAGTGACAACTGGCTCAGAGGACACAGCACGTTGCTGGAGGGATGTCCAGGAGCCTGGGCCAAACCGGGCTCTGCGATGTAATGCACACACAGATCCTCGGCTCTTAACTTGGCACACCCTACACTAGGTAGTGGTACTTTGATCTCCTTGGATGAAGGACAGCGCTAATCCTTCCAGGATTTGGACACGTGGATCCAGAGACTGGTGTAGCTCTTTCAGACTGGATGTGCCAAGCACTAAGCCGTCACTTGCAGCTTGGTCCAGCCCTCCAGCCTCCAGTTCCCACCACCCCGCTTACCGTCAAACATTTTGTTCAGCTCTTGCCGGATGAACCGCTTGATTTCATCGTAATTCACCATGTCTCCCTAGAGAGAGGGGACGGGAAAAACCACAAAGCAAAACTCAACCTGGGAAAAGGCAACAGGATGACATGCCTCGCCCGTGGCCACACAGTGAGTCAGTAGTGGAGCTAGGAATAGAACCCAGGAGTCCTGGTGCTCAGAGCCAGATTGTGAACCCTTGTTCAGGCTGCTTTGTTCTGGGAGAACCCCCCCCCACCCAAGCAGCAGGCACTTACCCCTTCTCCCCCCTTACCATTGTGCCTGGGAGTCCTGGCGTCCCCGGGCTGCCGGCAGGTCCTGGGGAGCCCGGGTGGCCTCTCTCTCCTGGAGAGCCACGTGGTCCCACAGGGCCCATGGAGCCACTTTTCCCTGGTCCTCCAGGCATGCCAGCTCTCCCTTTCTCACCAGGATGCCCTCTCTCCCCTGCAGTGCCAGCTTCACCCTGGAATACACAGGAAGAAGCCAGACACTGTCAGAGGCAGATATCTCTCCAGTTCCTCGTCACCTTTCCCCACCCGGACAAGAGACGGGCTTCTCTCTACAGCACAGCAGCTCTCCGGGCAATCTGAACATGGGCTGGCTCCTCTGGGGATCCCCGGCAGCAGGCCTGCAGCTGGGGGAACATCCGCCTCCACAGTCCCCTCTGCTCAGGAACATGGCCCCAGCGTAGCAGCTGTCCAGAGCACTAGGCTCAGCATCACGGAGCAAAGCCGACCTGCTCTTACCTTCTGGCCAGTCGGTCCTGACGGTCCAGGCTTCCCTGGTGGGCCCTAGGAGGAGGCAGAATGGAGCAGTGGTCACGGGAAGTTCTGCTCTGAAACGATTTCTAGACCTAGGGCTGGTGGCCCCTGGCCGTCTTGGTGCCAGGGTCTCAGCCTGTGGGAAGGTGGTATACTGGAGAGACAGGAATGGCTGGGGAGTGCTCTCTCTCTCACAGGCTCTGAGGATCAGGAAGCTTAAAGCTAAACAAAGAGGAGTTCCGAATGGCTGCAGCCGATCTGGCGCATCCATTCGGGTCGGGAGCTTTGCCGCCTTTTGGGCAGCTGGATGCCATGTCTGAGTCCAAGATGTTAGGGCCAGAAGTGACCACTGTGATCCTCTAGTCTGACCTCCTGCATAGCACAGGCCACAGATCCCACCCAGTCACTCCTGCCCCTGGTGGCAGGGAGTGGGCAGTGTAGGAAACTTTGTGGGTTGGGGAGCCACTTCCCGCTAGGGGTCCAGCTCTAGATCACAAAAGCAGCTCGAGATGTCGTGTTGGTGCAGTCCGGGGTCGAGGGAAAGCCAGGCCTGAGCATTGCCTCCTAGGCTGTAGTTATTTATCCTCAGCTGGGCACTATGGCGCACTCAGCACTGCTGGGCAAGACGTCGCTGATGCCCAGGGGAATTTTGCCGGAGTAAGTGCCGGGTGTCTTGTCTCAGCAGCGGCACCGACTGCAAACACGATCCTGTTGCAATAATGGGCTGGGAGAAGTACAGGGCAGAGAGCGCAGTGTGGACCTGCCGCACTCACTGCTGTGGGACAGAAAGCGCGCGAGGGGGGGAGCCATCATGGCCAGCATCACAATACCTCTTTCCCAGCTGCTCCGTCCGCGCCCATCTCGCCCTGGCAAACCAAAGACGGAAACATGAAACGTCCCAGAGCCCTCCATGCTCCACCCCGCGCGCACGCCCACGCTCCCAAGGAAAGGGAGGCTGAGAACGCATCTCGGGCTCAGACCCCGTCAGCACTCTCTGAGGGTTCGCACCGCACATTGGGAGTAAAGACTTCACAACACCCAACAGGGAGGTCACCAGGGCAGCCCCTGCAGAGGCAGTGCCCAGCGAGTGCCAAGCACACACGTGCTGTCGTATGGATGGATGGATTTTGCCGAATCCACACCGCACCCAGCGAAGGATGGATGGGCTAAGCCTGGCAGAGCCCAGACTGGCATGCCATAATTGGCAAACCTGGCACCATAGAGAGGAACCTGGCAACCTCAGAACATGCTGGTGTGCTTTGTTCTACGTCCCTGCCCACAGTGCAGTTCCAACGGGGGCTCTCCCCCGCCTCTCCCCTACCCCCACGGACATTGTGCGCTCCAGGCTCTGGCATTGCCCTATTCCGTGTCACGTCTCCGCTGACATGCAGCACTCACAGGTGGTCCAGGGTGGCCTGGGGTCCCAGGTTGCCCGGGCATCCCTGCGAGACCTCTTTCCCCTGGAGATCCCCTCTCGCCCTTCAGTCCCTGGAGAATGGGGAAAAAGGAGAGAGCGCTGGTTTCAGACGTTATTTTGAGAGTGAGAACGAAGCCATCAATAGGTGCCCAGGTGTGGACCCGGGCACTCAAACTTGCATTCGTGATAAGAACGGGCAAGGTACGGGAGCTCGACCGCTGAGCCGGTTCTCAAATGTGGATGCCCTAATTGGAAACTGGGGCCTACATCACCTCGCCTGGCCCCTAATCCAACCAAGGCTGGAGAACTGGATCCTGAATCAGATCCCAGCCGACCTCCCAAGTCCATCAGCCATGTTCACTTCCGAGCATGGCCCTGGCATGGCACGGCTTTGCGTGCCACCAGCCCGCCAACGTTGCTTGGCAAAGGCAGTTCAGCTGGTGCTGCAAGGCTGGACATGCACAGCCTCTGGCTGGGTGACGGTGGCATTTGGGAACATTTCTTATGATGTTGGCAGAACGAAGCTACTAACAAGGCCAGGGCGAGAACCTCAGGGTGGGGTCTGCTCTCCCCATCTGACCAACTCTGGGAAGAACGAGGCTGCAGGAGACTAAACATGTTCCTACAGATCTGTGCCAAAGGAGAGGCCCCTGGGGCAGCACTTACCATTCCTGTGATTCCGGCTGGGCCCGGCTGGCCTGGGCTTCCTGGGGGACCCTAACGAGTGAGAAGAAATTTAGGACATTTAACAGAGTAACAATTACCCTGGAGGCAGGAGCCGAAGCCAGCCCTAGGAAAAGGCCAATCGGCTCCTACCCGCCCAGGGAGCCAGGAGCAGTGCTGCCACGGCAGGGCCCCGTGCAGTGTCCCCTATACCCGTCAGCTCGCTTCTTTAAACTGGAGAAAGCAATGGGAGATTGAACAGGACAGGGGGTAAGAGCGCCGTGGCCAGAACAGCCATGGCACCTCCCACCAGACTTCTGGACACTGTCCCATCGAGCAGCCTTGCCCGCTAGTCATTTAATTTAGGAGCAAGTTGTGACGAAGTGGGACTGTTCTTAATGTTTCCTCTGAATAGTGTGGGGGTGCCTCAGTTTCCCCTATGCAGTTCTTAAGTATCTAGGTGGTGGGATAAGGGTGTATGATCATTGCAGAGCCCTAGAGGGCAGGTGTGTGCAGGGGTCTGGACACAGACAATGGCCGACACCCTGTTTCCTGGCAACTGATGGCCTGGGCCCTTCCCCCCTGCAAGGTGAGAGCAAAAGTGTTGGAGAACAAAGGAATCAGGTGACCTCCTGGCCCAGGAAAGGAACAAAGCCCAGGGGAGGAGGGGCTGGAGGGAGTTTCAGTTTGGGGCTGGCTGGGACATGGAGTGAAGTGCAGACGTGGTTGTCTGGCTCACTGCCTCCCAAAATGGACTCAGCTGAGGGGTCCTATTCTCTGCACCTACAAGCTCTGTTTTAGACCATGTTCCTGTTGTTTAATAAACCTTCTGTTTTACTGGCTGGCTGAGAGTCACGTCTGACTGCGAAGTTGGGGGGCAGGACTCTCTGGCTTCCCCAGGAACCCCACCTGAGTGGACTCGCTGTGGGAAGCGCACGGAGGGGCAGAGGATGCTGAATGCTCCGAGGTCAGACCCAGGAAGGTGGAAGCTGTGTGAGCTTTGTGTCCTGAAGACAGTCTGCTCCTAGAGAGGAGACTTCCCCAGAGTTCTGACTGGCTTCACGGGGAGCAGTTCCAGAGCATCGCCCAGGGACTCCGTGACAGGGGGTGCCTCAGTTTCCCCTATGCAGTTCTTAAGTATCTAGGTGGTGGGGTAAGGGTGTATGATCATTGCAGAGCCCTAGAGGGCATGTGTGTGCAGGGGTCTGGACACAGACAATGGCTGACACCCTGCTTCCTGGCAACTGATGGCCTGGGCACTTCCCCCCTGCAAGGTGAGAGCTAAAGGGTTGGAGAACAAAGGAATCAGGTGACCTCCTGGCCCGGGGAAAGGAACAAAGCCCAGAGGAGGTGGGGCTGGAGGGAGTTTCAGTTTGGGGCTGGCTGGGACATGGAGTGAAGTGCAGACGTGGTTGTCTGGCTCACTGCCCCCCAAAATGGACCCAGCTGAGGGGGGTCCTGTTCTCTGCACCTGTAAGCTCTGTTTTAGACCATGTTCCTGTCATCTAATAAACCTTCTGTTTTACTGGCTGGCTGAGAGTCACGTCTGACTGCGAAGTTGGGGGGCAGGACCCTTTGGCTTCCCCAGGAGCCCCGCCTGGGCGGACTCGCTGTGGGAAGCGCACGGAGGGGCAGAGGAGGCTGAATGCTCTCAGGTCAGACTCAGGAAGGTGGAAGCTGTGTGATCTGTGTGTCCTGAAGACCGGCTGCTCCTAGAGAGGAGACTTCCCCAGAGTCCTGACTGGCTTCATGGGGAGCAGTTCCAGAGCATCGCCCGGGGACTCCGTGACACAAGTAAAATAGCATCATCCCTTACAGCACCTCCTGCTGGGAGAGGCTGGGACTGCAGTAGCTGAGACTTCCCCCAACCAACCCCCTTGAAGTGCTTGCTGCTGGGACTGGCATTGGTGAGAGTTCCCCTACAGCCAGTGCTCCTGCATCAGCCCCTACGGCGCCTCCTGCTGGGAAAGGCTGGGGCTGGAGTGAGCTCACACAGCGCTGTGTTTTCCCCCATTGGTGCCGGATTAAAACAGTGCAATTGGGATGTTTTCACCTCTTCTCAACCAGAGCAAAAATTCAACTTACTAAATGGCCCGGAGGTCCCTGTCTGCCTTGGGGTCCCATCGGACCAGGTTCCCCCTGCAAAAGACAGAGCCATTATATCCTGATGCAGTCGCAGCCCGTACACCCTCCCCCCACAGCTGACCTGTACGCAAGAGCATGAGAACCGCCAGTGGGAACTGGGCCCCTTCCCGAGAATCTGGGCGTGTGTTTGCATGCTCTGTACTTCAGCGTTCCAGGCCAGATCCTCAGCGGCTGTAACCCAAGGCAGCGCCATTGATTTCGCCAGAGTTGCACTCATTTGCCCCATTGAGAGCCCGGCCCTATGGCAACAGGGCTGCTGAAGTTCCCCTGTGAGTCGCTCAGGGAGTGTCTCCTGTGGTTAAACCCCCACGGCTGGCTTGTAACTCGGGCTCTGGGGCTGCTGAATTGGGCTAGGGCTGCAGCTTGAGCTCTAGGACCCCACAAGGGGGAAGGGACGTGGGGCAAGGGGTCAGCGAGCAGAAGCACACTCGTGGCTGGACCTCACATCCAGTGTCGCGGGTCGTGGGTCACTGCCGGGAGCCGCACACGGTGCACTGAGCATTAAACACCTCGTCCTTCTGCGCTGCACTGACTCACCTCTGCCCCTGGCCGGCCCGTGCTTCCGGGGGGTCCGGGTTTGCCACAGTCACCCTGGAAAGAAGAACACATGGCATGGAGCGTGTAGGCAGAGAGCTAGGGAGCAGGGAGTCTGGGCTACCTGGGGTTTGTCACACCAGATCCGGTCACTGGGCCAGCCAAGCTGGCATCCTGCCTCCCACTGTGCAGAGGAACGCGACAGCCTCCCATTACACATGCCAGCCACACGGGCAGTGCCATGGTCAATGACCATCACATCCTCTTAGCTTGCGTCGCTGCCAACGGTGACTTCAATGGATCTACACCAGCTTATTCCAGCTGGGGACATGGCCCACTGGGATCATAACATTTTCCAGCCCCTTTAAAAACAGGCAGCCCAGGAGGTACCCAGCCTCTGCCGCCATCTGACTGAACAATCCCACGTAGGCACCCAGTGATGAAAAGGTTCCACCTTGGTGGGGAATGGCCTGGCTTGACCATAAGAGGAAGCCACTGCTACGACTGTATGTCACAAGTACATCACTCCCAGCCCTGGCACTGCTGCAAGTCAGGCTGGTTCATCTCCGTCCCTGGAACTGCCAGGCTGCCCTTAGGTTGGCTCGGTCCCTTTGGAGTGGGCTTGCAGCGGATGAATGCTGAGTGCTGGTGGGCGCTGTGGCCTGCTCTCTGAACCAGTCGGGGTGGGTGAGAGACTCCTGGGGTGCCCTAGCTCTGAATGACAGTGTCGGAGAATGATGGGGTGCTGAATATGCCGAGGGGCCCTGGGGGTGGGGCCATGGCAGCCAACCAGAGCAGGGAGTTTCAAACAGCAAAAACACTGCATGGCCCTCCCACAGCTCCTCAAGTCCCCCCAGATCCTAACCAGGCAGATAAAGCCTCTGGCTCTACACAGGGTGACATTCACCCCATGCGGTGGGCCCAGCACGAGGTGATGTGCCACATCCCCCCTAAGGGGGAAAGCTGGCCCTAGTGAACTCAGTGAGAGTTGGCAACTGGCTCCAGTGGGGCTAGAATTTCCCCCAAAGGGTTTACACAGGGCTTGGGCCTGGTGAATGTCACTTCCAGCGAGCCCCCGCCCGCAGTGATCTCAAAGGGGAGATTCCACAAAGCAGCAGCAGCCAGGTGCCCTCTGCGGATTCCCTGAGGCTGTAACAATGGCAGCAAACCAGCTCACCTTCTGGCCTGGGAGACCCGGGTGGCCAGGTTTCCCCTTGAAGCCCTGGCGGGGAAAAGAAGAGAAAAATTATTCTCTAGCATCAGGTGAGCAGGGCCTTCCCGGCAGGCTCTTTGCAGCCCCCCGGCCTCCCTCCCTTGGGCACGGTGACACCTACCCATGCCAGCAGCCAAGGAGCTCTCCATACTACAACAAACCCACCGGGAGTCCCCAGAGCAGGCCAAGGGCAGGCAGCTCTCAAGCTCCTGACGAATTATCTCTGGCTGCTGGTGGAGATGGGGACACTTTCGCCAGCTCTGGAGTCCAGCGCTTCTCCTTCCTCTTCAACAATCATCTATCTCCCCTCCCTCTGAAATTCAATGCAACCCCCACTGACAAGGCATGGCTCCCCCGCCCTCCCAGCAGTGGGGTGCTGTCTCCCAGGGAGAGGGCCAGAGCTGCATTTTGGGAGGAACTCAAGGAAAGCCCAGCTACCAGTTAAGCACTCACCGTCTGAATCTTTGTCAGGACTCTTAGCAGGCCCATTGCCCGGCAGTCAGCTGCACGGGAGGTGGTGGTGGGATAGGGGCATGGGGTAAGGGTGAGAGTCTGGCAAAGAAAGACCCGAACATCCCCTGACTGGGGACACCTGGTGCCATGCACCAGGGAGCTATTCAGGAATCCAGCTATGACTTACCGGAATCCCCATCATTCCTGGGGGCCCTGAAGGACCCGGGTCGCCCTAAGGAAGGAGGCAATGGACACAGAATTAGGGTCGCTGTGGCAAGAAGTTTCAGGTGTATTTGACATCCTGCCTGAGAGAGGAACCCCAGGAGTGGGACGCAGCTCCCTCCTTTCTGAGAAGGGGGAGAATAGCTCCTACCTCTACTCCCCCTCCGAGCTGGCCAACAGCTTGGGATGCAGGCCAAGCTCACCCTGTTTGGGCTTCTGGTACGAGCCTCGGCCCATGCTCAGCAGAAGGTCAGTGAACCCTTCACGCCAGCCGGGGCCCAGTTCTGAGCAGAACTGTGAGAAAATAGGTACAAAACCCCGTCCCGTTTCTTACCCGCATCCCTGGCTTCCCGTCCTTCCCATCCAGTCCTTCCAAGCCGGCTGGGCCCTGGGGCATCACAGGGAAAGCAAGACCGAGAATGAGAGAAGTCATGAGAGGCCTGTTCACTCACACCACCCTGCTCAATGCCCTGACTGGCTGATCTCAGGTGTGGGACACTACTACCAAGACAATGCCACTATATGGGAACACGTCAGCTCCCCGAGGGGCTGGGAATTGGTGCTCAGCATGGCAGCTATATCCTTCCCTCGCCATCTGGATTGTAACCCTGGAACATCCAAGCAATGACCTTTCAGCTGTCAGAGTCCCATTGACCACCCAGGACTTCAGTCACTAGCTGTTCCACCCACCACGACCACATGGGCAGGGATGGAACTCACGACCGTCTAAGCCCTAACCAGACTTCCGCCAACCTCCGGGAGCTGCAGTTGCGTTCGTGCTTATATCCAGATGCAAGAGGGCAGCACAGCCACCCCTGGAGTAGGCTGGACATCCCAGCCAGCAACGAGCAGCAGTACATGGGCCCGCTAATCGGTGCATTACACACAGCAAGTGTGGGAACAGGATGGGCAGTGAACAGGAAGGGGGACCATTGGGCGGATAGTGGTGATCCAATATCTATTCCACCCCCACCCAGGCACTTATCTCCCTGGTTCCAACCAAGGCCAATGCATTTTCAGATTCACAGATTTTAAGGCTAGAAGAGACTATTACACCCATCTCGTCTGATCGCCTGCATAGCACAAGGCAGAGAATTTCACCCAGCCGTCCTGCATCAAACCCAGTAACTTCTGCCTGCGCGAGCACGCATCCCTGTGTTTGAAATATAGGCTCCGGGGCTCCCGTGCCTTATTCAGACCCAGCACCAAGATTCTGGTCCCACGCTTTTGGATTCAACAGGAAGCTGCTGGCGCCTCTCCCATGGCCCAGGACAACACAGCAGGCCATGGGATGAAATAAAACGTGTTGAAGAGACTTTCCCCGATGATCATTTGGAACGAGACATTCAAGCAGCCACGCGGCATTGCCTGTGTGTGCCGTCACATAGCGTCGGTGATGCTACGTCGTGGCGTCAGGGCAGGATCCCTCTGGCCCGAGGCACAAATGCAGAGAGGTGAGAAGCCCTCAGTTTGGGCCCAAGGGCAGCTTCGTAGCTCAGTGGGGTCAGTCTTGGATTCTCGTCTCCCATGGAGGGGGAGGAAGTCCCATTTGCTGGTACCCACCAACCTGCCAGGTTCTGTATGGAGCATCTTGTCCACACTCACAAAGGACTGTACTGACCAGCTCCTGCCACCATGATACTGGGGCCTCCTTTCCTGTGCAGTCCGTGTCCCCACGGCTTGGAACCCCCTGAGCTCTTGTTCCCACCCCTCCACATAGAGACCTCCCCGCTCCTTCCATGCAGTCAGGAATTGAGCTGGGAAACTCACCTGTATTCCAGGAGGCCCTGGGGGCCCCAGTGGCCCTGGCATCCCCATGGGGCCACGCATCCCTTCACTGCCCTGCAAAAGTCATATGGGGAGCAATGAACCCACTGCCCTCTGCCATGCTAGTGCACTGGAACAGAGAGCCATGGAAGAGGACCCCATAGTCACCGCCAGGGGTACTCCAGAGACTTCCCTTAGCTCTCAGCTTCTCCACTTGCCCTCTCCACACGTTTCTGCCCCCTGTGATCCAAGGGGTGAAGGAAGCTGAGTGGCAAATCTCCTGGGAGTGGTGCTAGCCGGCTGGGCGAGGCCAGTTCCCACGAGGAGGAACACTTGCCTCTTGCTAAGGAATGGGTGCATGAGCTAGGCGTGCCTGGAGTGTGCCAGCAGGGCACCAGCTGTGCCCCGGGCATGCTGCAGATGTGCCCCAGCTTTGCACGCTCTATGCACTGCATTTTACCCGTGTGCTAAAAGGCTGCCGTTTCTCCTTCCTCCCCTCCCTGGGCCCTATAGGGGAAGGAGCAGTGCTGCTGGGCAGGCAGCTCCTGATCTCCAGGTCGCTGGGACCTGTCGGCACTCACAGGACACTCAGTCATCACCCAGTCCCCAGGGGATGTTTCCATGATGGATCCACCACTGGCAATCAGCCAGAAAGGGGGTAGATTGCGTACGGAGAGCAGACCTAACATTCGCGGGGGGCTGGGGGAGGCCCGCTAACCAATGTGGCCAAGCACTGCTTCTGGTCAGCACCACAGGGAGGAGTTGCCAGGCAGCCCTTTGGCAAGAGTGCATGGCCCCGATCACACGTGTGCAGGGCCCCAGTCTCCTCCCAGCACATGCCCAGCTGCTGAGCAGTGCTTGGCTCAGACTCCCTTTGCTCCAAACACCGTCCTTCCCCATTCCAAGCCCCCTGGCCCTGGAAGGGTTTGCAGTTCACACGAGCTTCTCGCCGAGCTGTTCCTGGGCTGTGCCAAAAATCACAATCCCATGACCTCAGCCACCTGGATCCAAACTGTGTATCTGAAACCAAGCGGCTCGCTGAAGATGGAATCTGGCCTATTCCCCGCTCCATCCCGGGCTCCTTGAGAGCCTGCCTTCCTCACAGTGGCCAGCAGGTGTCAACAGAGCCCTGAGAATGACAAAGGGGCTCTCTCCCCCCAGCCTAGGCTGCGGGGAGGGGGTGGGCGCTAGCTGCTTGTGCCTCTTCGGAAGTGGTGGGCTCATTACAGGGATCTAGAAACAGGCCCCTGGAGAGGGACCAGCGCTGGCCCTGGATGGGATCCACTCGGTATAGGCCCTGCAGGACCAGCCCAGCCGTGGGAGCGCAGCCGGCTTGGAAACACTGGCCTGCACTCCTCAAAAGCTCCCGCGCTGATACAGCAATGCAGGGAAAGCTCCTCCGGTCTGAGAACATGCCCGAGCGGAGCCCGGAGCCCCGAACCCTGCCAGCGGCAGGCACCTCTCTCCAGGCCTGCGATGCCCCCACTGGCAAGGATCTCCTTCAATCACGAGGCAAAGAGAAGCCCCTCGCTCTTGGGATGTCCAGCACCACAGCCTGCCCGCCTTGCAGCACTCACCTTCTCTGCTGCGGGCCCTGGCAGCCCGGCCGGTCCGGCTTTCCCTGGGAAACCAGGAGGGCCCTAAAACGACAAGAGTTTTGCACTCTTTGAAGGGCTATTCAAGTCGCCCTGCAGCAGGGTCTGTAATGAAATGAGCCAGGCGGGAGGCTGACTCAGAAAGAGCCTCCAGCCCCAGCTGTCTGTTACAGACCCCTCTGGTGCACTCAGGCGCTATTCCTACTACGGCCCTGTAAGTGGGTGTGGGGGAGGGGGCTGACAAGGTGCATCCACAGCTCCCGTGCTGAGCCCGGCTAGCCCAGGGCGCGGTCTGTGCTAACTCTGCTTGGCAGCTGTCACTGAACACGCTGGTAGCTAGGGTAGTTCTGCTCCTTCCGTGGACGGGGCTAGTGATGCTTGAAATTTAAGACAGAAGAAAACTCCTTTGGCCCAAGAGCCTCTCTCCCTGGGCTTCCGCCCTGCCTATTCTCAGCTCCAATAACAAGGCTCCATCCCCTAACAAATGTACAGACAAAGCTCCCCCCACCCCTGCTTGATTCCTGGCTGCAACCTGCAATCCCCATGATAATCAGACAAAGAAAGTTTGGTGCCTTTATTGTCTCATAAAGTGTGCCCAAGAAATAATCCCCACGGATCCCCCTGCTCGCTCACTCTGCCTCTGCAAAGCCAGCACTGCTCAGCGCCCTCCGCTTTCCAACCCTTATGATTTGCATACCACGCCCCCATAATGCTCTATTACGGCTCCCTGAGCTTGTCATGATCTACATGAGCACCTTTGCCCAAGTGGGTGGCAAGTGAACCCCTCTTAAGGGAACACCTCTCCTCTTCTCCGTCTCCTCTGCCAGGCTAAACATGTATGAACTGTGTTCCCCAGTGCTTGAAACTTCCCTCAGGATGTACTTACGGCTGGCCCTGGGAAGCCTGGTTGCCCCTGAAATCCCTGTGAATACAGCAAAAGATCACAGTCATTGGTTTACAGCGCGCCTTTGCTCAAGGGACCAGCCAAGGGGCTAGCTAAAGTCAGCCCCCCTGGCCGAGGCAGCTGCCGTGTGAGATCCTCCAGAGTAGAGGGGTTGATTCCCTGTGGGATCTGGGGTCCTCAGGGCAGCGTTTGCAGCATCCATCCAACTCCCTCTTGGAATGGATCCTGCATCTGCTTCACAGCAGAGCCCGCAGCACCGTGCATGCTGTTGGACAGGCAGGGTGGGCAGCCAAGCTGGTGCCTTGCAGCCTTCCCCCAAAGCAGAGATCTGCTAGTGCAGGGAGCCCTGGGAACAAGGCTCCGTGCAGCGGCATGGTCACAAAGCTCCTGGTGGCTTAGCGAGGCTGCAGGCCTAGGAACCTAGCCGCCATCTGGGCACCTTGCGGTCATCTCATGGGGTTCCTCCGCTTGCTTTGGTGCAGGGCTTCTTCAGCCACAGCCAGGTCACAGGGCGAGGAAACCAACCGGGCTGAGGAGGGGTGGGGAATGAGGAGCCCCGGTCTACTCCAAGGGGCAGTGCCCACAAAGCAGGGGCAGCCGTGCCAACATCTCCCTCCCAGAAGCTTTGGAGCGGACAGTGCCAACGAGTCCTCCCTCCAGGGAGGGGAAGGGGCGGAGGAAGCCGGAGGGTCTCACCTGATCTCCTTTCTCCCCAGAGTTGCCCTGGGCTCCGCGCTCTCCTCTTGGACCCTGGTGCAGGGACGGAACAGAACAGAAGGGCTGTAATTTCTGTGCCGCTGGTACTCCCGAGACAGACAGGAGAGCTGGGACCAGCCCAACCAGACATCCAGTGCCTCTTCCTTCGCAACACGCCCGAGCACCCTCTTCCCTCCCTGCCTTTCAGCCAAGTGCCGATCCAGCATGGGCGCAATCCAGAGGCTCCAATGGGGGCAGGACAGGGCCCTTTAAAGCAGTTTTAACAGACAGATCTTAGCTGTGAACTCACCGCTGGCCCCGTAGGACCTGGGACGCCACTGGAACCAGGGGGGCCCTGGGGAGACACCAAGGGAACAGGAATCAGCTGTGCTGCCCGGGGGGAAGGGGGATACTTACTGCATCACCGGCGAGCCTGCTGGCAGCAGCCCTGGCTTTCGCTGAGGGTCCGGAGGGCGGCTCGGCTCAGCTCTGGCCCCTTTGACGGGTCTCAGTGACCCAGCATCCTGTGAGCTCCTGCAGGTGCAGCCATGAGGCTGCGTGGTGAGATGTGGTGTCGGCACCATTAACCTGGATTATTTCTATTGGGGTAGCACCCAGATGCCCCAGCAGGATCCAGGCCCCAGTGCTCCCACCCCCTGCTGCTGCCTTGCTTCCCCCCAGGGAAAGCCAGGGACCCATTCCGGGAGGTATTTGCTGGAGATGAGCGATGAACTTACGTTGTGCAGGCCTGTGGCTCGACAGGGCCACATAGCCCATTGTGTCTTGGGCTGCCGCCCGCCCAGCCGCCCACCCCAATCCAAGGGGCTGTGTGCGCCCAGTCTCCCTGCTGCATGTTCTCAGACATAGCCTTATCGTGACGGGGTTAGATGCCCCATGGAAGCAAATACAACCCAGCAGCACCCCCAAGCCCAGCCACCAGGCTCCTCTCCTAGCTTGGGGGATGGATTCCCTTCACCCCCAGCGAATGGCGACCGGCAAATGGCCCCGGGGCATCGAGCTGGCACAGGGTCAGGTCCGTGTCACTTACTGATTCCCCTTTCTCTCCGGGTGGTCCCAAGTAGCCTCGTTCTCCTTTGATGCCCTGGGTAAGAAGGGGGTGGGGGAAATGAGATGAGCTTTGCACAGCAACTGCTGGGGCTGGGGAAACCCACTGAGCTCGGCAGGGGCTGGGAACCGGTGGGGAGATAGCTGACGGTGGAAGATGGGAGCCATCTTGGAGGTGGCTAACGGGTGGGCCTGTGGGAACTTCCTCTGCTAACTGCACCTCACCCGTGCCTCTTTCTTGGCAAGGGTGTGGCAAGTTCTAGTGACCCCCAGGGACCGTGACCCCCAGGCTCACCTTCCAGATCAGCACAGCAGAGTCCCTCCCCTCTGCACCGCTTGATCCTACCCTCCTTCCCAACACGGCAGTCCAGCTTGGCCTGGCAGGCTGCACTTGGCTGTGCTCTGCTATCTTGCCACCCTGCCTGGGGTCTCCACTCCCAGCTGCATGTATCGCCCAGGCCCCCCCGCTCTCAGCATCATTGGGATCACTGGGCCTACGAATTTACCCTGTTTGTGAGCTAGGCTGGAGAAAGCCAGTGAAAGTGCACCAAATGTCACAATCCCCAATAACAACAAATGCTGACAGGAAGAAGGTGCAAAAGCTAGACAGACTGAACTGGTCCAAACAAAGAGAACTCAAGGACTGTGTTATAATCACTCCTGTGATTATAACACAGTCCTTGAGTTCTCTTTGTGGTAAACAAGACAAGTGTGGGTCCGGAAATCAATGGACTAAAATTGGTGTCAAAAGCAAGGTCTAACTGGTAGACAAAATAATGAGGGGACGGGCTATTCCAGCCACCCCTTCCGGGTCCTTACAGAGAGATTTTGGGAAGAAAAATTGGATCCGGGAGCAAGCTGCACCCGCCCCCCCTCCTGGGACCCTGGACCTTTGGCACTGCAATCCTGACCAGACTGGGCCAGAGAGGGACCCAGCCGACATCGCCACCTCCACTGGCTCGCTCCTGAACACCACGTGGGGTGTGACACTTTGGGCTTGTCTACAGTGGAAACTTGCGTTGGCAAAGCTACGCCAGTGAAGTGTTTCTGAAGATGCTCCCAGCTGACAAGAGGAGCCTCCCGTCGACATAGCTCTGTCTGCGCCAGCGATCAGGTCGGGAGAACTATGTTGCTCGGGGGGGGTTCGGATTATTCACACCCTGAGCGACCGAAGTCATTCTGTAGTGTAGACCAATGCTAAGTCACCCACCACCCGTGTGTCCTTTGCCTTCCCCACCTAAATCCCGCCTTCTCTTTCCTATCCCTCTCCTTTTGCCTTCTGTCTAATCAGCGTCGGGCTTAGCTGGCCAAGACTGTATATATTGCAAGACGGCTATAAGCCTGCAGCCAGGAAGAGGCAGCTCAAAGCGATGCCCTAAACAGCCCGATGCTGGGACACGCTCGCCAGGGCTCGGCGTGGCTGATAGACTGTTTCCAGCAGGGAGGTTGCAAGCGAGAGTCAACACCGGAGCCCGAAGCTGGATTTTCTGTCGGTGGTTTTCTCTCTCCCCTCCTGTGTGTCTTTTGTTTTGTCGTCTAGGAAACGGGCTCAGGCTTTAATAGGAGCAGCAACCCAACCGCTCCAGCTTGTCGTCCCCCCCAGAGCAGAGTTCGTAGCTCTGATGCTATCTAAGAGACACGGGGGATTTTCCTTCTAAACACTCGCTCCAGCTAAAGGGAACAAGTAACTCGCCTTCCTCCTTTGCTGTATCTTTAAGGCAAGGTGCTCGCAGGCTGCGGACTCTGTGTACCAAACCCCGAGCCGTGTTCAACTCTGGTGGACAGTGAGTGGGCTACCTTAATCCCCGTGTATCTAAATACAACGGTACTCACGTGCAGCCCGGGGGGGCCCATTGCACCAGGGTATCCGGGTTGACCGGGAGGGCCCTGAAGAGAACAACATGGGATCAGACATGCCAGGCTCAAGGGTTAAGCACCCGTGCTGACGGCTTCTCCCAGCTGCTGGGTTCCTGCACCCCATGGTATGCACCGGTGCCTCTTTCTGCTGGGCCAGCCTGGTGCGCACGGATGTAAACCACCTGCTAATGGGTTGGTCTGGCAAGTAAATGTGCCTGACCCCCACTGCTGAGGGGCACCTGGCCCACCGAGCTGGGGACAGCCAGCCAAGGCAGGTCCCTCTGGGGCAGAGCTGGGATCATTAGTATGCCCAGAACCTGGGGCTGCAGGACTTGAGCTTCCACCTCTGTCCATGTCGCAGCCCCTCTGAACCGAGGCATCATCTCCCCCTCAGACAGTGACGGGGGGGCTTCTCCAGCAGGAAACTAGCATCCTGCTAGCCCCTCTCCCCCACGGGGCAGCAAAACCCACTGGGGAGGCAACAGCCAGGTCTATCTCTCACCAGTTCCCCTTTCGCGCCGGTGAGCCCAGTTGGTCCACGCTCGCCCTGGAGACCCTTTGGAGAGAAAACATGAGGTTCTGCCAGGCATTTCTACCCTGAGCCCTGTTCCCACCCTGCTGGTGGCAGGGCCGAAGAGGGTGGGATGGTGCCATCAGACACGAGCACAGCTCCCGCCCCCGGAGCCGGGCGCTTCAGTTCACACACCCTCCGTTGCCACCGGAGGCTCGCAGGGCTATTGGCACTGTGAAAACTTGTCCTGCCACCTAGCCGCAGGCCTGGTTTTTCCAGAGCTGGCCCCTCTGCCAGGGAGCCTCGGAATATTGCCACCCCGCTAGCTTGCTCCAGCACTTGGTAGGCCAAGGGGCAGCATCTGCATTTGTCTGAAGGCACAAAGGCCAGAGGAGCCGAGAGAAAGCCGGGTTGAAGATGAGCCCCACCCTGCACCTCAGCAGGCATCTCGTCCGTGGGGCTCAAAGGGTTGGATCCCCAGTCGGGGTGGATCAGCCCAGCTCCGTCACCTTCAGGAGAACCCTGTCAATTTGCAGCAACTGGGGACCTGGCCCTAGCGACGTCCGCGCGCATGGCTGGGTAGACACACCCTGGCTGGGAGAGAGGGGCTTACCTGGCCCATCTCCAAAGGAACAGAGGCAACCGTCTTGGATGCTGCGATTCCTGAAACCCCCCGCTGGCCCCTCACCCCAAATGCTCCTCCCAAACGTGACCTCCCAGCACAGGCCGGCGCCGACTGGCCGACACACTGGAAGGCAGATCCTCAGCAGCCCTGCTTTCTGGAGAGGGTGCTTTGGACCATGATGGACGGGTGCTGCACATCCCTTCAGAAGGCAGGGACTTGGGGCTAGCAGGGAGCACTAAGCTGGGCAGGGAAAGTCTTGCCCCACAGATGGCTCATCGTTGCGTGTAGCCCAGGAGTGGAAGCTAAAGCTGCCCACTCCCTGGGACCTCGTTCACACCCAAGGACTCCCAGTCTCCTTTCCCCTCCCGCCACATCCCCAAGTGAAGCACACGAGCGTGTGCACAGGACGGGATGTGCCACTCCCAGCACGCGGGAAACAGACACGAAACGCACATGAGTTCTCACTGGGCGTGCCGAGGCGTGACTGACAGGTGAAGCTACAGAGTGGGAGGGGCTAAGGAGGTAACACCCAGGCCCCGCCCCGGTCCCTACAATTTCCAAACGAACCTGGGCGGGGATCGACATAGCGACAAGGAGCGACTAGGATGGGGGTTAGTTTCGGTTACATGGCACCTGCGTGGTGGAAAGTGATGCTGTTTCATAGGACACACCGGTGAGGACGTGAACGCTGCATAGCAATCACACAAACAGACCGTGGGGTTACTGTGACATTAGTGGAAGATGCCAGATATGAGATTAGGACATTAATGACGTGGGGATGAATCCTGTGAGAAAAACCACAATTCAGGCACCATCTCCCTTGCCTGGTAACTGAATCTCTGCAGGGGTTTGGGGCATGGGGCAGAGGGCAGGACTGGGGCTCTGCTGACAAAGACCCTGCGCACTCAGCTGGGCGCTGAGGCGGGAGGAAGAGGAGACGAGAGAGAGAATGAAGAGAAAGGAGGGGAAAAGTGGAATTGATTCAATTTTTTTCTCGACTGAGTCTTACTTTCGCACAGTGGGGCCCTGGACCAGACTGGCCAGCGTGTGGCAGCGGGCTCCACCCAGCCATTTAGGCTGCACGTTCACACCCTGGCTTACTGTGCACTGTCTCTGTGCGGACAAGCCCTGGGTCAGAGCAGCTCCGTTGGAGTGACACCAGGTTTTCATGTGGATTGAGGAGCAGCTCCAAGCCCCAGCAGAGCTCAAAGGCCCCATTGTGCTGGGTGCTGCACAGACAAACAGCGAGGGACAGTCCCAGCCCCAAGGAGCTCACCACTGAAGCAGCCAAAGGGCGGGGGCGGGGGGAGAGAAAGGAAGAATCACGCCCATTTTACAGATGGGGAACTGAGGCTCAGAGAGATTCCAAGGTCACCCAGGGGGTCTGGGGCAGAGCCAGGAAAGGAACACAGGGCTCCCAAGTCCCAAGCCAGTTGCCTTAGCCACAAGGCCAGATTTACACCGGCTGAGAAGCTGGCTCCACTGAGTTCAATGGAGTTACTCCTGATTTACTCCCATGTAAACGGGAGGATAATCAGGCCCACTGAGAGGGAGATGAGAGGCAAGGAAAGGAGAGATGGGGTCAGGAAGGATGCAGAGGGGATAAGAGGCCACTGCGGCAGGGCAGGAGATTAACCAGGGTGAGGCTCTTCCTCCTGGGGTCTGGAGAAGTCTCAACCTCGGGGAACCGGTGTGCGTGGGGCCTGGCTGGGTGATCAGGCACAGAGCCTGGAGGAGAGGAATGGAGAGGGACAAAGCCAAACAAGCGTCAGCAACAAAGGACCGCACAGAGCACGTGCAGTGCTGGATTCTTACAGGCAATCCGGGTGCGCCAGGCGTTCCAGGAAAACCTGGAGGGCCCTAAGGGAAGAAACAGTAAGATCACACCTTGGAAATCACATTCAGGAGGCTGACGGGGCTGGGCCTGGGGCTGGTGGGGACAGGACGCTCGGCAGGGAAGCTGAGGGGCTGGGTTTTCCGACACCGGCTTGTTTCAGACTCTGGTTCCGAGCAGGATCTCTCCTCTTCTGGTCTCCAGAACAGCTCTGCAGACTTACCCATACTTCACCGCCAATGGCATCTTTGCTCCCATCTAGAGAAGGCAGCTCAGTCCAGAAGCACTTACCCGCCTCCATCCCTCACTGTGGCCTTATGGCTGGCCTGGGATTCGCCGCTGGGTTGGCAGAACGCATGGCCACTCTGCCGCGCTCAGCCATTCCCAGCCCAGGCTCTCGGGGGAAAATCTAGGCTTGCTTGGCCATTGACTGCCATGGGGCCAGGATTTCAGCCTGGGATTTTCTGAGAGGCTGTAGCATGGTAGGGAGTCCCCATTGCACAGCAATCTGTCATCCTAGGGCTCACCACCCCAACACAGGCGATGGCAACCCCGAGGGAGCGACAGATAACTGTCCCATCCAGAGCAGGACGGTGCCAGGAAGGGGCAGCACCCCGCCCTACATACAATGAGCAGGACAACTCCAAGTCTACAGAGTATTCTCTTTGCAAGGGTTACTTACAGTCGGTCCAGGCGGCCCTGGAGATCCTCTCATCCCTGGTGGGCCCTGCAAAGAGACAGCACAGAGTGAGATGCTTGAGACAGGAGCCGTAAAGCAGAGCATCACGCCTGGCCATTGCAATGAGTGTGTGAGGTCAAGACGGAGCCCACTGGGGAGCGTGTACGACAACTCCCTTCTGTGCCTGAGCCTCAGAGATTGGGAGTCTACTACAGCCACCAGCTCATGCTGGTAGGTCGGGAGCTTCCCCAGTTCAATCCCCGTCACAAATTCACAGAAGGAGCAGGTGGAGACCCCAGCGACTGCCGTCATGAGACGGGAAATACAGAACGGAGCAAAGAGGTAGGCTGAACGGAGCCGGTTCCCACTGACTTCAGCACAGTTCGCCTCCAGGACCTGGAGTTCAGTGGGCTGGGGCTGGCTCTGGCCTGGGGGTTTTCAGGCCATGCTGCAAGACTTGCCCTGTGCCCCAGGCTCTCCCTGGGGGGAGGCGGCAAGGGGCAGGAGGGAGGCGATGCTGGTGGGGGAGGGTATCTAAGGGCCATGCCGTGGGGATGGAAATCTCCATCAGTCGCTAGAAATGTCACCCATGAACTGCAGTTCTCAGGGGGCCAAAGACGGGGAGTTGGAAAATGCTGAACGTACCTGTTCCCCCCTCTCTCCAGGTAAGCCCGGGATCCCCGGCAGCCCAGGGTCTCCAACACAGTCACCGTCGCTCTCTGCTTGGTCACCCTGGTGGGGAAGACGAAATCCATTTCAGGAGATGCTTCTGATCAATCCCCCCCTTCCCAGGCTGTGAAACTCAGCCAGCCACCCAGCAGAACCAAGCCAACATGTTCCTGCCTGTCACATGCAGAGAGTGGAGGCTGGCACCTAGAAAACCCTGTCTGCCCCAGCGGGCTGTAAAACTGCCCTGGAGCCCCGCCGTGCTCGGGGAACCGCTGTCCGAGGAACGTGGCTGCCCTGCGTGTGCTCTGAGCCGGTGAGTCCCCCATGCTGAGTGCTCACTAGTCCCAACGCCCTGTCGCTAGACAGCCCAGGTATGGATTCATCTAGCGGGGCTCTCAGGTCACCAGGGAGCAGAGCAGAGTCTCCTGCCCAGGCCCCCTCACCCCTCCCGTGACCAGCTCCGAGTTCGCGGGGCTCTACTCACCCGGGGCTCCTCCGCTCTCGGGAACTGAGCGAAGCACTGAAAGAGGAAGAGATGCAGAGAGTTTATCCCTGCTGGCTTTTGCTCCACGTTCCTGCCTCAGCTGGGGAAGAGGAGCTGTGGGGCTGGCCGTGTACCCGGGGGAGGTGTGGAGAAAAGGGATCAGCATCTTCCAATCACCTGGTGGGGGGGGGGCCCTGCCAAGTGTTGGGGACTCCCAGCCTGCCCCACCTTGGAGGATTGGGTCCATACAGCACAGACCCAGTTTCCACAGTGCAGGGTAACCCCCACCCCCAACACCCACACTCCTTCAGAGACTCCATTGCCTTGTGCCCCCAGCGACCAAGCGAGCCAAGGGTTGGCATCAGTGACCGCCATTCGGATTGCGTGCCCGGGTTGCACTGAGGATGGCAGAATGGGCAGCCCCAGGGAGAACGGGGTGTGCAAGGGGGCCTGAACCAGGAGCTGCACAAGGCTGGGAGTAGGCGAGGTGGTACCGGGTGCAGGCAGGGATTATGCACCTGGGCATGTCCCTGCGTTGGGCAGGTGTTTATCTGCGCAAGGGGGAGCTTAAGCCAGTGTGGCCAGGAGACACGTGTGTACACGTGTGTGTGGGGCCGTGCCGCTGGATGTGCGGAGCTGGGCATCCACGGGGTAGGGCCGTTATGCTAGTGGATGTGTGAGTGCTCGGGGGTGTACTGCACACCAGGACATGGCTGCCATCGAGGCAAGGAGCTTCCCCTGTGTTTGAGTCCCCCCGGACGGTGGCTAATTGCCAAGTACCCGCCGCAGGAGGTGGGGGTTGGGGACTCACCCGCGCGCAGTTGTCTACGCCGGGGGCGCCAGGCATGCCCTGGTCACCCTTCTCCCCTTTGACTCCGCTGGGCGTGTGGGAGCCAGTCTGCACCTGGGCACAATCCCCGCAGATGTTCTAGCAAGAGAGGGGGAGAGCAGGGATTGCACGAGGCGGGATCTGCCCAGCGGCCACCTGGGACACGCTGGCTCAGTGCATTGTCTATTGTTTGCATCATGATGGGGCCAACAGGGCCCAGCCGGAGATCGGGGCCCCACGGTGCTAGGCGCTGCACAGGCAGAGCGATCCAGCAGCCCCGCCCCGTGGAGCTTATGAAGATGGGATTGTGTCACCCTCTAGTGACCAGCCCGTGTGACTACAACAGCCTCCTACTCAGCAGATGCAGTCTCTGGATCAGAGCAGGCTCCCTCGGGCTCCGACAGGGCCCGGCGCCAGATGCTACAGGAGGAGGTCCAACCACCTGTCTAGGGGCCAATGGTGCGGTAACCTGCTCCCTAGCCCCTGTCAGCTAGAGGCTGGCTCAGGCCCGGACATGCCCCCGCCCCCGCAGCTAGAGTTGCCTCTGCTCCTTAGCGCGCTTACCTTGAGCACCTCGATGTTCCTCTCGGCTACGACAGAGAGCGGCCCCTGCAACAGACACACACAGAAAGAGAGCAAACCCCTGGGAACCGGCCCCTTTATCGCCGGAGGCTCGTCTTGCTCAGGGCGACCGCCAAAGCAATGGAAAGCATGATGGGTAACAGGCTGTACGTTAACATGTGCTTTGCCCGGGAGGACTTGGGCACTAACTCGGCAAGAGCTACCGGCGGAAGAGAGCTAAGCACACACCTAGGGCAGGCGGCAACACGGACACATCAGCTCCTATACCTACCACATCTCCTGCTGGCCCAGGCAGTCCTGGCAAACCATTGTGTCCTGGGAAGCCCTAAAGCCAAGGAGAGAGCTTGAATATTCAAATCCTTCTGCACAGCCTTCTCCTGACACCCTGCTGCCTTCTCCCACTCGCATTCTCTCTCTTCTTTCCTCTCCACCTAGCGCTGCTCTTGTAAGGTTCTGGGGCCCAAACTTGGTTCTGCCTTAAAGGCGCTCTGATCTGACACCACTAACACTCAGCTCTTTGCATCTGTAGGTCTCAAAGAGCTTTACCAAGGAAGGGTGGTGTCATTCTCCTTGTTTTTACAGATGGGGAAACTGAGGCACAGAAAAGGGACAGTGATGTGGCCAAGGTCACACAGCTGCTCAGCGGCAGGGCTGGGAATAGAACCCAGGTCTCCTAACTCCCCACCCAGGGCTGTAGCCTCTAGACCTCACTGCGGAGGGGGGAGTTTTTCAGAAACTAACCATTCTGGGACAAATACTGTAGGGCTTTATTCTTATTACACACAGTTCTAAAAGGCCCATCCCTGAAGCCTCAGGGCCCTTCTGAGGCAAAACCCTCACTGACTTTAAAGGGATCGGTGCCTGAGTAGGGACTGAAAGCTGCAGGACTGGGGGCGGTTTTTAAAATGTACCATTTCTCGGTCAAGAAATAATACTCTTTTTCTGTGGGACCTACAAAATTGCTTGGTGCTTCCCCCGCCCGCTGGCTAGGCCACAGCACTGCACTAAGATGCTGTTCCCTGAGCTGGACTCATGCCGGTAGCACCAACAAAAACGTTTAGGCAAGACCACGGTGCTACATCCATGGCTGGGGATCCCTCGTCGATTGCAGCTCCAATCCAAGGGACAGGGAATAGTCTCTTTAACGCTGAAGATGTTTACACGGAAGAGGGCAAGGTCTCCCTTAGGCTGGGAGGCTGCGAAATACCAGTCGCCAGACGGTTACAGAGACTCAGCTCCCCTCTGAGTTGGGTGGAGGCTATCTTGGGCCTCTTGGGGTTGGCTCAGCCAGGCAGCGCAGCACACGGCATTACTTTTAACTGCTGACAATGAAACGTCCCGTAAAGGTGCGGCGAGCAGCTCTAGCTGGAGAGCGCTCGGCCAGATTGGCTAACAAGCCTTGGTGTGGGCAGGGGGTCGTTAGTGTTCCCTGGCACCCGCCAAGGCAGGGGTCCCGGAGAGAGACCTGGGGGTTAGGAATAGCCCAAAGGGGCTGGCGGGAGGGTTACGGGACGCCCTGCTGGCTGCTCATGCCCTGATCAGAGCAGCTGCTCGTGGGGTGATGAGTTGAAGCCTGGCAGCTCAGACCCAGAGCTGGGCTCCCCGAGAGTCTAGGGGTGACTGGAGATCATATGCACACACACGTGCATAAGTGCACACACGGCCATGCCTGATCCCGCCACAGGCCACTCAAGTTTCACCATTGGCCCCCAAGGGAGCAGGATCGGGGCCTCAACTTGCTCACGGCTGTGTCCTGCAATAGAGAGCCCACCCCAGTCCCTTCTCCCTCACTCACCTGTCTCCCCGGAGCTCCTGGGGGGCCTGGCGGTCCTGGGGCACCTGGTGGACCCTGCAACACCCCAAAACAAAGAGAGAGGGGCCATTAGGGCAGTGCTGGGCGAGCAGCCAGGGGTGGGCGCAGGAGGACGCAGGCTGCCACGCAGACAGAGAGGGAAGCGCACACACCTGCGGGCCAGGCTGAGGCTGCCAGGAGGTCCCGATCCACAGTCCTGGGGCTCCCTGCGGGTCCAAGAGAAGGGGAGAGCATTTAGCGAAGGCGAAGCAGTGTCCAGGGCGCAGGTGTCACAGCTCCACTGGCCCAGCCACCGAGGCAGGAAAGCAGCTGGGCAGCAGGGGGAGGGCAGCGCAGGATGCGGGGGCAGGTGGCCTGCCCTAGACCATCACCCAGCTGGAGAAGGAGACCAGGAATAGGCAGACTCAGGGCTTACCGGCATCCCTGAGTAGTTGGGGTCCACGCGGGGGCCAGGCTGGCAGGTGCATTCGCCGGGGTCCCCCTGAAAACACAAGAACAATCAGCACTGGGAGCCCCTGGCTAGGGCCCAGCAGGGGGCGGGGCGGTCAGAGATGGGAGCCCCCTGGCTAGGGCCCAGCGGGGGCAGAGCAGTCAGAGCTGGGAGCCCCCTGGCTAGGGCCCAGCAGGGGGCGGGGCGGTCAGAGCTGGGAGCCCCCTGGTTGAGTCACAAGCGACTGGGGTGTGGGCACTAATGCGCATTGATGCCTTACTGCTTGGTCTCTGCAGTCGGCATGGCAGGGAGGGGACACCCCTACCCTGAAGAGCAAGGGGAAGAGTGCCAGGGCAGGAGAACCCCTCGTCCGTGGCTTAGCTGCAAGACCAAGTGCCCAGCAGTGAGTGGATGCTGAAGGAGGGTCGCGGGTGGCAATCGGCCGCAGCCTCCACTGCAGGCTGTCGGCACAGGCTCAGCCACAAGGGAGGTGACGGGGCCCAGACAGCAATCAGGGATGGAAAGGAAACCAGCTCACCTTCTCACCCCGCACCCCCTTCTCTCCCTGCAGGGAAGAAGCCGAGAGAAACGTGTTAGAGGCCAACGTCAAATGGGTCAAGAGCAAGACATTGTGTCGCAGGTTCTGTCTGGGTCCCGGAACCAGAACCGGAGAAGCGCTGGGCAGGGGCTGCATACGCCCATTCAGCCTGGGAACAGCTGTTCACTTCTGCCATGCTTGTGCCCCAACATCCACTGTTCACCAACAATCGTGCAAACAAGTCTGTGTTGGTGTGAGCGGCTACTCTTTGCACAAATACCCAAATTCACAAAAGCATCTGCTATTGGCCTGTCTCCTGTTCCAAAACTTCCAGTCATCCAATCAGAAACAACACCATGGGGCTTAGGCGACCATTCACACACCAGCCCTAACGCACCACGAACAGGTGGCATGAGACAGTGACAAAGGAACCAACCACTGGGAATAGCCTTTGGTCCAGTCCAGCTCTGCTTGCAGGCCGGAGAAAGGCCTCCATTCATCTCCTAGATTACTCACAATGGATAGCTCACCCGGCTCTGAGCAGAACCCAGACAGCTGGAGGGAATGAGTGTAACAGCTGTTGGACTTCAATAGCGGAAAGGACCACAGCCAAGGCAGGAATCATCTCCCGAAAATTCCACCTCTGTTACTAACCATGCCGGAGAGGACTCAGAGGGAAAGCCTCTAACTCCCATATCCCCTTGGCGCTACTTCCAGCTTGTCTCCTTCTGGGCTTCAACCTTTCTAGGGCACCTGCCAGCCAAGTACTTCAAACCACTTTACAAGGGACAGTAACGTACTGTCATCCCCATCCTATAGGCAGGGAGGCAAAGATCGCATACCGTGGGCCTGAGCCGAAGCTCACGGACATCAATGGAAAGATTCCCGTGGACAAGTGAAGAACAGAACCCCGGTCCCCCTGCCTCCCAGCCCCATGTCCCCTGCCCCCTCAATGGGCGGCGTCGCTAATGCCCAAGCTGAAAAGCTAGTGCGGTCTGCTTCACTTTCTCCTGGTCAGTTTCCCTTCCTGGTTTCGCTACGTGTGGGATTCCAGCACCGCGGAGGAGGAGGGGTAAAACAAGAGGGAAAACACCTGGTTTCACCGGCTGAATGAACATTGCTATTCATATCCAAAGGTTATTTTTCTCCCCCTTCTACTTAAATCTAGATTTTGGGGGCCTAACAAGAATAAATCGACAGTGTCTCTTTCACAGCCCCCAAGGCAATGATGGATCAGTTCCCAGTGAAATCCAGAGATGCATGGCACCGGGAGTTGAGCTTTCCTGGGGACCCTCTTTTGTCACTTCCCCAGAGGGTGGGGGGTTGCTGAAGGGCAGTTCTCCGGACCAATCTTCTTTCTATCTGACTTAGGTCCTTATCTGATCCCCCAAGCGCAGCATCTGAGCACCTCACCATCTTTACCGTATTTACCCTCACAACAGCCCCATGAGGTAGGGAGTGCTGTTATCCCCTCTGCAGAGATGGGAAACTGAGGCACAGAGCCAGCAGCAGAGCAGGATTGCCAGGGCATCAGTTCCCGGGGAGGAGAGCTGGTCCAGCAGGGAAATGCAGGGATGGACCCATCCCTCCCCCGCATCAAAAAATCCTTCTCTTTCAGCAAATAAAGCCCCGGTGGGCTGTGGGCAAAGTGATGTGTGAGGGTGATGGACACCAAGGTGATGGAGGTGACATGGAGAGAGAATGGGCTAACGCCATTACCTCGTTTAACAAGGTATCCGTCCACTTCTCTGTCACCGGGGTCGAATCAGAGACAGGGAGCCCTCAGGGTGAGGGGAGGAGCTTGCTCCCGCCTCTCCCGACATGGAGGCCGCCTGCATCAAAGCGCAAAACACTGTCAAAGACGCGGCCCTTCCCAACGGGCCGGATCCTCGGCTGGCATGAATCGGCACATCTCCAGCACGGCCAGCGGAGCCTGGACCACTCGCGCCGGCCCAGGATCTGGCCCGGCGGCCTCTAGCGGCGTCACCAGGCCCGACGTTCCGGGGCGGCACCGTCGCGCCACGACATCACCGGGGCACGGGGGACGCCGTGTCGCAGCGTGGCCGGGGGGAAGGTCGCGTGGGGTGAGGCCTGTCCGCGGGGGAGCGGGAGCAGTGTCAGTCTGCTGTGGCTGCTGCACTGCCTGGTCCCAAGGGAGCGAACACCCGGCGCAGCCCGATTCTAGCCTGGTGGTTTCGGAGAGTCTCCCACCAGCTGGAGAACACCCTCCAGCAGACGCGGGGCTGCATCTTACGTACCATCAGCCCATTGGATCCGGGCACCCCTGGCATTCCCCGCTGCCCTTCGCGGCCCTAGGGGGAGAGCAAAACAGCAGAGATGTGAGGCAGGCGAAGCATCACCCCGGCTTTACAGTTGGGGAAACCGAGGCATGGAGCAACTTGGCCACCTTCCCAGTATTGCTCGACCGATCAGGGAGCAGAACCCAGGAGTCCGGCCTCCCTGCCCCTGCTCTGACTAACAGATGCATTCTGGTTAAGGAAGCTCCTTAATAGAAGGCACCGAGGGTCCATAACCAGGTGCAGAACTACGAGTGGCATTGATCCTGCCTATGTACGGGCACTGCACGGACTGCTCTGTGACTCTTCCATCCAGGCTAGGACTTAGGAAGCCTCCGGGCCGTGACACCAGCCAGCTCAGGCAGGGCCAGTTGGTTTGGGGTCTGGAGGCCCAGGGACAGCCATGGCATCTGCCTGTGTCCAGCAGCCCCAAGAGTGGATCCCCTTTCTAATGCTTACAGCCAGGTCTGGTCTCTTCTCGCCCCGCACTGAGAGGCCTAAGGTGGTAGCACAGTCCAGCGGGAGGATCTCAGCCCCCCACTGAGTTAGGGGCCTGGAGTGGATTATGACAGGCTGCTCCCTTTCCTCTCCCATCCTCCACCCAAGCAGCCAGACTCAGTGGTCAGCAGGCACCACGACCTCTGAGGCTCGCTGGCTGGTACCCAGCATCAGGGAATGTGCCAGAGCCAGGGGCGAGGTGGGGGGCTGTGTGCAAGGGGGTGATTGCTCCGGGTAACACGTTGAAGAGGGCAAGGTCCGGGCACCCCCAGGAAGCGACTGTAACATCCCTGAAGCTGCAGAGTTAACAGGGTCCAGTGCTGTGGCAGGTACGGGGTACTTACCGGTGGCCCAGTGATGCTCATCCCCAGAGGTCCGGGAGGACCCACCTCCCCTTTAAGGCCAGGGGATCCCTGTAGGGGAAAAAAAAGAGAGTCACATCTAGGCCAGCCCCAGGGTTGGGGGGAATCTGCTCCTACTGCAGGGGTGGGGTGGAGTCCTCATGGGCCCATGGCACAAGCTGACATGGCTCAAGACCACAGAGTGAAGGCGTGGCTCAGCCCTCCGGGGTCTCCTGGCTTTGACCACTATGCCAGACAGCCCCCCCCCCTTTTCCCTGCATCTCCCAGGAACGTCTCCACTGCAGGGGAAGCACCCAGCCACTGCAGCTGACTTGGCACCTGGTGCAGTTGTTAAACCTGCCATGCTAGGAAGGCTTCCGGCCCACGGCGAGAGGAGGGGTCATTCCTGGGACAGAGTGCAAGGCTGTAAAGGGGCAACCTGGCCTGAACAGCCACCAGCAACAACCCTCACCACCAGAGATGGCCCATGGTGCCGCAGGACGCCAGGGTCAGATGCCAAGTGCCTGGCTCAGAGGTCTGAGCGTGCCATGCACAGAGCTCTGGGGGACACATCATGCCAGGGGATGCTTTCACCCCAGTAGGAGTTAGATTGTCCTCCTGCTTCTGTGTCACTGTTGCCCACCCACAGAACAGTCCCCGCTGGCTCCCTGCTGGGAAGGAGCTTCATTCCCTTGATCTGAGATCATCGTGTTCCTGAGTGCCTCGAGTGCCTACGACCGCGGGGGCATCCGCAGGCAGCACAGCTGGCACTGCAGGGCATCGATGACTGGCCAGCACTAGCCGGTGAGATGCACAATGCCCTGTGTCCTGCGCAGGCCCAGGGCTAGCCCAGCAGGGTGGTGCAGCAGGGCTGGACTGCAGAGCATTGGCAGAGCTGGTAGGGGGCCGCAGCAGAGTTGTAGTCCCAGGGCCTTCGGGCTGGGGGCAGCAGGGGGTGAATAATAAGGACACGGCCCCAGTCCTGAACCCCCCCCCACACACACCCCGTTCCCAACAGGGCCGGGAGCTGGACTCCAGCAGCCCTGGCTTATCCTGCATGCTAAACCCCGGCTACACCATTGTGTCCGGCCACGCTGCCGCCCGCTGGAGCCTCCTGCCCCATGGCTTTGCCCAGCGCCATTCAGTAGCCACCTGCCTGCGCACGCGTGGAGGATATTGGTGCTAACGGCTGGAGCCTGCATGGCTAATAGCCTGAGCGGGGCTGGCTGGGGGCCAAATCACCATCAGGCAGCACTGCAGGCAGGATGGGCTCCACAGGCAGGGAACCCCTGGCCGGAGCCCCGTCACCCAGCCGGACAGACAACAGCTCCTGGCCGGGGATCTGTCACTGCCAGACTGTAGAACAAATCCAGGACAGCACCGCTGCCCCTCAGCCACCCACAGGCACTAGGGGAGAGCTCAGTGCCAGGCTGGGGGCACTCACCTTGGTGCCTTTCTCTCCCACGGCTCCTACCGGCCCTCGAGGTCCAGGGTGTCCCTGGTCGGGAGGCGAAAGACGACAATCAGCAACTCCCTTTGCTTTCCCTGCTTGAGCCAGGCTCCAGAGTGCCTGACGCCACCCGCCTTAGGAGGAAGAGAGTCTTTGCCTCCCTCTAGTGGCTGATCCGTGTCATAGGTTAAGGAGTCTACTACTGCTGCCCGCTAACAGGTATTTGCACAGACGACGACGGGAGTTCAGCTGCCAACTCCCGCTGGAATTTGATGAGACATGGACACCCACGCGCATCATCTCAGGCGAGCCCGTTAGTTGGCAGCAGCGGTAGACTCGTTAACAGAGTACCTGGCCCAGACTCAGTTCTTACCTCGTGCAGGAGAGGCTCACGCTGTTAGATGTGAAGGGGCATGGTTCAGACCTTGCTAACGGCCCAAGCAGGGTGAGTTTAAGCTTCCCACAGTATTCTTGTCAGCAAGTTAAAGAAGTACGGGCTGGATGAATGCACTATAAGGTGGGTAGAAAGTTGGCTAGATTTTCGGGCTCAACGGGTAGTGATCAATGGCTCCATGTCTAGTTGGCAGCCGGTGTCAAGTGGAGTGCCCCAGGGGTCAGTCCTGGGGCCGGTTTTGTTCAATATCTTCATAAATGGTCTGGAGGATGGTGTGGATTGCACTCTCAGCAAATTTGCGTATGATACTAAACTGGGAGGAGTGGTTGATACGCTGGAGGGCAGGGATAGGATACAGAGGGACCTAGACAAATTGGAGGATTGGGCCAAAAGAAATCTGATGAGGTTCAATAAGGAGAAGTGCAGGGTCCTGCACTTAGGACGGAAGAACCCAATGCACAGGTACAGACTAGGGACCGAATGGCTAGGCAGCAGTTCTGCGGAAAAGGACCTAGGGGTGACAGTGGACGAGAAGCTGGATATGAGTCAGCAGTGTGCCCTTGTTGCCAAGAAGGCCAATGGCATTTTGGATGTATAAGTCGGGGCACTGCCAGCAGATCGAAGGACGTGATCGTTCCCCTCTATTCGACATTGGTGAGGCCTCATCTGGAGTACTGTGTCCAGTTTTGGGCCCCACACTACAAGAAGGATGTGGATAAATTGGAGAGAGTCCAGCGAAGGGCAACAAAAATGATTAGGGGTCTGGAACACATGACTTATGAGGAGAGGCTGAGGGAACTGGGATTGTTTAGTCTGCAGAAGAGAAGAATGAGGGGGGATTTGATAGCTGCTTTCAACTACCTGAGAGGTGGTTCCAGAGAGGATGGTTCTAGACTATTCTCAGTGGTAGAAGAGGACAGGACAAGGAGTAATGGTCTAAAGTTGCAGTGGGGGAGGTTTAGGTTGGATATTAGGAAAAACTTCTTCACTAGGAGGGTGGTGAAACACTGGAATGCGTTACCTAGGGAGGTGGTAGAATCTCCTTCCTTAGAAGTTTTTAAGGTCAGGCTTGACAAAGCCCTGGCTGGGATGATTTAATTGGGGATTGGTCCTGCTTTGAGCAGGGGGTTGGACTAGATGACCTCCTGAGGTCCCTTCCAACCCTGATATTCTATGATTCTATGATTCCCCAGGCAGACGTCTGTCGGGGCTGAGGGAGGAGCTCAGGACTTGGCCCAGCACATGGGACCCTCAGGCCCGCTCCCCTCTCGAGGGGCTGCAGGTTCTACAGCTCAGGGTTCCTCCAGCGACTCAGCATGTCTCCAAGCGAGCACGACTCTGAGAACATCGTGTCGTGTAGCGACTTGTGTGGCCCCATGTGCACCAGTGCAGCACAATGCTGGGAGACACTGTTGTGCATCGCACGAGTGGTCCAGACTGGGATTGTGCAGTGGAGTGGCATGCAGAGTAACACAGCACCGTGTGACGCTTCCACACCACTGCAGGTGTTGCGCAGTGTAACCTGTAGCAGCGTTGTGACGTTACCCAGAGTAGGGTTGTGTAACCTTGGCAACCACACCGTCCTATCTGACGGTACAACGTCAGGTAACACAGCCTGGCGTGACACTATGCAATGCAGGGCTGTGTCTGGCATCGTGGAACCTTGCACAGCACAACACTGCGTACCAATGTTGTGTGACACCGCACAGCCTCACTGCCCATTGGCACACCGCGCCCCAGCGTGGCAGGGAGAAGGTTTGATAATATATGGGGCATACTGGGAAATTGGCCCCTTTTCAGGACATATAAACACTCAGCGGTGACAAAGCATATCTCAATTATACGACATGCCAGGCAGGATATACGGGGCCACTCCAGGGACCCGAAACAGCAGCAAAACTCTCAGCCTTGGTCACATTTTTAAGTGTCTGCACGATACGGTTTATGCTGCACGTAACAAATCCTCTTCCCAGCCACCCAACTGGCCCCGGACTCCTCTCCCTTTGCAACTGGGGCTGGTTCTTTGAAAGGGATACTTGATGGAAGAGAAGTCTCCACTCTCCATGCCCCCCACCCACGGAGGGACTGGCAGGGGCCTATTTGTCTTGTCAGGACATTGGAGGGGGAGGAATGAAGGCATACTCACAATAGTCCCAGGTGGGCCTGTCTCCCCGGGCTCCCCCTAAAAGACAGAGAGAATTGGTTGAGTCTCACTCTAGCAGTTGGTTCCAGCATGAAGATAGGGGTGCTGATGGGGGAGCCCACCAGAAAATGGGGAGGTGGTGGTAGGATGCCACCCTCCCCTCTCCCTTCGCAGGGCAGACGTTATTCAGCACGTCAGGGATCAAGCCAAGCCTGATACTTGACTCTCAGCTCTTTTCCTTCCACTCAGGGTTATCCCTGATTCGGGCCACTGGCCTCAGCTGGGTTGGCATCTCCTCTGCCCACCTCACCCCCAAATGCTTCCCCAGGTTCAATGATGTGGCGCAGCAGCAGAAGCAGAGGGAAACCCACAGCTCCAGGCGACCTTCCCAGAAAACACGTGGGACGGGATAAGGCTCTTCTGCAAGGGGGAGGGGGGCTGCAGAGAAGGGTCTTGTGCCCATAGATTGAGAGGGGGCAGCCGAGCAGGGACCTGCGCTGCCTATGTACTGCACTTCAGAAGAAGAGAGACACAGAGGAGCCTGGCCAGCGTGAGGCGCAGGGAGGTGGGTGTGTTTCGAACCAAGCAGGCAGATTAGAAGCGGATCCTGCCACGCATAGGGAGACCGGGGCACTGCCCGAAGAGGAAAGTAATACCAGCCGAGCTTTGCTGGGCCATGGGAGGTGAGCAGCCGCGCTCGCTCAGGGGGTGCTGGAGTCCCGGGGTCAGGGCTGCTGCGGCAGCCAGGGTGGGAGGTGGTGTGGAACCGCCGGGCAATGCCAGAAACAAGGCGAAAAGCAGGGCTGGAGAGAGCAGGGGCTGTGAGGGAAGGGGCGGCGACATGCTGTTCTTTGGGGGATGGTGCTGACCCTGGGCTACCGGCTCGATGCTGAGACTCACCTGCGGACCCTGGGCGCCGATCCCGGGGGGGCCTGGCTCGCCCTAGAGAGACCACAGACGCCGGTGAATGGAACAGCCCCAGCCTTCGGCAATCCCCATATGACAAAGCCCACTTCTGCCCTCACTCACCTGCAGCCCCTTCAGACCAGGGGGCCCCTGAATCCCAGGGAGTCCAGGTTTACCCTAAAAAACACCCGCCCCATAGAACCGTTAGACCAGGTCATTCAGCAGGCAGCGGACGTCTCTTTGATCAGGGACATCGCCGGTGTGGGGGGTGAGCGAGGGGCACTCACGGGTTTCCCAGGCTGTCCAACACCCAACGGGCCACGGTCCCCTTTGGCTCCGGGTTTTCCTGGCACCCCAACCACGTCCGAGAACTCCCCCTGGAGGGTGGGGCAGGTCTCGCAGGCATCTCCCTGCACCGGGGGGATGGAGAAAGGGGCCTGGGTCAATACACAGGAAATGGATACCAGCGCGGCGGCTGGGGACTGAGGGAAGCAGAAACCCCGCACTTTCCCTCCTCTGCAAGTCACGTCCAGGTTGAGCCCAAGGGGGATTTGAACTTGCCACCCTCTGCTTCAGAAAGCGCATGCCTTGCTAACTGGGATAGAGGCAATGGCTCCACAGGGGCAGGACTGCCAGGGACCACGAGAGGGTGGCACGCAGCACCCCCAGCAATGGCTGAGGAGGGCTAGGGAGACGCGTGTCTGGGGGGGATGGTAACCAGCTGTTTGATCCGCACAGTGGACGATTTGCGGAGAGCAAAGATGCCCCTGTATGGAAAGGACACGGGGTGGGGGGAGGATGGGAACAGGGGGAACAGGAAAGCTGCTCCCAGCATGGGAGGGTCTCCCTGTTGCAGGTGGCCCAGAACAGAGAGCAACTTGACCAGCTCACAACGGGGACTGCCGGGAGCAGAGACACTGGCTCCAAGCGGCAGTGTCAGCCTTCGAGAAGGCACAAATTGGAGCAGGATGCAGGGGGGCAGGTGGATCTTGATAGTGGGGGCCAATACTCACCCGTAGCTTCATCCCAGGTCTGCCCCTTAGAGACCTGGGCCCTGGCTGCACTGACCGGCAGAGCTAGCTCTGTGGGAGGGGGGCACTCACCTTTTCACCTTTGGGCCCTGTCGGACCCCTGATGCCGGGGTCACCCGAAAGCCCTGGCAGCCCCACTGAGCCCGGTGTGCCAGGGTCCCCTGGATTTCCTGCATCACCCTGGACAGGAGAGCAGACAAAGAGGATGTGACCCAGAGGATCACAGGAATCCCGGCCCCCTGCCTCCCCTGGGTCTCTGCCCCACCCTCCTTGGAGAGCTGGGTGCCAGCAGCAACAGAGCAAGTGCTAACAGCCTGGCAGCGCCACTCGTGTGATGAGTTGGGGCAGGGCGAAAGTGCTCATCCGCACATTCCCAGCAGGCAGGACTGAGCCAGACCCAGCAGCCCCAGGGACTCCGATTCCCCTAGGAGCAGCGTGCTCAGCCCAGCCCACGACAAGGGAAGCCCCCACAGAAGCAGCTCTGCTGCTATGGGGGCAGGGCAGGGGGATTCCCGCAGCTAGGGACCGTGGGAAGCAGGAGGGGCAGGGAGCATTGCTCAGCGACACTCCTTCCCTCCCTCTCACCTTCTGTCCTTTCAGTCCAGGCTCCCCAGCTTTGCCCTGGGGGAACAAAACACACAAGGGAGGAAGAAACAAGCCAATCAGACCGAAAGGAATGGAGCCAGGTTCCCCCCACCAGAGCCCCCCCGCCCCATTCCCAGGGCAGTGACAGCACCCCTTAACAGAGAGGCCCTGAGGATGAAGCCCAGGAGGGAATCAGGGGTGGGAACATGCCCACAACCCCCAACGCCACTGCCAGCCCGTGCCCCCTGCGCACCAGCTGTAGGAGCAAAGAGCCAGGTGGACAGATGTTGTGCTCGGTGGGGCCTGCCAGTTTGGATTAACCATTTCATTGCTGGTTCATTCAGCACCTTCACTGCCCCTCAGCGCCCCCCCCCGCCCCTCAGCGCCCCCCCCCACCCCAGCACATCAGGCAGCATTGCAATCCCCTCCCCACCATGCCATGCCCTCCCTTTCCTATCCCTTCTCTTCTCTCTTACCTTCACCCCTTCCCCGGCCCTCCCTGCTCTCCCCCCGGATACGCCCTACTGACTCACCTTTCTGCCGGGCGCCCCAGTGCCGGGCAGGCCTGGCTCACCCTTCTCCCCTGGAGCACCAGGCATGGACACTGCGATCGCCTCCCCTTCGAGCGCCTCTGGAGGAGCAAGGCACTGGCCACACGGCTCTCCCTGCGAGGGGCAGGCACCAGGGTCAGAGATTGGGGGAGGATGGGGGGGGGATGGGCCCAGCGTGACCTCCCTGGTCCCTTAGCTATGTTCCCTGGCTCCTTACTGACAGCGGACACTTCAGCAAACTCCGTATGGGCCATTTCAGCCCTGTGGGTCCTTGTGCAGCCCCTGGGAAGGGGGATGGGCACGGTGCCCGGCACCCTTCAGCCCAGAGGGAAACGCTGCTTTGGGCCCTGATCAGCAGCAGCCATGCTATGGCTCTTCAGCAAGACGAGTTTAGAGGGTCTCAGGCCGGGTCCTAGTGGGACAGCTCGCAAGAGCCACCGTGGTAAGCGGCTGCCTCCGGAACAGTGCCCCGGAACCGGAGCTCCTGGCTCAGCCCTCCAGCTAAGGGGTCGTGGGGGGCGCTCCTCCCTGCGGGCCCTGCTCTGTGGCTGGAGGGAGTCCAGGAGGTACCAGCTGGCTCAGAGCTCCACGGAGCTCACAGGGCAGAGGGATTTCATCCTCGCTTCACTGCTGTCACCCAGGAGCTGGGCCAGCCCGTGGGCTGGAGATCCCACCCTGCCTTATACAAAATGGGGCTACCCATGCCTGGGCGGGGGGTACCTGGCCACCCAATCAGAGCTGTCCGCTCACGTCGGTGACCACGCCGTGCACAGGTAGAGGTGGGGGTGGGTGGCAGGACCCTGGCCCCTGGAGACCCCTGGTTTTGCTGGTGGGGAAGGTGAGCCAGGCCAGCCTGGCTTTATGTTCTGGCCAAGGCGCCCGTCTCACGCACCAGCTGGGAGGTTTTTGAGCCACATCAAGTGGCTGTAACGCCTGCACTGGGGATGCACCGCCATGGAGGAGCTGGGGGGGGCACTCGGATGAGGAAGGGGACTCTCGGGAGACACCCTCCCACCCCAAAACAGCTGCCGGGAGGGAGTTTCCATAAGAGGCTCAACAAGGGCACAGCTCTAGGGGTGAGCTGGGTGGGAGAGCATCCCTGGCCTTCTCCTTCTGGAACAAGGGTTTCCAGGATCTCACCTTCTCTCCTTTCAGTCCTGCAGGCCCAGTGTTCCCTCTGTCACCTGGAATCCCCTGCAGAGGTGAGACAGGTCCCTATAAAGCTCTGCTCATACACGTACACACACCTACATGCATACACAACAGGCCCCTGCAAACCCACACATGAACACCCACCCCTACGTGCATACACAACAGGCCCCTGCAAACCCACACATGTACACACACCCCTACGTGCATACACAACAGGCCCCTGCAAACCCACACATGAACACACACCCCTACGTGCATACACAACAGGCCCCTGCAAACCCACACATGAACACACACACCTACTTGCATACACAACAGGCCCCTGCAAACCCACACATGTACACCCACCCCTACGTGCATACACAACAGGCCCCTGCAAACCCACACATGTACACACACCCCTATGTGCATACAGAACACACCCCTGCAAACCCACACCTGTACACACACACCTTCACGCACACACGAGAGGCTCTTGCAATCCCAAAAGTACACACACCTATGCGCACACACAACAGACCCTTGCAAACCCACACATGTAGACACACTCCTATACGCGCATGCGACAGGCCCCTGCAATCCCATACACACACATTCTCTGTGTATGCACTCGGGACCTCCTGGTGATCCGATCCATGTCTCTGTCAACCCGCGCTCTGCACGGATTCGCTGCATTCACAACACGTTACTGACGCTGCTCTCAGGTGCCTCGGGAGCCTCTGCTGTGGTTGCCAGTGGGGCAACGAACAGCTCCCCACAAGAGGGCGCCCCACCCAGCCCTAGGGCATCCAGCTCCTGTACTCACAGGTTTGCCGGCCGGTCCCGTCTTTCCGACCTCCCCCTAGGAAGCAAAGCAGAGAGTGCGGGTGGTCAGGCCCAGAAGAAGGGAGGGAGGAAGACAGTGACCACACAGACCCAGCGCTGCAAACGAGTGCAGGGCGAAGAGGTTCGCAATGCCAGGAGTTTAGGTTCGGTGCGTCCTCAGCCTGGTTCAGGGCGCCACCAGAAAGCCGCCGGTTGCCAAAGCTAGGTCGGGGAGGCCCAGCTGGCAGAGTCCCCTCCCCAGCAGGGAGATGTGGCCCCTCGGTGCTGCCCGCGTGGGGCGAAGGGAGCAGGGCAGGGAGCCAGGGTAGGGCCTGAGAAGTTTGGGGCAGCAGTGAAGGCAACATTGTTATCCGCAGTGCAAAGAGAGCTACGGGGAAGGGCCAGGCAGGGTTTGCTGTAATGGATCCAACCTCCCACGTCCAGGGTTTAACCCTTCGCGTTCAGAAACCCTCCACCCCCAGGGGAAGCCGCAGGCAGAAGGATGAGGGGACTCACCTGCTGCCCCTTGGATCCGGCCAGCCCAGGGGCCCCGGCTTTACCCTGCAATCCAAGCAAAGAAACCAAGTTACCCATCCAGCAGGAGGATCCCAAGGAGCCCAGCACAGCCTTTTGCAAACCTGCAGAGTGGGGAGCCCCTAGGAATGAGCCAGGGAGGGAGCAAAGAGTTCATCCCCAGCTGGGCCAAGGCAACAGGGAGGGAAGGGGAGAAAAGGGGCACCAGGTGCCAGGCTTCTTAAGGTGGTGGGGGGAAGAGGAAAGGGCAAGAGGCTAAAACACCCGTGGGGATGGGGGCACAGACCCTAGGGGGTTGGAGCAGAGATGAGGGTAGCAGCCAGGTTTGGATACGATACTCTCTGGGGTTGGATTTAGGCCCATCTTTGCAAGGGAGGAAGCTCAAGAGCTTTCCCCTGAGCTGAGACCCCTCATGGGCGTGACCCGCCCTGCAGGACCAGCCTGCGTCCCCCTCTCTAGTGACTGTTCCATGTTTTCTACAGCTGCTTGCCAGGGGACTCCCTCCTTTGGCTCCAGCAGTCAGAGGCCCAAGATCTGAGCACAGATGCTCGGCGGGATCTGACCCCACTGGGAGGCCAGCCAGGAGGCTGGCTACACACGGACCCCCAGGGGCTCAGCTCCAGTGGGTTAGTGCAGGTAGGGAGAGCTGGGGAAGCTGAATGTCCCTGGGGAGGACAGGAGATCAGGGCTGAGAGGAGCCTTCTAATGACCTCTGCAGAGCTGTGTGGGCAAGGCTCCTTTGGCTGTTTGAAGGCTGGGGCGCTGGGCCCGTTTCCTCCCTCCGGGCAGGTGGGGTCTGGCAGCTTTTACCATCTGGCTCCACTCCCTTTCTCCCCTCCCTCACTACACACCAGGGGCCTGCAGCCTCCTCTGCCTCCCACAGGATGGGGAGCCAGATCCGCCTTCCATGCCCCACTCAGGCTGTCCCCAGCAGTGTCTCAGCCCCTCTTTGGCTGGGATCAGGCCTGTGTGGGTACATGCCCACACCCCGGGGACTCTGCCCGGCACAGCCTCTAGCCTGCCCCGCCTCATGCTCGAGACCCAAGGAGCAGGGCGTGTACTTACCGGCAGCCCGGGCAGCCCGATCCCTGGGGACCCTGGCTCCCCTTTGGGCCCCTCCTTCCCCGGGAGCTGGTCGGAGCTCTGCAGCATGGAGGCGAGAGCGACGGGATTGCACGACACGCACGGGGCACCCTAGGGAAGGAACCAAACGGCGCTGGGTCAGACAGGCTCCCAGTGCCTCTGCGAGCCATAACAGGGTAAAGGCTGCAGGCCAGACTCGGGGCTCCTCTTCGGAGGGGTGGTGACCGTCGACAGGGCCTGCGATCCGAGAGGAGAAGGGGGCCGACGACACTAAGGATGGGCAGGAGATTTGAGGGACCTGGGCACTCACCTTCTCTCCTTTTATTCCATTGATGCCAGGGTCTCCCTGAAAGAAGCAGACACACACAGGGTGTCAGAGGCAGGATGCAAAGCCCGACGCTTGCTGCCTTCAAAACACTCTTCAGCCAGCATTCCCAGCGGGACACTGGGAGAGAGGAAGCTGCTGCTGGAGGGTTGGGATGTGCAAACGCTGCTCCCCTCTACTGGACAGAATACGAAGTGTTCAGCAGTGTGTGTCACAGGCCCTATAGTGCTAACAGATATGGGCGATTCTCCTGTAGCTCACACGGTAGGGAAGCAGGAAGATCTGCCTTAGCCAACGATAGCAGGGCAGCAGCTGCTGACTTGACAGCTGTCCTGCAGCTGGTGCGGGAGCCTGGGTCAGTCCCAGCATAACAGATCTCTGCCCTTCTCCCAGACCAGCACGGCCGTGGACTCACCATCGACTATTACAGACAAATCGAAGGCTTCCCCAGACTAGGGAAATGTGCCCAGGGTAACTATAGGGACATGGCTACGTTGCTGGGGCAGATGTGCTGCCCTGGTGCAAGAAGGGGGTTGGCATCAGAATGACTCCCCCGTAATTTCCCGGGGGTGCATTGGTGGAGCCACATCAGTGCAAAACCCCTCCAGTATGGAGGGAACATTAGTTTCAGACCCTCCCCTTCACTGTGGGAGGGGTGAAGAAAGACCATTCTGAATCCCGCTCCCCCATCCATTGCCCTCCTCTTGGGGGAAACCCAGCAGTGCCCCAGCTCCCTGCTCCTATCCTTCTGAGAATAGAGCCAAAGGGACGAAATGCTCAGGGTCCCGCTGACTGCCAGATCTGGGGTCGGGAAGGAATCTTTCCGCAGACCCTGGGGTTTCTTTTCCGCCTTCCTCTGCAGCATGGGGCACGGGTCACTCGGAGGGGCGGATTCTCCGTAACTTGACGTCTTTAAATCCTGACTGGAGGACGTCAGTGACTCAGCCAGAGGGTCTGGGTCTGTTACAGGAGTGGGTGGAGGAGGTTCTGCGGCCTGCCACGTGCAGGAAGTCAGAGGAGATCATCACGAGGGTCCCTCTGGCGTTAAAGTCTCTGAGCGACAGTCATCGCCCTGGGGGTCAGAGCCCTGCTGGGCCAGAGGGGCCCCCAGCACAGCCCTCGCTGCTCTCCACGGGCAGACAGGAAATGCTACAACAGCACGGCTAGAACCGAGGCGTCAATTCTCTGAGGCACCCACCCTGTTGCCTTTGGGTCCGGGGAGCCCTGCCTTGTCCTGCAGGGGGGAAAACAAACAGGTGAGACAAACAGAAACGCCCTGCGGCTGCACCTCGGCCAGGACTCCAGGCTCAAGCCGACTGCCCTACACCCCGAGCGGTCGCCGGGACGCGTGTACATTGCTCCATCTGGTACGGTGCTTCCCGCTCGAGGCTGCACTAAGCCCCATCAATGCTCTCTGCCCCCCGAATGTCCCACCGGCCCCTCACTCCCATTGCATCTGCTGGCCTCTCTCCTGGAGGGGAGCCAAGGGGACGCCCCAGGGGCCCATCGCAGGAGCTGGATGGCGACTCATGAGCAGGATCGGGAAGGACCCTGCAGACGGAACCTGGATGGATAATGGGATGGCTAGAGTTGGGGGATGGGAAGATTAAGAAGTGGGATCCCAGGCCCTCCCCCTGAGTCTGCCTTTGTGGTATCAGCTCTGGGCTGGGTTGCAAGCCAGGAGGGCTGATTCCCTGGGTCCTGCTGACTTGGGGGTCCAAGAGCTGAGAACAGGCAGGAAAGTTCGGGCCCGATCCTGCCTCTAACCCAGACCCCAGCACAACCTCCTCCTTGACCCCATTACCAGAGAGAGCAAGGTTGGGGGAAGGCTGGGCGCAAGGCCTATCCATAGTCCTAGGTGACAGTGTGGGGCGGGGAGACGGGTGTGCCCGGGGTCATCTGGGGGTAGTGCAGGGGACCCTGGTTTGCATGAGGCCGTGCTCTAGTTAGGCAGCCAAACAGGGAGAGGTAACACCCCGGCAACTCAGTGCACGAGCGAACACCACCTCCTTCCACCACCCCCTCCTTGCCCCCGCCCTCGTTTCAACCCTCCGCTCCCCATGCATGGATGTGGGGACGGTCACCCGGCTCCCGGCACAGAGGGCGCGTGGGTTCTCCGCTCAGGGGCACGGCAGCGCGTTCAGACTCACCGAGAGCCCCGCTTTCCCCGGCACTCCAGGCTCTCCTTTGGATCCCGGCTTTCCCGGGAGGCCGACAGCATGCGTCATCCCCTCAGGGATGGTGGGGCAAACTTCGCATGGATCCCCCTGTGGGAGAGAGGAGATACTGAGACATGGGCCATGGCCCCGGGGGCCCTCGAGTTTTGTTTTTGGGAGCCGACATTGCGTCCACGCGGGGTGTTGACCCCGCGATCCCACAGCACAACTGATGTAACAATGGACCTGGCCCAAACCACCCTGAGCTTTGGACCCAGATCCCAACCTTGGACCAGCACCAGGCGAGCCAGTCAGGATCCCTCAATAGCCCCGGGGCAGGGGAAAACCGAACGTAGGCCAGAGCAGGGTCAGAGGATGGGGCAGCTTCTGGCCAGAGATTCAGGCTCTGAGGGGTCTTTCTGGGCAGCACCCAAACACTCAGGACTGAATGGGACGGAGAACCCAGGCAGGGCTCAGAGAAGCTGGCTCTTGAGTTCCTGGTCCTTGGTGCTGCCTGGATCCACTTCATCTCACCCTCCTTTCCCCAGAAAGGGGCCTGGAGTGGGGAGGCAGCTCCATGGAAGGTCTCCGGCTTCTAAGCTTCCCCTAGCAGGCAGACGTGGGAAGGCCCCACCTTGACCCCAGAGGCAGCTGCCTCATCTGCAGAGCCCCATGGTGCACAGAACAGAAACCAGCCCCCCTGCCCAGCGCCAGGCCCCTGTGTGGTACCCACCTTGTCTCCCTTCAGGCCTGGGACCCCTGGCTTGCCCTGTGTGGGGGGAGGGAAGATGCTGGTTAGCTTAGGCCGAGCTGCTGAGCAAACCCAGTCCCAAGGCCTGGGCTGCAATGGGATAGAGGGCAGCAGCCAGACCCTGCCCCGGATCAGCCCGGCAGAGCGATAGGGTGAGCGTCACCAAATCCAGTCTAGTGTTGTGCAACCAAAGGAACGACTAGGTGTGCAAAGCCTCCACACAGCTCTGCCAGTGCCCCTCAGTCCTGACCCACAGCTCCCTGCTGCCCCAGCCCTGAGCTCACCCACCCCCTCCCCATCCAATGCCCTTCAGTCCTGACCCACAGCTCCCTGCTGCCCCAGCCCTGAGCTCACCCACCCCCTCCCCAGCCAATGCCCTTCAGTCCTGACCCACAGCTCCCTGCTACCCCAGCCAAAGCCCCTCAGTCCTGACCCACAGCTCCCTGCTACCCCAGCCCTGAGCTCACCCACCCCCTCCCCAGCCAATGCCCTTCAGTCCTGACCCACAGCTCCCTGCTACTCCAGCCAATGCCCCTCAGTCCTGACCCACAGCCCCGGGCTCTCCCCAAGCAGCTCTGCCAATGCCCCTCGCTCCTGACCGGCAGCACTCCGTTGTTTCAGCCCCAGGCCCCCCAACCCACTCCCAATGCACTTCCCTCTTATGCTGCAGGCCTGAGTCGTCTCCACACGGCTCTGCTGATGCCCCTCACTCCTGACCTGCACCCCCTCTCCTTGCCACGGCGGTGCTGGGCCAGCCCCGAGGAGAGCTCCCCCATGACACGCAGGAACGTGTGCGGAGCAGGTGGCCCCCCAATGGGGAGCGGGCTGGGCTCAGACGTTCTGGCCTTCCAGGCCCAAGAGCTAAACTTGAACGCAGCTCTCCAGAGGAGAGGCCGGGGTGTGAGCAACAAGCCACGTGTCTCACAGCCAGGGAGGGTCACAGCCGGGGGGCCTCTGCACCGAGATACAGGCTGTCCCAGCCCTCGCCCTTGGGCTGGGCTCACGGCCCATTTCTGCCTTCCCCACCCAGCCCAGGCAGGCAGCCACACGCTGCCCCCCCAGCCCTCCAACGCCCGCCCCGCCTCCATGCTACTTACGGGCTTCCCCGTTGAACCTCCGGGTCCAGGAGATCCAGAGTTACCCTAGAAACAGAGGCCAGAGAAACACAAACAAACTGAGCGGGGCCAGGGGCCTGGGCTCTGCCCAACAGCAGTGTCGATACCCCTGGATCCTACCCTGTCCCCTGCTCGTCCTGCCCCGGGCCCCTGCCCACCGCCCTGCCGATGCCCCTCAGTCCTGCCCCGGGCCCCCTCCCACAGCCCTGCCGATGCCCTGGGCCCCCTAACCACAGCCCTGCCAATGCCCCTCAGCCCTGCCCTGGGCCCCCTGCCCACCACCCTGCCGATGCCCCTCAGCCCTGCCGCGGGCCCCCTGCCCACAGCCCTGCCGATGTCCCTCAGTCCTGCCGCAGGCCCCCTGCCCACCGCCCTGCGATGCCCCTCAGTCCTGCCCCGGGCCACCTGCCCACCGCCCTGCGATGCCCCTCAGTCCTGCCCCGGGCCCCCTGCCCACAGCCTTGCCGATGCCCCTCAGCCCTGCCCTGGGCCCCCAGCCCACTGCCCTGCCGATGCCCCAGGCCCCCTACCCACTGCCCTGCCAATGCCCCGGGCCCCCTACCCACAGCCCTGCCGATGCCCCGGGCCCCCTGCCCACAGCCCTGCCCTGTGCACACTAGAAAGCCCTGGTGTTGATCAAAGTGAAGAACGAGCTCATTACACTACATAAATCACCAAGCCCCCCGCACGCCTTCTGGCGTCACCATGGAGACGTGCCAATCACAGCCTGGCAATGGAGCAGGGGCCTCAGGCTCATTTGGGGACAGGGAACAGCAGTGGGCAGCAAGGTTCCCTGGAGAGGAGTCAGAATCCAATTTCCACCCCATCAGGAATCCCCCAGGACCCCAGAAGCCCTGCCTAACCCCCAGGGGGGAATCCTAGAGCATCGGCCAGACCAGCCGCCCAGTTACTCTGGCAATGGCCCTTTCCCCCGTGGCAGGATGGGGATGGATGCAATGGGCAGCATCACACGCACTGCCAGGAGACTCCCGCTCCTCTGAATGCAGGCAAAGGTCTGAGCCTCCGGCCCGCGGGGAACGTTCTGCCCAGCCAGGCCCGTGCACTGGGACAGCGAGAAGAGGCGCGGCTTGAGCGATAAACCTGCCTCTGCTGGGCCTCTCAGACAGACAAAAATCCCTGTAAGAAACAGCAGCCCGCCATCCCCCCATTGCCCCTCTGGGCTCCCTGCTCCAGCCTCCCGCACCTTTCGCCCAAACATCGCACGGCAGCTGGGAACCTTTTCATCGCACAAGCAGGGGAAGCAACCGCCAGTGCAAGTACCCAGCCCCCTTCCGCCACGGCTCAGGCTCACGGTGCCCTGGAGGAGCGGCACGGGGCAGCGCTCGGCCCTCTGCTGTGCCGCCTGGCCAAGGGCACGAATGCCCAGTGGTGCTTGCTGCACCGCCCCACAGGGAGGGTCCCGGAGTCGCGGTGACACTCCACCAGCTGGAGCAATTGGAGCCTGGGGCCCTGCTCCAGCTCGCTGCCCCGCACGCCAGGGAAGGGAGGGGCATGGTGCCACATCAGCACGTACGAGGCTCTCTCCAGCCTGGAGCGCGGGATGCTGCTCCTACCAGGCGGGGGCTGCTAGGTGTCTACCCTCTGTGAGTTCCCAGCCCATGGGGCAGGAGCAGGGGAGGGAGCTTAGAGCCCATGGAAGTCAGGGGAGAGAGTCAGGCCCAGAGCTGGGCAAGCTCTTCCCAGGTCCTGGGCCCAGGCACATGACAGACAGCCCACGGACTGGACAGAAGGGGCCAGTGTAACCCATGTGCACTACGGTGAGATGCGCCTAGAATTATCTGAGAGACTGATGCCAGCACATCTTAACCCTGGCCTGCAGCCCCCCTGCTCCTGGGCTCCAACCCTGGGCTCCACCCCCCGCTCTGCCAATGCACCTTAACCCTGGCCTGTAGCCCCCCTGCCCCTGCCATTCCAACCCTAGGCTCCTTCCCCTGCTCTGCCGACGCACCCGAGTCCCAGTAACGCCTCCTGGATTATTCCTTATTTCCCTCCGGGGTGCGAGGGGGCAGCGTGCAGTAGAGGAGACGCTTGGGGCACAGGCTGGGCCGGAGAGCAAGGGAAGCAAAGCATCCAAGGGGGGGGGGCCACACAGCACCTTGCTGCGTCCCAGTAGTAAGTGGGTCCCTGCTCTAGCAGCGAACACGGGGGCATCCTCACGGGTCCCTTGTGCTCACTGCCGCCCTGACAAGGGAGGGGTCGAATCTGGGCCGGTACGAGTCTGGCCACCGAGTGGTGAGGGAAGAAAAGTCCGACTGGCCTCCGCAGGGACACGAGACCGGGGGGGAAACAGGCAGCAAGGTCAAGGGTTTAAACCAGAGATGGGCCCCGTTCAGGACACCTCCCCTGAGCTCGGGAGAAGATCAGAGTCGGCTCCAGACTTAGCAGCTGTGGCTGTCTGAAGTTCAAGCTCATGTCCAGGTCAGACCTGACCCCATGGGCACGCTGGGTCACTAGATGCGGCTGCACTTACTTTTTCTCCTTTAGGACCTGGGGGGCCACCGGGGTCACCCTGAAATTAACAAGAGAGAGAGAGAGAGGTCAGCGAGTTCCCTTCTAGATGGAGCTGCACACCCCAAAGGAGCAGCCAGGCCTCCCCGCAACCTGCTGAGCAGTACGTCAGCAAGGCGGTGATATGCCCTCAGCTCGCCCATACGGCGACAGAACGGCCTGAAATTCCATGCGGCCCGTTGACCGACAGGATTGTTGAGGCCCAGCTCACTCTTGCAGAGGCCAGCAGCCGTGAACAGCAGACGCCCCAGGAGGGAAGCTTCTGCAGACCGGACAATGTGGAGTTCAGGGAAGTGAGGAGAAGCAATGGAACCAAATCCTTACTGTTTTCCCTGGAAGTCCTCTCCCTGGAGGACCTGGTAACCCCGGGGGGCCTGGCTCACCGGCTAACCCCTCGGGTCCAACGAACCCCGGATCGCCCTAAAACACAAACATAGCTGTGAGCCTGGCCTCTCCATCGGCACAGCCTTCAAATCCCCAGTCACAATTCCCCCCACCCCGAGCCCGCAGCATGGTACCTTCTGTCCCTTCGGCCCCACCACACAGATCTCTCCAGGCCGGCCCTAGCAGGAGAAGGAAAGCAGGGGTTAGAACATTGTAAGCGCTTTGGGCACCATCTTTCTCTGCTGTGTTTGTACAGCACCTTGCACAGTGGGGCTGTGACTGGGACTCCTAGGTGCTACCATAATACACCTCATCAATAATCACAACAACGAGCTCCCAGAAGGTGTCCCACAGGCACCGAGCAGTGCACGGCCCCTGGCACAGATCACAGCATGAAACTGTCTTTGTCCTTTGTCATTAAAAAATACGGGTTGATCTGTTTTCTAAGGCTTCTGGGGCTCCCAGAGAAATGCATCAAACTGATCCTAAAAGGAAGAAGGAGCCATTGTATCCTCTCACATATACACAGCACCCTCTATCCTGAGGGATCTCAAACCTCTTTGCCATATTTCGTAAGGATCACTCGGCCACTCGTGGAATGCGGCCACCTCTGGGGTGGACTGTGGGAGCTGTTTTGCAGCACCCAGCAACACCATTCAGCAGTGTGGCACGGGATGTGAAGAATCCCTCCCCCAGCTGAGACAACAGGGAATTTAGGGAGGTGGAATATGACTAGGCAGCTGGGAATTTGTGGGATCTTGATTGAACACAGGCCCTCAGGGCTGCAGATTTACGTCTCCTCTCCAGGGAAAGCCCTCTTGTGCCTGAGCTCAGTCATGACTCAGCGACCCATTAGAGCCGCTGGGTGCTCTCAGAGCCCTGCAGCATCGCTGGGTTGGGACATCGTCACCAGCTAGAACAGGGAGTGGATGCAGCAGAGACGGTAGGAATCTGAACGTCTCTCCAAGGCTAGCAAGGAACTGGGAAACCACAAGGAAACTCCTGGGAAAGCGCCAGCATGTGCTGGATCCCGCAGCCCCAGGGCAGATTGAATAAAAGGGGAGAGGGGGCACACGGTGCAATGAACAACTTACGTCGCGCCCCGGCATCCCGGGATTCCCTTGGACACCTCCATCTCCCTTCTCGCCTTTCTGCCCCTTGAGAAGCAATCCAGAAAACTGCCCATCAGAGGAGAATCCAGTGTCCTGGCTGTCCCCACTCCTCAGACCCCGGAGCTGCCTCTGCCCCACAACCTTCTGCATTGCCTCTTCTCACCCGCACTGGGAGACGGCAGCCTCCATGCCCCCCAGCTCACAGCAAGCACCGTTAGCACATCGAGCATCCCTGTTCCCTCTCGCACGCCAGCCGCTGGCGCCCTCCCTGCCCCTTTCCCCCAGTTCCAGACCTTGCTTTTCCCAACCCCTTTTCGCCTCCTGGGCTCCTCTCCCAAGCAGGAGGAGATGCCTTCCTGCAGAAGAGCCACCCACTGCAAAGCGGGGAGAAGCCTCCACCGGGACCTTCCCTTCCTGGGCCCTTGCCCTGCCGACTGGGAGAGCGAGTTACCTTCTGCCCATCAGCTCCGGTCGCTCCTGCTAGGCCCTGTTTGCAATAGAAACAAGGTGGTTAACCGGGCCTCTGCCTCCGCTTGGCCATTAATGCCCAGCCCCATTCAGGATTCACTTTGCAGCAGAGCACTCAGTGATGCGCCCCCTGGATGCACAGAGAGTGTCACTATGCCCGCCCCCCCCCCCCCCCCCCAAGGATCTGGCTAATAAATATTTATCTCCCACAAGATAAATTTGGCCACCACAGAGCACAACATCTGAGCGGCATTTATTAGGATACGGGAGGATATTAAGCCTTGGCAGGGCTGAGAGACAGGGGGGAGAGGGGAGGCAGATCTCTCCTGCTGCAAAGAGCGGGAGTCACAAGGAACTGGAGGTCAGAGCTGAGCCCTTGGAGAAGGTAAAGAGGGTGCCAGACACCGCTAGTTGTGACGTTCAGGGCCAGATCCTGAGCTGGGGTAATGGCACAGCTCTGCTCAAGTCAGTGGGAGTGGCGCTGGCTGTAACTCCCTGGCTGGAGTTGGCTTATTGACTCCGATGAAGTTGCAAGCAGCATTTGGCCCAGTATATTCCAGAGCCGTTTCTGGGAGCAGGACCAGATCCTCAGCTGGCGTAAATTGGTGTCACTCCTTTGACATTTTGCCCATTTACACCCGCTGGGTCTACCACTGGCTTTCAAGACCTCATCTAGGCCTAGGTGGCCCCAGTCAAGCCCCTAGTGGAAACAGGCTCCCCGAAACGGTGGCCAAGCCGGAGGCGCTGCACCCCCGGTAGGGCTGAGCGGTGGGTACTGCTGCAGGGAGCCCCTGGGCAGCACGGCAGAGAGAGGCCGACGGGGACAACGCTGACCCTCTGTCGCCAAGAGGGAGGAGAGATGGCACTGGGAGGAGACGGGGGGGGGGCAGTTTAAGGGGCCAACCATGCAGATAAGCTTTACTCACCAGGTCTCCTTGCTCCCCCTTCTCTCCCTTCGGCCCCTCCATGCACTTTGGAGAGAAAAGGAACAAGGGGCGGCTTAGAAGAGGGTAGTGCAAGGCAGCGTGCGGTGCCAAGGGTGGCCAAGCCCCCCGGGGGATGCCTCCCCCAGGGGATGCCTCCCCCAGGGGACTGCCCGGAAAGGAGAGAGGTGCCTCACCTGCAAGGGGCCGTCGGGGGAGCTCTGGATGCAGTCCAAGCCCTGCGGGAGGAAGGGAGATGCTCAGAGGGAGGAAGGAGACGGGGCTGCCTGGGGCCGGGCTCAGGAGGGGTGCGGAAGGCAGAAATGGGCCCTGCACGGCCAGGAAGTTCCTTCGCCATCGGCATGATAACGGGCCAAGCTCCCAGGCTTTGCGGCCTAGGCCCACCCCTGGCTGCAGCCCCTCTTGGCTGGTCATGGCTGGAGGCTGGGCTTTCCCTCCCCTGCACTGGGAGAGACCCCCAATCTCTGGAGCAGGCCCAGGCCCCGTGGAGGAGTCCGATACAGACCGGCCTCAGGCTGCTCATGTCACCATCCCCCTGGGCCACCCAGGGGGATTAGTGGGTAGAGAGATGGGAACCGGGGGCCATGGGAGTAAGGGCCGGGTGGGGCACAGGGTGGGGACCCAGAGCCATCCCACCCGGCCGTCCTTCACAGGAGAGCGTCACACGGCACGGGGCTCAGCCAGCCGGCACATGAGGCGCCTGGGGAAGCTCCCGGCGGCCGTGACACAGCAGCTGCTAGAGGGGATTCCCAGTGTGCACATGGCGGCCGTCTCCCCAGATGGGCCCGTCGCCCCCCAAGCTGGGCGGCTATGTCTCCTCACGCCGGGCGCATCGACACCACTCACGCGCTCGCCTCTCTCCCCCTTTGAGCCGGATGTCCCAGGGAGTCCGCGTTCTCCTTTGCCCCCCTGCAGGAGAGAGGGGCAGTCCCATGAGAGGCATCTGTGTTGCACAGGGGAATACATGCCCCCTGCAAGTGCACACAGCCCCAGACGCACACGGACGAACACGGATGCAGCATGTATGGACACACACGGACAAACACACGTGAATACCTCTGCACGCTCGTGCACTCACTACCAACTGCAAGTGGGTCATGCACAAGCGGGACGGAGCTGGGCTCTGCCTGTCAGTCAGGGCGAGGACAAACTTACCTTGGGGCCGGGGAGACCAAGTGTGACCTGCACAAACCAAAATGAAACTCATCAGTGCAACCTAGTTGTCTCTCAGCTGAGCCACCCCAGTGAGGAGGAGGAGGGGGAGAGGAAGCGGGGTGGGAGCAAGGGATGGGTGGAAGGAGAGGGACAAGTCCCGTGTCCTTTTAAAATCATTCAGGGCGACAGTTCAGATGGATCTCTGGCTCCAACCTCCTGTCCCGGAAGCACAGGTGACCCCAAGGTGTCCCACGCCACCCTGCCTGCCCACGGAAAGGCTTGTGGTATCTGTCACATGCCCCCTTCAGCCCCAGTTCAAATCCCCACTCCACTGGACTCCGGCTGCCATGCTGGGGGGAGCTGGGTGCAGCAAATAAAGGGGACTAAGGAAAGACACAAAACTGCTCTGGGTTTTATCATCCAAGTGTCCTCCATAAATTCCTCCAGCTGGCTGACAGCGCCCACACTGGCCTGTCATACAGGCATGGAGGGTGAATATCAAACAGCTGTGAGCTCTGATCCCTTCTTTCCCTCCATCAGAGCTCCTTGTGCCCACGCAGCTGCTACAGGAACCTTGCAGACATCTTGAAGCCATCAGCGCTCTCCCCCGGCCATCCAGCTGTTCCAGGGGATATCGGCCAGAGAGAGGTGGGTGGGTTCTTTGGAAAAGGCAAAGGGGCCAGAGCAAGGTGAAGCTCCAGCCACCTGAGGAAGGTAAGGTCAGGTCCTGGGGGAGCTCTGGAAGGCTGGGTCCCAATGGAGCCAGATGCTGCCGGGAAGACTGAAATTCAGTCCAGTTTCGGGGCTGCATCTCCCAAAGCGAAGCTGTGACTCCGAAGGGGCTGGGAGCCAACGGGGAGCGAGGGATCTGAGGAGCTAGCCCTGCCTTGCCACAGCCCCACTGGTGGGAGACAGGCCAGAGCCAGGATCAGTAACCCTCCTAGCCTGGGGCCTCCATCCCCACCCTCACTCCTTTGGCAGGCCGGCCTGAGCACGATGAACGAGACGGGCCTGCTCCAAGCCCTGCCTCCGTGCAAACCTCTGGTCACTCCTCGGAGGGTCCTTCCAGGGCCCTGTTCTCCGGCAGCTGTCCTAGAGACATAAACCCCTCGGAAGCAACGCCAGTCCTGCGGCTACCAGCCTGGGGATGAGCAACTGGGGCTGGGCGTTCCCTTCCATGGAACTCCCACCCCACCCTGAGGGGGTCCAGGTGGGAGTGGATCGGCTATAATGCGTGGACTGTTTTTCTCTGCTGTGGAGGCCCGGCAGGCTGGGATGTCCCGTGGAAGGAGCTTTGCGCACACACTAATCCTGCTGGGTGCTGGGCGTGCGGCACCAGGGCTCTCACACTGAGGAGCAGAGCTGTAACGCAGCCCAGAGCAGTGCTGGTGGGGGGTATCCGTCCCGTCGGCTCTCAGCATTCAGGGCAGCTCTGCCTTGGCTGGGGCAGATTTTCTGTGTTACTTGGAGATATACCGAATCCAGTGGCCGGTGCGCTGCCGTCTCACCAGTCCCCAGAGCGACAAAACGCCACCAGAGTCGCAGCTCTGTGATTTCCACTGCAAGGAGCACCTGGCACCGGGACAGACTCAGCCCTCAAGGCAGACTCTGCTTGGGATAGCTCTTGTGGCTTCCACAGGGCAGGAGAGCTGCAATATGCAGATGGGCACCTGAGGCATGGAGAGGCTACGTGACTTGCCCAAGGTCATACAGGGAGTCTGTGGCAGAACAGGGAACTGAACCGGGGTCTCTTAAGTCCTAGGCTAGTGCCCTACTCCCTGGGACATGCTTCCCGTCTCCAAAACTATTGTGTGGGTGACAGCACGAGAGAGAGAGAGGGAGAGCGCGCACTTCTCTTGCCACTAGACACTGTCATGAGACAGCTGCCACTGAAACGCCCCCACCCAAAGCCCACCGGAAGCTCCAAGAAGCAGCAGCCCCTTGACTTACGTTGGCGTGCGGGGCTTTCTGGGGACAGGGTGGGCACTGCAAGAGAAGAGGAGAGGACACCGGCAGTCAGGAAGCAGGAGAAACCGTTCTGAACCGCGACGGGGATTTTTACCGGAGGGGGGTTGAGGTTGGCCGCCCTGGAAGGGCATCCTGCAAAACCGCCTCTCACCAAGGGCTCACGTCCTGCCCCCTTGCCGCACTTAGCTGCACTCTCCGTGGCATCAGTGGGTCTAAAACCTTCCCGCCCTGGATCTGTTTGGAGACCGGCATCCAGACCGCTCCCCACAGGGCTGTTGTGGGTGACCGGGCCAAACAGGCCCCCGGCCCCTGGCCATGATCCCACGCGAGGCTGAGCAAGTGCCATCAGTGGGGCTTCGAGCCTCCAGGATTGAACCCTTTGCATGGCTGACCCCACGCCAGTAAGACAAGCTGGTGCATGTGCAAAACTGAGGCCCTGCAAATCCCACGGGCTCCGTTGGAAACTGGACCCCCAAAAGTAAGTCCCAGGTGATCTGCCGTGTGGCCTAGAAGGCAGAAATTGGCAGGAATTTGCTTTTGAATGGCATGGCGCCAACCCTGCAAATCTCCAGGTGGGTGCTGCATGGCCCACCACCCCCCTCCCCCCACAGCCACCTCCCGGCTGCTGCCTGGCACTTATCCGGGAAGTGCCCGCTGCCTGCTCCATGCTCAGGATGGTGGAATTAACCAGTCAGTGGCTCCCACAGGTAGAGGACAGGCAGGTTAGCTGTGGCCCGGCGCGTGAGGCGTTACCATAGCAATCAGCGAATTGGGGACCGCCCAAGGAGTCGACACTCAGCATGTAGCAGGGTGCGCCAAGCCAGCAGGGCAGGAGGAAACCTGGGGCACCATGGTAACTGCTCGCACCAAGCATTATGGGGCAGGATTTTATCCTCCATGTGCAGGGCTGCTCTGAGAAGGGACTCGGAGCCAGGCTGCGCAGGTCCTGTGTCTCTGCAGCCGTGGTGTCAGATGTGAGCAGCTTGCAAATGAAAGGCCCCACACCCAGCCAGGGATCTGAGAGTCAAGCTGGGTTATTCCTGCCTCCGACACAGGACCCACTGGGAAAGATTCTGGAGCCTGAATTCTGCCCTGCGCTAACCCGAGCAACTCAGTGTGAACGCACCCACCCCCACGGATGCCCTGTGTGTCCACACCTGCCTGTGTGACTGTGCCACAGATGCCCATGTTCCTGCCCCTGCCAGTTGGGCAGGATCAGGTATGTCCACCTGCCGGCTGGTGCTGGTGTGACAGCACCATGTATGTCAACACGCCTCCCCAGGCACACGCCCCCCACATGGCAGAGATGTACAAACATCTCATTTCCTGAGCCTTTGCCCCCAGCCCTGCTGCTGGTTAATTTTTTAAGGGGGTGAGTTAAAACGAAGGGCTGGGGTTGGCAGAAACACGCTCTCTGCTTCCCTGGTAAAAGCACAGTTTGCAGTTCTTCCCCCCACTTCCCCTGCTTTTCCATGAAAGCATGAACACTCCCACTCCCCGAGCGCGGTGCTGGGATCCTGCCATGGCTGCCCGCCAGGGGGGCTCAGGAAAACCAGCACCGTGGAGCAGCAAGAGGACGGAGAATTCGGACGTTTCGACAGCCACGGCTTCCACCTCCTATCTCCTCTCCCGGCTGGCGAGGTTCTGGGAGCTGCCAGCCCAGGCCTCACGGGGGGATTGTACGTGTGGGTTTGTGGCTCCCCACATGTTCCTTCAGCCAAACCAGTGGCTGCAAAATACTCCCTCTGGGCTGGCCAGCTCCTGCCGGGATGCAGCTGGTTCTGAGCCAGGCAGACACCGGCCACAGAGGTCCCTGGGCCCAGCCCGCTCAGAGCCCCATCCCTTGCTGGGCCCAGCCGGAGTCTCCTTCCCAGTTCTCACTCGGCCAGGCTCCAGTGGGCAGGCAGAGAGGAGAACGGGCCAGAGCTCACCACAGACGTCCCCCGCGTCCTGCACCCAGCTGGAGCATTGCCCAGCCCTGAAAAGCCTCAACCTACCTCATTGGCTGGCTTGTGTGGCTGGCCCCGTGGGTCTCGGTAGCCCTGCAGGGGAGCAACCCAGAGAGGAAAGAGGCTGCCTGTTCCCCTTCTCTCCCGCTGGGGGTGGGGGGGACTAATGCCGGGCGGGGGGGGGGGAAGATGCACCCGTTCTGGCGGCTGCAGCCGTGTCTCTATCACAGGTGTATTTAAGCTGCTTCTCCACCAGTGTGTCCAAGGCCTGAGGGGCTGGAGTAACACGGCCTGGGGCCCACTCCTGGTCCCCCACGCTCCTCCCGCTCACCTCGGCGTGGCCCCAGGGCAGTTACTCCGGCCCTAAGCGAGAGCAGAATCGGCCGCAAGGAGACCAGGTCACGCTCTCCCCGTTACTAAAGCTCAGCTGGGAACGCCCAGCGAGGGGGACCCCTGGGACCACCTGCCTGGGGCTCCCAGCCATTGGCCCCAGCAGCAGGAACGGCGAGACAGGGAGTTGGGCTGGCACACTGGGGCTGGGCGCGTCGGACACCGGAGGGGCCAGCATCCCCTCTTGCCTGCCGTTTTGGATGCGCTTGCTCGTTCCAGCCAATGCCCAGGGAATGCTGGAACAAGGAGGCGCTGAGATGCTGCTGGGCTCCCTCCAAGAGGAGCTTAGACCAAGCGCGCTGAATCCAGACAAACTGGGGGTTGATTCAGCCTGTAGCCTTGGCAGCGAGAGATGAGGCCAGAGGGCAGCGGGAGGGCAATGGAGCAAGACGCCTCCACCCCACCCCGTCCAGAGCACTCAGGGCTTCCCTCCATCCAGGCCTGGCCGAGGAATCCTGCACGAGGAAACGAGCCCTTGGGTGCCAAGAAAAGGCAGGGAGGTGAGGCAGCCCCTGATGCCAGGCGGTGGTCCAGGCCTCGTGGCTAGGAGGAGCCCTGCTTGGCAGTGATGCAGAGCCCCACTGTGGGGCTGGCAACCACCTGGCTAGCCTTGGAGATCAAGGTGTTCGGTGTGCAGGAGACCGTCTGGGAGGGTGACTATTAGGGAGCTGGTGGGGGGTCAGTCTGGGAGCAGCTGCCAGAGAGCTGCAGAACTGGATGGATCCCAGCAGGGTTTCACCTCAGCCCGCCCAGCCAGGCAGCAGGACCCGCCCAGCCCTGAGTGCCCCCAGCACCTCACCTTTCCTCCTGGCTGGCCCTCCACGCCGACCTGCCCAGATGCCTTCGCTTCCTGGGGAGAGAGCAAAGCAATGGGCACATTATAGAGCCTCCTTCCTCCCACGCTCCCTGCCTCCTGCTGGTGGGGATCCAGGATCAAGCCCCGCACTTAAGGGCAGCTGCTGGGATTCCTGACACAAGAGCGAGGCCCTGTCTGGCACAGAGGAAATGGCCAGCTTTGGCCACAGCCTGAGGTCGGCCACCTAACAGACTTCAAGGTGGCAATTTTGCATCAGAAAAACTTCAAAAACAGACTCCAATGAGAAACGACTGAGCTTGAATTAATATGCAAACTAGATCCCATTAACTTGGGTTTGAATAGAGACTGGGAGTGGCTGGGTCATTACCCGTATTGAATCTATTTCCCCATGTTAAGCATCCTCGCACCTTCTTGTCAACTGTCTAAATGGGCCATCTTGATTAGCACTACAAAAGTTTTTTTTTCCTGCTGATAATAGCCCATCTTAATTAATTAGCCTCTTACAGTTGGTATGGCTACTTCCACCTTTTCATGTTCTCTGTATGTATATATAAATATCTTCTTACTATATGTTCCATTCTATGCATCCGATGAAGTGGGCTGTAGCCCACGAAAGCTTATGCTCAAATAAATTTGTTCGTCTCTAAGGTTCCACAAGTACTCCTGTTATTCTTGCCAGGTAACTCAACCTCCTGCTGGTCCTGCAAACATGGAAGGAGAATGGGGTGGGGGCAGGGGGGCTCCTTGCTCACATCTTGGAGGATGCTAACAAAATCTGGCCCCAGGCTGCTGGTCTGGGGACAGGCCCTGAGCCCTGCTTCCATCCAGGAGGGGATGGAGGCTCAAGAGACACAGCAAGAGAGAAGCTCCGGCAACGTCTGTTCGCTTTTGCAGTCCAAAGCCATGTCTCGGCAATGCAGATTCTCTGACCCTGCATCCCCGGCTCTGGCTGCCCCCCGCCTCCCCAGCTCCAGCTGACACCTACCCCCAGACGAGGCACTGACAGGGAATTGCTCACTTGCACACCATGCCCTAGTGTTTACCTGGGCAGACAGCAGGGGGTAGAGGAAAATACCGGCACCCCATGCCCTGCCCTCCAGCCTCTGGACTGTAACCCCATCCCCGCAGCAGGGGTCCTGTCCAGGCAATGGTACTCCTGGAAATGGATGCCAGGCAACATGGCACCGGGGCCACGCAGGGGCAGTGCCAGATGGACCTGGGCATTATTTCATTTGCACCTTTGTACTGAGCGCAGGTTACGGTCAGCTCCATCCAGGGCCCTACCCCAGCCACTCCTCCCCTCACGTTGGGCTTTGCCACCAGAATTCAGCCATCCCCATGTCCGGCTGGAGAAAGCAGGGCCAGATGCTTGGACAGACCCTCGCGTGGGCAGACATCCCCTTTGTTCCCCGGCCAGTCCGTCTGTCTCCACCGGCTCCGCAGGAAACGGCCAAGGCCCAGAACATGCTCCTCGGCAGGAACAGACTCTCCACTTGTCTGCAGAAGGATGTTTTCCCCTTTCTGCCTTTCCATCGCTCCCTCCCTGGCTTTGGCCACCGCTCACCCTGCCAGCAGTTACGCTGCTCCGCCTGCACCAGCCCCCTCCTCTTCCCTCTGTCCGAGTCACCCTCCCCGAACCTGGTGGCCCCCTTGCTGCTAAGTCTTCTGGACGGTGGAAAATGCGATGTGGGATTTTCAGGGGGCGAATCAATGCGGCTGTGTTTTGCTCAAGGGGAGCGTGGGCGCCGTCTGTGGAAAGCCAGGGAGGCCCTGGTGCGGGGAGAGGCGTGTCTGAAGCGATAGGGACGGCGGGGCTGGAATTTACTGCTCGGGCCGTTTGTATTTCGGAGCCCACGGCAGGCCACAATGGGTGGGGGGGCATTTGGGTCCGTGTCAGGGGACATTTGTCAGGGTATTAATGGCTGAAGGGTGCAATATGCCCCATACCTGAACAGGCCAGTCACTCTGCCAGCCCTTTTCCCCACTCTCTGCCCATTCCTGCTTCACACCCAAATACCCCAGGCTCAGAGATTCATGCCCTATAGCCAAATCTCTGCCCCACGAGCGACATGCCAGAACCCCTGGCCAACTCCCCTGCTCCCACCCAGAGCAGGTGTATGTGACACTCTGGAGCCCCCCAGTGGAGGCAGGGCCACATATGGAAGTTGGTCCTCCCTCAGGGGGACTTTTCGAGACCCCGTCCAGCCCTACGTTCCCATAAGCCTGCTCCAGCCGTGGCTAGCAACATGGCGCCCTTTAAGCTCACGCAACAGGGGCTCGTGCTTTAAGGCCTAGAGTTCTCAGGTTCAACCCTCGTTGGCAGCGACCCAGCCAGGGCCTGGCGCTCCGTGCCCTGCGTGCCGCTCCGCCGTGGGACGGAGGTGCCCTGTCTGGGAGTGTCCCCAGGCCCAGACGTGTCCATTTGCATATCCTCCCTGCTGCTCAGCCTCCTGGCGCTAATTCCATAATTGCTTCCCTGAGCTGGGGCGGGGCAGAATACCATTTTTCGGCTGTCTCAGTAAGTCAGGCCTTGAAGCCAGCGTTACAAAAAGCACCAAGTCAGACGCCTCTGTCCTTTCTCCGCCTAACAGGTGGGGCAGGGCGCCTTCCCAGACCGCAGGGAGCAGTGGAGGCGGTTGGGAGCCATGGCCTGTGACGGCAGCCCAGCTGTGGACAGACTGGGCACTCGGAGGCGATTCAAGGGGCTGGGGAAGGCTCTGGGTCAGGGACAGGTTTGTTCTTGACACATACTGGCGGCACGGGCCGGCCCCTCAGATGGTGTAAATCAGCCCAGCTCCAGAGACTGCAAGGAAGCTACGCCGATTTGCACCAGCTGGGGATTTGGCCAGTTAGACTCGCAGGAGTCACGGTTCTGGATCAGGCTATTGGTCCACCCAGGCCGATGTCCTGCCTCCAGCCTGGCTGGGGTCTCAGGTTCGAACAGGGGCAATTTCCCCTGCAACGCGCACACACCCTTCCACAAAGCACGTCAGCTGTGGCCCATTCAGCCCTCTGCCTCCCAGCCCACACCAGTGCGATGGGGTGATGGTGGGGGGCGAGGCCGGGACCCGGGGACTGAGACTCTCATTTCTTTTTATTTTCAGTCTCCGCAACGCTAGCCCCTGGCTCCCCGAGCCATCCCGACTCCAAGCAGCACCCGGTCCTAACTCCCTCCAACACTGCTTTGCACGGGTGCCAATCCGGATTCTGGATGGAACAAGGAGGAACCAGGCCTGCTTCTCCCTTGCCAAGGCAAGACGGGGGGCAGGGCAGGTGTGTTGCACTCAGATCCAGGCAAACCAGCAGCAGAGCTGGGCTGGAAAGCAGCTTGGCAAGACTTGACCGGAAAAGCCAAATGCTGGAAAAATGCACCTCGTTAGAGACCAGGCGACCAGAGCGAACTCCAGCCGTCCCACCCACTCCAGCACAGCTGTCCACCCAGCGAGCGGTTGTAACCCACACACCTTCTGGGTGTTGTGTTCTGTCCCACCACTTCAAGAGAGTTCAGTGAGTCTGCTCTACAGCCTTAGCAATCAGCCAGTTGGCTTTTAGCTCATGCGGTAGAAGCTCATGCGGTAGAAGCTCATGCACTAAGCTCCTGAAGTCCCCGGTTCGATCCCAGTCGCCGACGACTGGGGGGGAATCTGTCGGCGTTACACGGTGACCTACACAAAAGGCTCCTGCGGGGTTTCTGCGAGCACCTGCTCCCGCAGCCCATGCCATACAGCGCTGGAGCCAGGGAAGGATACGAACCCCGCAGCTCATGCTCCCGGCTGCGTGAGCGCCCATTTTACATGGTGGCTGCAGTGCAGTTTCCTATTGCCCTTGGCAGCTGTTTGGGGCAGGAACTGTCTCTTTGTTCTCTTTGCACAGCTCCTGGCGCCGTGGGGGCCTGGGCCGTGGGGAGGGCTCCTAGTGCTACGGCAATACAAAGAAATAAGAAGTGACTGGAGCAAGCTAAGGATGCCCCCCTCCCCACCCCAGTACTCTTACCCTGTTTCCTCCACTGACCCCCACTGGGAGGCACTGGGAATGGAGTAGCTCTGAGCTCCTCACACAGCCAGCGCTCCTGCCCCGCTCCCTGCAGCACCCCCTCACTGGAATAGGTGTGAGCTACCCCACAGCCAGGACTCCTGCCCTGCTCCCTACAGCGCCCCCTGCTGGGAGAGGCTGAGATGATTACAGCTGCACTGACAAGGTCAGGTTTTCTATTGGCGTCAGAGCTGCAGCTCCGTAAGTGGGTCAGGAGGCCAGCACGGTGAGCGCCAAGGGCATTTCCCCTGCCTGCCAATGTTCCCAACACATTTGCTACCAATTTAGGGATTGTTTCCACCAACAGCTCTTCCTGAGACAGGACGTACACCACAAGGCCCCTCATCCGAGCCAGACCCCTTTCGTAAACGCGAGCACACTGGAGGAGCCCATCCTGCACGCGCTGCTGGGCCTGTCCCATCTCCCCCCTTCCACTGCTGGGATAGGAGAAACATTATCCCGTAATGTGGTTTACGTCAGCCCCAATCTGGTGACGCGCCCCTTGATTTCAACACCAAAACCGTCCCTCATTTCTGTCTGCCACGCTGCTGGCAAGGCTCGGAGCAGCAGGAGCTTGGGAGCTCTTGGCAACCCAAAATCCTGGACCTGATTCTTCAGTTTTGTGCTGCTCTGGGATGTAGCCCTGAGCGAGACCCTCAGTGGTTTGAGCATTGGCCTGCTAAACCCAGGGTTGTGAGTTCAATCCTTGAGGGGGCCATTTAGGGATCTGGGGCAAAAACTGGGGATTGGTCCTGCTCCAAGCAGGGGGTTGGACTAGATGACCTCCTGAGGTCCCTTCCAACCCTGACCTTCTATGAATCTATGAAAACACTCCCTGCAGCACGGGAGGGTCCCTCGAGCCTGTCTAGAGCTGGCTGGCAGAGGGAGTGTGCTGGGGGGTGTGGATGGAAGGAGCAGGTGGGGTGGGGCTCGGGAGTGCCAGCATCTGCAGCAGACTGCTTTACAACTAGTTTCCACTTCCCAGGCCCAGAGAACAAGTCACAGCAGCCCTAGGGTGGCTCTAATTGACACGGAGGGGGCTGCACTGGCCCCCAAATGGGCCCACTTCTTAACACCGCTTCCGTCTCCACCTCTACAAGTGCAGAGAGACTCGGGGCCAGCTGGGGCTGGGCAGACTCATGCCACCTAATGACACAGTGAACGCTACAGGGCAGGAGGGACGGCGTCCACCCTGCACGTCAGGGGAGGCCCCTCTGGCGTGGGGAGGCAGAGCTGCTTTGCCACACGCCCGGTCCCAGCTGGTCATGGTTAAAGGCACAGAGCCCCACAAAGGAGGGTGGGAGGCACGGGCTCCCTGGTCTCACAGCCCCACACAGGCCTCAGCTGGCCTAGGGAAGATGAAAAATAAATGGTTGGCCACAACCTCTGAGGATCCAGAGTGCAGAGCTTTCCAGCAGCAGAGTGGAGAGATACACACAGCCGGGCGTAGGGGGCGGTGGTTTTCAGGGTCGAAGAGGCGAGAGGGTGAGACAGAAGGGAGACCAGGAAAGAGATGGGGCAAAAAAGTGACAAAGGTAAAAGGAAACTGGCCCTTTCTTGGATCCTGTCCAGTTGCCATTGAGATGTTTGGAGCGCAGCCCTCGCGCTCTGCCGGGGATGTAGCAGGGCCGGTGAGCATGTGCCCCCGCACACCGCACTGTCTATCAGGGCAACATTAGTGAAAGCAACCAGCAGAGCTGCATTGTTTCACTGAGCCTTTTAACTCACACCCTGCTGGGTCTCTCCGGCTGCACCTGCTGTGTTAGCCATCAGAGTGCGCTGGCTGCTCTGCTCCGCTCCGGGGGATTAGAGGGGGAATGGACAATGGTGGGATAATGGATCAGACAGCGTTATGTGCCAGAATCAAGCTGGTAAGAGCATTATTGCACTTGGCGGAGGGAGGGGGGTGAAGAAAGGAAGGAGAGAAAATCAAAGAGATTCACAGAAAGAAAGAAAGACATCTAGGCTCCATTGCAGGGGGTAACTGACCATGCCCCTCCGTACCCAGTGCACCCCCAATCAGCCAACCCTGCTTGCTCCCCTAAAACGTCTGTATCTGCCCCCCCACCCCAGCACATCCCTACTTGGGATGCTCAGCTCACGTCCCCGTGTCTCCTGCAGGCAGAAGCAGGTTTGACCTGCTCGTGTTCCCCAGTAAGAGAAGCCAAAGACACCCGTTCCGGTTCCCTAATCTCATCTACACACACACCATCTGTTGTCACTGCTTCGCCTGGCTTCACACTCTTCTTACAGCTATTTCAACCCACCCCCATCATCCCCTCCTGCACTCTGATCCTTTTCCCGGCTCTTCTCCAGACTCCGTCCAGTTGGCCTGGAGCCGGTGACCATACATCCTGTTTTGGCAGGGGCAGTCCCCTTTTTAAGCCCTGTCCCGGCCGTCCCGACTTTTTTTTGGCAAAAGTGGGCGTTTGTCCTGTTTGTTCTTGCAACTTGAGTTGGCAAAAGCAAAGGGAACAAATGCCCATTTGTGTCAAAAGAAAGTGCAGTGCAGAGGAATGTGCGGGGCGGGGGGAGCGGCGATACCAGCCTCCTGCAGAGGGGAAGGCAGGGCTCAGGTGTGGGGCAGGCAGGTCTTGAGCAAGCAGCAAGTGCAACACCAGCCCTATGCGGGGCGGGGGGGGGGGGGGGGTAGGGCTCAGGCGAGCAGCTTGGGCCAGCCACATGCAGGGAGGGGGGCTCAGGCTAGCCCCACGTGGTGTCCCATTTTCCCTTTGGGAAATATGGTCACCCTATGGTGCCCAGAAATTAATGCAATATTCCAGGTAGGGGCACCCCAAAGAGAAGGACCATCACCTCCCAGCTACCTTCCTGCTCTGCGCCAGCTGCCCCAAGCGGCACTGGCTTTCCCTGCTGCCATGGGGCACAGCACACTCTTGTCTAGCTGGCTGTCAGCGCCTCTGATTCCTAGCTCCCCCTCTGCAGAGAGGATCAGGCATTCTGGGGCACTGAGCAGCCCTGTCCAGGATGTGCCCCCCTGGGCGATGCCCCGGTCTCACCTGAGTCTCCTCCAGGCAGAAGCAACGGGTGTAGACCTTGCCCTCCGTCCGCGGGTTGATCTCAATCAGGTTGTTGCTCTGCATGCCCTCTGCCTGCCGCCGGGTTTTGGAGGCTTCGGAAAGGCACTGCTCAAAGGAAAGCGGGGGCTGGTTTCACCCCGGGGCCTGGGCAGACACCATCCCTCCGAGGCGGGGAGCTGAAGACAGTCACAGGCACAGCCCCAGCTCCCGGCTAGCGCCAGACAAAGTGCTCAGGGCATTTCCGGCAGCGCGGCCGATTCAGGGCACCTGCTGGCTCTGCCCCCCTCCAGATCTTGGTGCCAGCGGCCGATCAAACCCATGGGCCACCTAGTGTGACAGCCGATGTCCGGCCAATGGATGCTTCAAAGGAGAGAGTAACCCCCCTCCTCTGCTGCAGCTTTTGTGGCAATTTGCCCCCTAGGCACTGCGGGGTTTCCCTGACCCAGCCAGCTGTGGCCCTTTCCCCACCGCAGAGGGGTTTGCAGCCCTGCTGGGTTTCACCCTTCCTGGGTCACTGAGGAGGCGACGTCTGATCCCGACATTAAGAAGGCTGTTTGCTGCGTTTGTGAATGTCACTGGCACTGTGGCCAGCAGAGCTCCTCAATCTGCTTTCCCCACCCTGCACAGCCCCAGGAAGGCAGCTCTGGAGAACACGGCCTGGTTGCTGGGGCAAGAGGGATATTAGCCAGGGGCCTGCCCCGCTGTGTGTGGACAGGGTCAGGTTGCAGAGGAGCAGAGCAAATCCCCAAGATCCTGTGTATGCCTCCTGGGGCAGGTGCTCCCCGCCGCACTATGGAGAGCACATGCCTAACTCACCCCGCCAGCCGAGATCTCACAGCAGCCTTCCTGCATCACCATCTCCGGGTCACAGTAGATGTGGGCCTGCTGGATGTCAAACTGCAGGGGGTGGGGGGGAGGCAGACAGGCAGACACAATCAGATCACAAAGGGTCACCCTGGGCCTCCTGGGGTCAGGGGGGCAGCCAGTTAGCACGGCACCAGGACCCCCAGGGGGCTTGGGAAAGAATCACCTTGCAGGTGCAGTGAACCTAGCCCCCGGGCCTGTACAGAAATCAGAGGGGCAGTGGGGGTAGGACAGGCTCTGGAGTCCCTTTTCTAGGCCAGGACAGCACAGCCCCCAGCCCAGGCAGGGGCTCCTGTCATCAGCGAGGGAGGAGTCTGAGTTTTCCCTGAGTGCTGGCTCAGGAAGGAGCAAGGAAGGGGCAGGGGTGGCCTCGCCCGCCTACACCCACACCCGCGCACCCAGGCGATCCCTCTCCCTCTGCCACTCCACCCTTCCCTTGCCATGCTGACCCACCCTTAATACTGTCCTCCCCAAGCCAGTTCTCAGCGATCCACCTGCCCTCTCCTCATCCAGACCCTCCTCGAGCCTCACTCCTCCCACCGGCTCCTCAAGGCGGGAGCATTTATGACACTCCACACCTGGGCCTCCTGTCCCATTCAGTGCTCGATGCTACTCAGCTGGCCAGGAGAGGTCGCTGCTCAGCAATGCCAGGTGGCAGCTGCACCCACCTGCCTGGCGCCCGGGACCCAGAATTCCTCCCCGGGCCAGGCAGGGCAGGGCCCTTCAGCTGCGGGCTCAGCTCTCAGCACCTCCCTCCCTCCCCGTGCTGAAGGAAGCAAGCTGCGCGCCTCCCCCCCCCCGCTGCAAACGGGCCCGGGCCCGCGCGCTCCACATTGCCGGTGCGTGCGCGGAGAGGCCCGGGGCGGCTCACCGGGACAGGCGTGCCACGCACGGCGTCCAGACCGATGAAGGTATTGCCCTCGCTCGCCACGCCCCGCCGGGGCTCCAGGGGCTTGGAGGAGATGTAGCTGCAGTCCACGTGGACGGAGACCAGCCGGCTCTGCACGCTCAGGGCCATCTTGTGCCACTTCTGGTCAAAGAGGGAGGAAACCCCCTTCCCGGTGAAGACGTTGCTCACAAACTCCTTCTCCTGGGCCCGGGCCTGGAACTCCAGGCTCCTCTCTTGGCCGTTGATCCCCAGGGAGAGCTAGGCACAAAGGAGATGCTCTGGCTTAGGACGCTTTCAGCGGAGAGCGAGGGAGGAGACAGACAGACGTACAGGCGGGCGCAGGGACTGGGCCGAGCTAATGCCAGCCGCTGTGGCCTCCAAGCAGAGCTGGATCCCAGGGGCTCCTTGCCCGTTGGGTTTGGAGAGACCCATCCTGGCAATAAGGGTACAGGGCTGCCCTCACACCCACTGCTATCAGCTCGGCTAACCCCACCCCTGCCTGGGGCAATGCGGGTAGAGCCATCCCTCCTCCTTGGGGGCCCAGGCCCGCCCACGTCTTCTGGCACCAGCAGGGTGTCGGAAGCCTCCCAGGATGCACTGGAGGCCGATGCGGGTGGCAGAGGGGGCGTGCGTCCCACCCCCGACAATGCCAGAGCATGGGCGCAATTGGCTTCATCCGCCAGCGGCGAAGCACCAGAGGCAGCAGGGTGGACGGGGCGACCCGAGCCTCTTTGATCTGTAGCCTCCAGGACTGAAGTGGCCTGGTGGGACCCCGGCGCCTCTATGAGCCAGCAGTGCAAAGACTTGCAGCCACACGCGTTAACACCGCCTAGGGGACACCCTGGCCGGGGTATCTCCTGTACCACATGGCGCTTTACTTCCCTGTGTGTCCGGCTGCTCCAGGGAGCTCTTGTTCCTGGGGCGTAGCAACCGTGCTGGGGAAAACACGGCAGCAGGAGAGAGAAAGAAGGAGAGAAGGGAAGCAGAGGTACCTGGGGGTAGCCCTGCCGGTCGGTGACCTGGAAAAGGTACCAGTTCTCCTTGCTGCTCTGTTTCTTCAGGAGCAAAGTGATCACCAGGGTGAACTCATCAGGCAAGCCGTGGGGGAACACCTGTCTGGGGGGGTGGAGAGGAGGGAAAGAGACCTAAGAGGAGGTAGAGAGGCAGCGCTGGGGGCCCCAGGGAATGGCCGGGGAGCTGGCTGCTCCTTTAGCATTGAAAGGGTCACTGCAGCCCAGCCCGGACCCTTACGAGAGGGTGAAGACGAGGGGGAAGCTCAGCTCTCCCCGAGAAGGCAGCCTGGCGGCTGCTGTTTACATCTGTGCAGACGCCTTCTTCAGTCCGGGGCGTCGGGGGCCGCAGAGCCGGACGAAGCGCAAACAGAAGAGTTCAGAGCAAAACAGGAAGTGCCCGCGTGCTGGGGGAGCGGGAGCTGTTTGTGTCTCCAGCAGGGAAGCGTCAGGGCTCTGGGCTGCTCTGGAGGTGCCAGCACTTATGAAACAGGAGCTCAGTGAGGGGCAGCCAGGCTCACTGGAGGGTCTGTCTGTTCTCAAAGCCTGGGCCAGCGTTGGCTAATGCATGCCAAAACCACACAACGATTCCCAGTGCGCCAAAACACACAGGAGAACAGACACCCAACACGTGCCCCCCAGACATCCCGACACCCCCCCCCAGACCCCACCAAACAGATGCACAAACACCCCCAGCACGTGCATCCCACACTCACCCCCAAACATCCCCCAACACACATACACTCCTCCCAGACAGGCAGCCAAATACCCTGACACCCCCTAGACACCCCAACACCCCCCCTCACACACACACACTCCCAAACAGATGCATCCACCCCCCCCAAACATCTCCCAACACACACACTCCTAGACACCGAAACACCCACACCACCATGAACCCCCCAACCCAATAGCACAACCCCTCCCGCCGCCCCCCCCCACGGGCCTCAAGCCAAATTCTAAAGCAATGCCCAAAGCTGAGGAAGCTCTTTGTACCCAGGCCAGCCCTGACCCAGGGTGGATGATAAATGAATTCCCACTCCTTCCCATGGATTCCTTCCCTGGCCAAAAGGCCAGGCCCTTGCCATTTTCTGCTCCCCTTGACCCAGCTCCAACCAAAACAACAGAAAAATGGCCCAGAAGTTCCCTCTTTTTCCTAAGCAAAGAAAAATGAAAGCGAAGAGTGCAGAGGCCCCAAATCCGAAACCTCTTCCTCTTTCACTGCAGCAGCTGCCAACATCTGTCAGAGTCAGAGCAGACAGTGCACGTCTGTGTGGAGGTTCCACCGGACGGACTAACTCGAGCGCTGGTCATTTCCAGCTGCCGAATTGTTCCCACTGTCGCAAGAACATTGCCCAGCAGTGAGTCACGTCTTTACAAAGGATATCGCCCAGGTTATTCTTGGTTTTCATGCTGTCCGGATCCTGCCAGTAGCTCTCTCAGAGGTGTGGATGGGACGGTCCCTGTTATCTATCCATGGGGGAAGGCCTGGGGATAAGGTCCCATCGCGCTGGGCGCCGCACATACCGTCCCTGCCTAAACAGGCAAGGCTGACAAAGGAAGGATTCTCAACCCCACTTGACAGATCGGGAGCTGAGCCACAGAAAGGTGGACTTGCCCAGGGTCACAGAGGGAGTCAGTGGCCGTGCTGAGGCTCGGCACCAGATCTCCAGAATCCCAGTCCAGCACCTTCACCACAGTGTCCTCTCTCAGTTCTCCCTACGACCCCTCTTTTCGGCAACTGGTGTCTGACCTCAGCCCAGCATTTTCCCCTCCCAGTTACCAACCACAAAGATGCAGCCACCTCTGCTGGGCAGCTGGGAAAGGCAGATGGTCGTCACCCACGTTTATAAAAGCGCCCATCACCATTGCCTCTGGTCTCTCTTTGTGTCACTTCAATCAGGAGAACAACATCCAGAGCAGAGCAAGCCCCCCAGAGCCCAGAAAGCACTCCCCAGGGGTGCCAGTTTGGAGTGGGCACTGGAAAGACCAAAGTCGGCTCATGCTGGGGAGGAGCCAGCCCCATTCAGCTCACTTAGGGGGACACGTTATTGAAAGGTACAAGGCTGAGCTGCCTGCCTCAAATGCTGCCTGGTGAGAATAACCCCCTTCCACCATCCAGTGCGCTGCAGAAGCTGGGTGAAGGGCAGCAGGACGAGCCACTGATCCCTGCCCCGCCCCCGTGGGAGGGGTGAGAGCAGCGGGCGCTGGCTGCTGTTAATGGGGCCGGGGAGTGAAACCAGCCTGCTGAGAACAGAGGGCATGTCACCACTTACAGCCCTGGCACGGCGGCATGCACTGAACCCAGTCACGGGAGGCAGAGAGATGACCCTCAGCGTACATGTCCTGGCAGACTCTAGTGTTCATTTATAACCATCAGGACGCCTCCAAGCCATCCCAGCATTGGGGGGCTGGTGTGGGGAGGGATGGCCTTCTGCCTTCTGAAGTTCCCCTGCAGTTTCACATTAGGTCACAGAATTCTTCACTGGCTGTCCTTAGCTGCTGCCACGTTCCACCCTAGAGGGGGCTGCCTTTTGACAGTGGGTGACATGATTCCTATCTGCACACGACAGAGGGAGCAGCGGATACGCAAGGGGTTGTGGGGAGGAGCCCGGGCAGGTGCTAACCCTGTTCAGATGGTTCCCTTGCCAATCCCTGTGTGGCTGGGTACAAAAGCCGGAGGCGAAGGGAGATACTTCCTGCCCAAGGAGTGAGAGACACGAACATTTCCGGCATGGTGCAATTGCTTCTTAGGCATCAACTATCTGGCCTGCTCCTGTCCTCGCCACAGAGACAAGCTCCAGGTTGCCTGCCTATCCTGGCTCCTCATTTGCTTTCCCACTGCATGTCTGGTGCATGACCCAGCCCAGCAAGCGAGCACCAAGAGGAGGGGCTGGCAACGGTGCACCCTGAGATACAGATGAACTCAACGCTCCCCACCCCAAACAGCCACTGCAGGCCCGGACCCACCCCCCCAGCTGCGATCACTTTAGCAGCCAGCTCAAGGCGTAACTGGAAAAAGAGAGAGGAGGGGAAACCAAGGGGACTGAAAGCAGAGACTCAAAGAGGAGATGGCGGGAGTGCTTTGTGAGCCAATCACCCTCCAGCAGCTCAGCCAGAGGCCGTGGGCTCAACACCTCTGCCTTCCACACAGCACCGACCGCCAGGCCATGGCTGCTCGTGTGTAGCACCACTGATACGAAACCCACAGCCAAACCAGGAAAGTCACCTACCCCCTTTCCCAGGGCTCAGCTTCATTAACAGAAAGAAACATCCACTCTACCCTTCTCCCCAGGCTGGGCTGCCCCTACAGCTCCTCCCTTGGAACAGCTCAGCCCACCCCCTAGGTCCTTTCTCTCCAGAACACCTCTCCCACGTCCATTACATCCAAGCAAAGTAACAACCTACTTAACCCTTTTGCAGCAGGACTGACACCTACTAACAGGCTGGGGAGTTCCAGGCAAACCCCACCAGCCTAATGAGTGGCTTAGTCAAGGTCCCATCCAGCCCCAAATGGCTCTGGAGAGAGACCAGGCAGCTAGGATGTTTTGACAATTTCAGAACAATTCCAAGGGACCATTGTGATCCTCCAGTCAAACCTCCTGTACAGCCCAGGTCAGAGAACATCCCCCCCAGAATCCCTAGAGCAGAGCTTTCAGAACACCCAATCCTGAGACAAACATCGCCAGTGACAGAGAATCCACCATGACCCTTGTCAGCTGCTCCAATTGTTCGGTACTCTCGCTGTTAACATGTACACCTTATTGCCACTCTGAATTTGTCCAGCTTCAGCTTCCGGCCACTAGATCATGTTAGATTATTAGCTAGAGCGTATCATCAAATATTTGTGCCCCATGTCAGTACTTACAGTCTGTAACCGGGTCACCCCTGAACCTCCCCTTTGTGAAGCTAAATAAACTGAGAGCTCCCTGAGTCTATCCCTAGAAGGCAGGTTTTGCTCATCACCATGTGGATCCCATTGTACGCAGCTGCTGGCCCTTGCTGGGGCCCATTCCACAGCCCTGGGGAAGGCACTTTTTCAAAGGCATGAGGGAACTCAGCTGCAGCAGGAGACCTGAGCGAGGGCCAGTTAAAAGCAATTACAACTCGACTGACCCACCACAGCCTGGCAGAATCCAATTCCTCCTTGCATGACAGAGCATTGCCTCTCCGCTTGGCTGTGGCCTGGGGAGCCCAGGATTTCGAGGGAGCCATTCCATGTCTTGTGACCATTTGGGATTGAGGGGGACAGGGATCCGTATTGTTTGTATGACAGTAGCAGTGCTAGGCGCTGCTCATACACATGGTAAGAGACGGCCCCAGCTCTGAAGAGCTCACAAGACAGACAAGGCCGAAGTGTGACCTCACTTTACAGAATGGAGGCACAGAGAGGTTAACTGACTGGCCCACGGTCACACAGGCAGGGTGTGGCACAGCTGGGAACTGAATCCTGGTCTCCTGAGCCCCAGTCCAGTGCCTTAACCAAGCAAGGCGATGAGGGACAAGCCAAGCAGCTCCAGGCTCAGCTTGGAGAAGCAGCCACAAGTCTCCTGCTGCTCTCTGAACCCCCTGGGTCCAGGCTGGGATCGCCTGGGAGCAGAGGTTTCCACTCTGAGACATTTCCACAAGCTAGCCTCTCTCTCTGTCTCTCATTCCAGCACCTCCACTTCTAGCTGAAAACCAGGCAAACACAAGCCATGGACAACACCACAGTCCTGATGTTCCAGCAGCTGAATGGGGCGGAGGGTGGAAAATTCAAGGGCAGGAAACTCCTATTTCACCTGACCCAGTTTGCTCATCCCCAGCAGAAAGTCCCCTCCCGAATGCTGAGCTCCAGTGCACTTGAGAGCGAGCGAGCAAGCGAGCAGGGCTTCATTAAACAGTCTGAAATATTTGTTTTGGATGCCGACCTTGCCAACAGGATCTAGGCAGCTCTTGGCTTCCTCTCCGCTGTGCCAACTCTTTACCCAGCTTCTGCTTGAGAGTGGGATTAACGGTTTGGACGGGCAGAGTCTCTGCCAGGGCTGAGGCTGTGAGGAAGCCCTGCTGAGTGCGGACAGGACCCCAAAGCTCTCCCCCGGGCAGGAGCAGGTGATTACTGGTGGCTGTCCAGGACTCTCCTCTATTCCCCACTGTTTTTTCATGTGGGGTTCTTTATAGAGGGGTGCGAGAGAAATCAGCAGGAAAGGCTTGAAGTGATTAAGTAACTAATCCAAGGTCACACAGGGAGTCAGTGGCAAAGCCAGGAATTCAGCCCAGGTCTCCTGAGTTCCCAGCAGGGGTCCTAACGACCAGGCCATCTTTCCTCAGGGCCGGGTACCCTCTAACCTGCATTGTGAGCTGGAGCTTGCTAGAGCTGGGTCAGGGACAGGGTGAGCCAGCTGGATGTGGGAGCTGTTTATACCACATGCCCTTTGGGGCGCGGGGCCTAGCAACCGGCTTCCCAAGGCGACAGGTAGCTGGAAGGAGACGGACTTGCTCCTGGCTCCCCCCACTCACACCTGCACCTGGACTAGCCAAGCCGGTGGGAGCTTCCAGTCACTGAGAAAAGAGCTATGCCCGTCCCATCCACAGCTACCCACTGGGCAACTGATGCTGCAGCCCTGATCCTCACACTCAGTCCTTCCCCAGCGCCATGCACGTTTACACGGGCCGTGGGGGAGCCACTGTGCAAAGGAGCGTGCGTGGGAAAGAAGCCCGGGTTGCACAGGATGATGGGAGAGGGCCCAGCGGGGCAGTCTCCAAGCGGCCAGCCCCTGCTGAAAGGAACAGCCTGGCTAGTCACTGCTAAGCATTTCAACCCGCCAGTCTAGACCCATCCCGCTGCTTGCCAAGACGGGGATAGAAAACACACACACAGAGTGGCTATTGCATAAGGCCCTGGCCAGCGTCCCGGCTGAATTGCTTCACTACATGATTTACTTTCGAGGATTAAGACGGTCCTCGCTGCACACAGCCTGCAGCTGGGACACCCGCGCACCCCCTGCCCTGGGAGCCTCCAACCCAGACCTGCTCTGCCACCCCAGCATGGTGCGTACAACTGACCCAGCTGCCAGCTCCCACACTGGGGAGGGGGCCCTCCACAGCGCGATCCTCAACATCCCACCCAGCCCCAGGAGGGTGCTGGGCTTGGCCCTGTGACCATAACCTTGCCCCGGCTCTCTGCCAACTCTGCTTTCCATAGCACAGAGCCAGCCTCTCTGGATTCGGATCAGGGCTCCTGCGCTGGGCGGCAGGCAGGAGAAGGAGCTATGGGAGCCATGGTGCAGGGTGGGCTCTATGTCTGACCATTGGGCAGGGCAGCCGGAGATGGTGACAAGCCCATTAGTCGGGAAGGAAAGAGGGGAGTCGATTTGGGTTCCAGACTGAGCAGCAGCCTCCCAAGGTGCTGAGGTCCGAGGGGTCCTCCCAGAGTCTTCTCCTCACTGGCTGCACAGGGCTCCCCATGCAGCAGCTGGAGGCCCCAAGGACGAGATTTCCCCTCCCCTCACAAACAGGCCCTTCCAGGCTCCCCCAGGCTCTGCAGCAGCAACATAATTCAGGTCTGAAATCACCATAGACGCAAAGGCTCAATGCCGGGCAGGGTCCCTTCCCTGCCTTGTGTGACCTAAAAGACCCCAGGACGCTTTTCATAAGAGCAGGGGTTTGCCCGGGTGCTGTTGGTGAGAATGTCCCCTCGCCACCTGCGCTATGAACCCGCCAGCTGCTACCCTCCACCCCAGAGGCAGCTGCGACAGCTGTAATCTGCAAGGTGCCAGGCAATGCTCTGGGCAGAAGATGCATGCTCCAGACATGGGTGGTGTTATTATTCCTGAATAAGCAGCTCACTGCTCAACACCGGTGGGGGGGGGAAGCAAAGCTCCCAGCCCAGCATCATTTGCCAAGCAGTTGCTGAAAGCAGAGCGCAGCGAAGAGCCTGACCCTTCGTACCTGTACGGAGGAGCTGCTGCTGAGAGAAGTGATTTGTGGGGTCTAATGAGTCTGACCTTGCCCCTTTAAACAAAGCGAGTGGGGAAGAAATTCCGACTGCTGTGTCTTGCCAGCCTCGGAGACCCAGACATTGCTTTCTCCTCCCTAACGCTTGGGGCTTAGAGCAAGGGGGGCAGTGAGCTGGGAAACCCTGGCTAAAATACTACAGCCGTATTCCAGAGCCACACACCCTCAGACACATCGGAGCAACACCCTGCCCAAGGATCAATGACAGTGGAGTGGGTCGTCAGTCCATAGCTAAGGCTGGTGCAGAGTTCTCACGAATGGTACAGTATTCTCCAGGAATGGAGCCCTCCCACTGGACAGCACTCTGCGCCCGTAATAAGACTGCGGTGCTCTGCATTAATGGTTCAGATACACTGGAGTGACACCTGGTAACCCCAAAACACACACAGCAGCATTCCAGAGTAAGGGTTCAAGACAGCAGAGGAAGACATCTCTTACGAATACACAGCACTGTATAGTCATTCACTAAAATACCACGGCAGCAGCCGGGTGGCTGCCGTGGTTTGGACCACGACTGCAGGAGAGGGCTGTAGCAGGGGCTAGGGTGTTGGCCTGCCAGAGCTGTTTTCCCAGCAGGGCTGGGACAAAGGAGACCAGAAACACAGGCGGATGGCAGAGGCAAGCCAAATCCACCTCCAGGGAAAGCCACCCACCTCAGCAACTGGGGAGAGAGGAGTGAAGTCAGGTGACTTCCCCAGGCTCTGCCCCTACCCCCAATCCATCCCGCAGCATCACGCCCCACTGAATCACTGCTTCTCTCCCTGCACACGAGGTAGTGGCCCGGCTATCCCGGAGAGGCGCAGAGAGCCTTTCAGCTCCTGAGAGGGACAGTCAGCAGCTGCCGCCCTGGGATTTCCAAGAGCTTGGTTGTGAGAGGAGGCAAGTCACAACTGTGACGAAGTGGGACTGTTCTTAATGTTTCCTCTGAATAGTGTGGGGGTGCCTCAGTTTCCCCTAGGCAGTTCTTAAGTATCTAGGAGGTGGGATAAGGGTGTATGATCATTGCAGAGCCCTAGAGGGCAGGTGTGTGCAGGAGTCTGGACACAGAGAATGGCCGACACCCTGTTTCCTGGCCACTGATGGCCTGGGCCCTTCCCCCCCCTGCAAGGTGAGAGCTGAAGGGTTGGAGAACAAAGGAATCAGGTGACTACCTGGCCCGGGAAAGGAACAAAGCCCAGAGGAGGAGGGGCTGGAGGGAGGTTCAGTTTGGGGCTGGCTGGGACATGGAGTGAAGTGCAGACGTGGTTGTCTGGCTCACTGCCCCCCAAAATGGACCCAGCTGAGGGGTCCCGTTCTCTGCACCTGCAAGCTCTGTTTTAGACCATGTTCCTGTCGTCTAATAAACCTTCTGTTTTACTGGCTGGCTGAGAGTCACATCTGACTGCGAAGTTGGGGTGCAGGACCCTCTGGCTTCCCCAGGAGCCCCGCCTGAGCGGACTCGCGGTGGGAAGCGCACGGAGGGGCAGAGGATGCTGAATGCTCCGAGGTCAGACCCAGGAAGGTGGAAGCTGAGTGAGCTGTGTGTCCTGAAGACAGGCTGCTCACAGAAAGGCGACTGCCCCAGAGTCCTGACTGGCTTCATGGGGAGCAGTTCCAGAGCATCGCCCAGGGACTCCGTGACAACAACACATCAGCATGCAGCAGGAAGAGCAGGGCACCGGGCCGGAGCGTTCTGCTAACCAAACAAGTGGAATCCGCAGTGCAGCCCTGGCTCACCTGGGCCCCGGTGACAGCACATGGCCCACAGAAGCATCCCCGGCCCACAGGAGCCCTCCTTTAGTCTGCACTGCGCAGCCCGGGAGCAGGCTCAGACGCACAGGGTGGGAGCTTCTGCCTGGTCTCTTCAGGGCAGGGCTGTTTTGCACTGTGTGTCTGTACAGCCCCTAGCACTTAAAGGCCACATTCTCAATTGGGACGTCCAGCCACTTCCTGCAATCAGTGGCTTCAAGTCTGGGGGTCTGGCAGCCCCCTGTTGGAAAGGAACTCCCCCCTGTGCCTTTCTCAGTTAACCCTTCACCACCCAACGGTAACAGGCGGACCAGCTGGGTACTTACTGCGTGGGTTGGACCAGGGGCGTGCTGCCCAGCCGGAGGATCAGGGGCCCTTTGGGATTACGGATTTTCTTTACAGATGAGGTCTTCAGAAGAGCAAACCGCTTAATAAGATTAAAACCTGCAGGAGAGGGGCGGGGGCGAGGGGGGGGGGAGAGGAACACAGGTGAGACTCAGGTCGCAAAGCTCCCGGCCTGCCGCAGGATGGATGGTCCTGCCGAGCCAGGAGAGCGGCCAGCCCGGCCAGGCCTTTTGGCCCGCACACTCACCGGTTATATTGACATGCTTGTCACTGGCCTGGTCTAGCTTCAGCCCCTCCTGCTGCAGACGTGGACATCGCTCGCCTGGAAGAGAGACCGCTGTCAGCGACAACAGGCCCGCAGCGCCCAGACTGCCAGCGAGCCGTAAGAGGCGGAATGGGAACCCAGGGGTCGGGCGTGGCCACAGGGCTTCCCCCACCCTGGCGCCATGCTCGCACGCGGACCCCAGTCAGCAGGCCCCTGAATGCGAGTGTCCCCAAGGTGTGGCTGCCAGGACTGACTAATAAAAACAAGCCCCCAGCTTCTCACTGAGCCGCGTGAAGGTGGCTTGGTCTGGGCGTCGGGGTGACAGGTTATGAAGCCCCATCCGCTGCTAGGTTGTTAGATCAGATTTGTACCAAGGGGCCCGATATTGTCCCCACCTGGCAGCAGTAAAACCAGTCTGGAGGGTCCACACGCAGCTCAGAGCGGAGAGGGCCTGCAGCACAGACATTAAGGATCGAGCAACCCACGGGCCACGAATGCAGCCCCTGTCCTAGAGGGGCCCCTTCTGCTTAGGGTGGAGGTGCATTGGCAGGGCAGTGGGGGGAATGTGCTGTCTCTGTTCTGGTGATAACCAGGAACCTCAAATCTCCAGGGTTCCTCCACTGGCACTTTTTGCTGGCGTGTTTTGAACAGGCTCTTTGCACCAGTTTATTGACTCATATTTTCCCCCTGCTCTGCCATGCTGGGAAGGTGATTAATTTGCTCCAGCCTCAGCAGAGTAGGGGGAGATTCTCCCCCCTCCACCGAATTATGCAACAGCGTTGCAGGCCCCCATCGCATCTTCCCTCAGCCTCTCCGCTTCGGATCCAGCAGGGCCACTGGGGTCTGGGGACTGATCATATTCCCCCTCATCAATCACGCTGGTGGCTGGCAGGTCTGAGATCATTTCCCCCCTCAAACTATTGGAATGAACCCACGCCAAAGGGTCTTGTTCGGTTTCACATTCTCAGCCTGCCAGGCCAGAGCGGATTTAACGCAAAAAAAAAAAAAAAAAACATCCAGCAAAGGGCAGATCCCAGCTCCCCTAGAAATCCCTTTGTCCCAGGGTCCCCCAGGCCCTGTTCCTGCTCTCGGAGTCGATGTTCTATCTCGCCCCACCGCGCATGCACCGTGCGTACTCGAGTGGCTGAAGAAAGCCACGAGCTGTGGGGCTGCAAGGGGCAGAACGCACACTTCTGATGCCACTGGTCACTCATGTGGGGACCTCTGCTAACCAGCAGGGCTTGTGGTGTCCCCAGCCTGGAGAACCACAGAGCTGCTGGCTAAGGGCAGCCGAAGTCGCAAGCCTTTGCAAAGAGGTTTTCCCTGCTCCTGGGGGCTAACTCTCTCCCACACCACCCCCTTTCTGCCCCTTTAAGCCTCTTGATGTCAGGAACCCAGAGATGGATCTGAGCTGCGATTCTGAATTTCGAACACCCCCAAAAAGTCAGATTCCTTTAGGGCTCATGGGTTAATTACATTCCTTACCCCCAACCCACCTTCCCCTGTTGCCTGATGTCACTTCCTAGCATGCGTCTACCCCCAAACGCCCCCCTTTCTGCGACCTGGCCATGGCTGCTGCCAGGAAGCTGAGAGACAAGTGGGAGGATGGGGATTAAGTCAGCTGGGAAATGCGAGTCGCCTGCTGTTTACGGCATCCTGGGCCAACTCCTGGGAAAAACAAACCATCTCCAAGTCAAGGCGCTGGAATATGATCCCTGCTTGGTGGCAGGCAGGATCGCAGCTAGCCAGAGACAGGGCAGCACACGCTGCATGGCGGGGGGGGGGTCTTTCTGCCGTTCCCCAGGGGTTGTTGAGGGGCTCCGGTCCCTCAGCCCCTGAGCCGGTGCCTGAGGCTCTGGGGGATCCGCTCTGGTGGGGAGTTGACCGTCTTCCTTCGTGGATTCGGAACTGCTCCCATCCCAGTGGCTGCACCGGCACCGTAACCAAAGAGAGAGTTGCGGGGGCAGAGCAGGGCAGGGGGGGTGTCTCGCGGTGACCGACCAACCGAGGCGGGGCGGGCGTCCCAGGAACTCTCCCAGCAAAAGGGGGAGGTACCAGCCTACTGCCCAGGGCACAAAGTGGGGAGCATTGCAGGGACCATGAGAGGTGGGCAGAGCCACAGTGCTACAAACTAGTCCCTTGGTGCTGCTCTGACCTTAATGGGCGGGAAACAGCCCCCTGGAAACCCACTGGGCAAGGGGCCTCCTTGGACGGGCAGAGCTGGCATCGGGGATCTACCCCTGCAGTCAGTGTTAGCAGTTGGATGCATGTGGTACCAGCCGTGCATCAGGATTCTTGGCTTCTCAGGGCCCACAGGGGACCTGGGGGAAGCAGTGTGTACATCAGAGCCACTCAGGGGCTGCTCTAATGCTCACTGGGGCCAGGCAGACCCAGGGAGTACCAGGAAGCTCAGAGGCACCTTTCTGCCCTGCTCCGTTCCAGAGTCAAGTGCAGGGACAGAATAACTGCCAAACGGGGCCAGAGAGAGACAGAGAAAGGGAATTGGAGAGGATGGGACCAAATGAAATTCAACGACAACAAATGTGAGGTGCTTCACTTAGGGAAGAAAAACCAAATGCACAAATACAGGGTGGGGGGGGGAAGTGGCTTGGCAGCAGCACTGCTAAGAAGGAGCTGGGCATTGTGGTGGATCACAACCTCGACATGAGTCTGCTGTTGCAAAAAAGGCAGATGCAATTTTAGGTTGCATTAACAAAGCCATGGCATGCAAGTCACAGGCTCTGCTCGGTGCTGGTTCAGCCTCAGCTGGAGGACCGTGTCCAGTTTTGGTCACCGATGTATAGTAAGGACGCAGAGAAACTGGAAAGGATCCAGAGGCGAGTGACAAAGATGATCAGAGGGACGGAATACAAGCCGTAAGAGCAAAGGTGGAAGGAACTGGGTATGTTTAGTTGGGAAAAGAGGAGATTAAGGGGGACTTGATAGCGGGCTTCAAATACTTGAAAGGCTGCTGTAAGAAAGATGGAGGAAAGTTGTCCTTTCTTGCCACAGAGGGCAGGACAAGAGGCAGTGGGTTCAAACTACAGCAGAGCAGATTTAGATTAAATCTCAGGAAAACTTCCTCATGGTAAGAACAGTAGGACAGTGGAACAGACACCTGGGGAGGTGGTGGAAACTCCTTCGCTGGAGATTTTCAAAAGGAGGCTGGAGCCATCTGTCTTGGCGGGTTTAGACACAACACATCCTGCATCTTGGCAGGGGTTAGGCTAGATGACCCGACCCTTATTGTCCCTTCTAACCCTAAGGTTCTATGATTCTGCGGAAGAGGAGACTGAGGGGAAGAGACACCTGCAGCAGGGAGTCCTCAGACAGGCCTGGGAGGACCCAGAGCTCCAGGTCCCCGAAGAGGGATGGGACAAGCATCTCCGCTCCCCTCCCTAGCCATCCCAGACTCTGTGAGGTTCGTTGCTTTCCAATGCCCGGTTCTGCTGGAAGCGTTTCCCGAAGCTCCGGCGGCACCCCGATGCGTTGAGCTGACCAGCCCCAGGGATACCAGGCCGCAGCCCGCATCTGAACGTCCCTGCACAGAGCTCGCTGCCGGGGCCCCCGGGGCAGGGCTGCGCGGAGAAGGCAGCCGGGGAGCTGAGCAGAAGAAGAAAAGGGGGAACCTGCTGGCCGGGAGGAAAGACTCTGCGCTAGCTGGAGCCAAACGGCACTTTGCCCGAAGCCATAACCTAGAACATCGGCTTCTCCGCTGCCTCCTGCAGATCCCCCAGCGCTGCGGGAAGAAATTCACACAAACCCCAGGGCAAAAAGCAGAAGTAACAGGAGCGCTGGCTGGGAGCAAACGGATCTGTCCCCAAGGCTGGGTTAGCACGGCGCCCCCGGCCAGGACAGAGGGGTAACGGGTAGCTCCAGACTCCCCCGTGAGGGGCGCGTGACAGCACAGGGCTCCTGGGTTCTGCCACTGACTCCCGGGCAGCCTTGGGCAAGGTGTGCTGGGAGCCTGATTCTCATCTCATGCTGCTCCGGGCACATGGGCCGTTTGCAGTCCCTGTAAGGCCCCATGCCAGAGTGGGGCGGAGCGGCCACAGTGTGAAGAAGAGTCAGACGTGGCCGTTCTGATCCAGAGTCCATTGAGGCCAAAGGAAAGAGTCTGACTGACTTCAGCGGCCTTTGGGTCAGGACTCCAGGGCCCGCGTTTCAGAAGTGTGGAGCGCTCACAATTCCAGCCAAAGTCCCTGGACGCAGGGAGCACCCGGCGTCTCTAAAAACCAGGCCCTTTGCCTCCTGCTGCAAAGCACAGCCCTCTCCCCCTTGAGCTAAAGGACTAAGCTCCTCAGCTAGGATCAGTAGCAGGCAGCTACAGAGGGAGGCAAAGCTGCACTGGGCCAGCGTGAACACTGCTCTGACCCTTTACCAGCCATGCAAACAGGGGATCATTAGATATGCAGCTTCTTCTGGGGTGGCAGCTGTTTAACAGCTCACAGCAATACCACCCATCCGCTGAGGAGAGGAAGAGGAGAATACCGCATCCAGCTGAATCTGCTGTGTGGGGGATGGTATCACAAAAAACAGATTTGGGCAGGGCACTGAGGCAGGCATGGTCAGGGTCTGTTTCCGGGATTTCCAGGGGTAGCTGCACATGAGCGAAGGCTGCAGAGAAATTGCTTGTGTGAGTTGAGGGAGAAGTTTCTGCAATGGTGCCATCTTCCTGGCCGCTTTCCTCCGCCTGCTCTCAGACGCAAGAGCAGAGTTGACTCTCAAAACATCCTTCCAGCCGAAGCCAGGAGAAAGCATGCGTGGGGGGAGAGGATATGCCAGGCCTGTCTTAGTCCAGAATGGAGAGTCTGTCCAAAGAAGAATCCTCCTTTATACGAACAGGCAGAGCCATGGAAAGCAGTCTGGCAAAGTTCAGTCCGCTTTGCCCACGTCTGTCTCTCTTCGGAGCTCCAGCAAGTTGACTTGGCAGGATTGTTTGTGGTAACAGGGAGTGTTAAGTGAGACTGTCCCCCAGAGGCTGATTGGGAATTAGTAGCCACAGGCGCACTTGAGGCAGGATGCCCCAGGGCCTAGGCCACTTACCTTGTGCCAGGACACCTGGGTTCTATTCCAGCTCAGACGGTAAGCAGCTGGGTGGCCTTTCTCCATGCCTCTGTTTCCTCACCCGCCCTGTTAAGAGTGTGAGCTCTTTGAGGCAGGGCCTGTCTCTCACCATGTGGTGTGATGGGGGCTTGTTGGCGGGGGACCTCAAGGTGCTACCATAGGTCAAATAATTATCCAACCAGGGAACAAACAGTAGCACATGGCCCTTGGGCTGGATTTTAAGAAGCGCCTCCGTACCAATCTGGGCCCCTTCGATGCCTCTGAGCGGTTCTGCAAACCTGGCTGCATGGGTCCAATCAACGCAGCTCAGATTTCAGGGAATGAATTCTCACCAGCAGGAGAAAAGCTGTTCTACAAACGAACTGGCAACGATCACACCAGCTCCCAGGCAGTTGGCAAAGAGAGGAAGGGAAAGTTCATGGGCAAAACCCTTTGATCTGCTAAATGCCGTTCCCCTCCCAGGTACGGTGCGGATTGCTGACTAACAACGGAGAGAACAAAAGCTTCGAATGGGACGACCTGAAACAGCTTCTCGTGTTTCCACATTCCCCTGGGGTGCTGGTACCGACGGGAGGAGAAAAGGGGAGAACCCGGGGCGGGAAAAGGGGCATGCAAGACGGGCTGTAAACGGAAAGGAGTCTCGTGATCATTGTGTGTGACAGTGAGCAGCGGGCCCCATGGGGAATGCTTTCCCAGTTCCTTCTATTTCAGAGCGAGAGCTGTTTGCTCTGGGGTTGCAGGTGTATTATTATTCCTGGGTGGCTTTATTCGAAGTGACTTGCCACTGCACGCGCCTCCTCCCAGCTGGCTGCCTCTGGCTGAGCCAGCTCGTCTACAAAGCGGCCAGTTTAATAGCATGCGAGTCTGCCTGGTCAGAGCACCAGGGCTCCTGTATTCAGATCCCAGCTCCCTGAGCAGCTCCCAGATCCCAGCTGGACGACCAAGTGACGCCACTTGGCCTTCCCAGCTAGCTACCGAGTTTACTCCTGCAAGCCCCGTTCGGCTGGCCAGGCGCAGAGCCCACCACTGCTGCAAGCGTTTCAATTGCTTTTGCGTGCATGGGGTTGCGTGCTTGTCCACGTGCCGAGCTTGGCACATGCATGCTGCAAGCCGCGGGCTGACGGAGAGGTGTGACCCGGCCGAAGGAGCCCAGCAAGTCCAGGGGTCAGATCCCCACTGGGACAGCAGCTCTCTCTGTGGCCTGGGCCGAGTCACCTCTCCACATTAGCCTCCCCATCTGCAAGGTGAAGGCAACGATTTCTCCGGCCTCAGGTGCATGCAAGGCTAAATCAGTTGATATCTGCCGAGTGCTTAATAGGTGATAAATGCTGGGCTATTCCCTGGGGTCTCCCCACTGTATTTCCCCGTGTCTCCCTTTGATCCCAGGCCCGAGACCTGTAGTAACAGAGAACACAACTGAAAGCAGCTGGTGCCAAGTCCTCACACACACCCATGGGGAGCAGCCTGACTTGGCCCGGGGCAGGCGCGCGATGATCTAATGAGCCTAAGATCCGAGCTCTGGCACGTGCTCATGGGCGAAGGAGGCTGCTGGTGTCCAGCTGGCAGCAAGAGCCCTGCTAATAGCAAGAGGGATCTGTGCCAAGCAGGAGGCCCCATTAGTGACCTCAGTGCAGGCTGCGGCCCCGCCCAGCAGGGCAGCAAACTCCCCGGCCCTCGCTGCCTGTGACGATTCAAGGAGTCCCCACCCCAAGGGGGCTTTGGGAAAGCAGGGCCCCGGCTGCAGAGCCAGGCTCCTGAGCCTCACTCGGCTCGGCAGGCCTGCTGGGCTCCGACTTCTCCTGGCATCCGTCAGCAGAGCCAGCTCCGAAGCAAGCCGGGGTCCGGGCTGGGAAAGGAGAAGGAGCAGGGAGGACAGTGGTGGGAGCCCTGCTGGGGTGGGGGGCTGCATCCTCGGCCTGTCCATGCTAGCAAGGACTTGGGGCCAGGTCAGCAGTTTATGGGATGCTCGACTGAGCCGCCCTGACCCCCAAGGGCCGGAGGAGAAGGGAATCCACGCAGAGGGGCTACAGCACTTTAACCTGCAGGCCTCCTTGGCTAGCAACCCACCTCCACGGCTGATCCCAGTCTCCAGAACCCCCAAGTCTCTCTCCAAATGGCTGATTCCAAGGTTCGCACATAGCCTGGCTTGGCCCCCTCCCCACCCTCCCCTGTATCCTGAATGCGAATCTCCTGGCTCTGCTGATTCGCAGGCAGGAACCTTGCCACTACTCCTGCCTGGCATCTGCCCTGTGGAGACCAAGGGCTTGAATCTCCATCGCCCGGCCTCTCTCCGCCACCCTTCTGACGGGCAGTGCTCCGCACTCACTCTGCACGTGGGCAAGCAGCGGCGCTGGGGCAGGCCATGGAGAGTCAGGCCTCGGAAGGGCATGAAGGTTGTGGGGAAGCGAGGAAACTCGGAGGCAGGACTCCTGGGTGCCATTTGCAGTTCAGACGCTGGCTGTCAGTGTGAACCTGATCAAACTGCTTCCCCTCCTCTGTGCCTCAGTTTCCCCGTCCACAACTCAGGGATGATGCCGCTCAGCCGGGAGGCTATATTAATTAACACTGGCAAAGTGCATTAGAGCCCATGGAGGGTCAAACTGTGTTGTTGCCAAAGTGTGCACAGTATTGCTCATGGGTTGTATTATCCATCAGCCCCAGCCCCCTCTCCTCGTGGACGGAGAGGCAGGAAAGGGAAGTGCCAGACTGGCACTCAGCGATGGCTCCAGGCAGGGAGAAGAATTTTCCAACTGCCCAGGCCCCGATGAGCCTTTGACCATCTACGGAGGAGGAAACCAGGCCCACCGGGATCATATGGCCAAGGCTTGGGCTGGACAGCCAGCCCGGGAGCCAGACCTTAAAGGCAAGCTCCACCACTGAATAGCAGCACACGTGACCCCCAGCAACCCTTCCTTGGTATCCTGCGACAGCCTGCCTCCATCCCCCCTCAGGAGCACTTGCGAGACACGGGGACCCACCGACCCTTTGTGAACTTGCCAGGGCCTGGCACACAGGCTTAAGCCCCATGGGATGGCCCAGCCAGCCCTCAGTGCTGGCCCGCTCCCGGAGCAGGAAAGCATCCCAGCTCTGCACAGAGATTGCCTGTGTGTGGGGAAGGAGAAGGGGTTGCCGGCGTGGGCAGCGAAGCACCAACGGCAAATCCCAGCTGTGACGAAGTGGGATTGTTCTTAATGTTTCCTCTGAATAGTGTGGGGGCACCTCAGTTTCCCCTATGCAGTTCTTAAGTCTCTAGGTGGTGGGATAAGGGGGTGTAATTGTTGCAGAGCAAAGGGCCAGTATACATAAATGGCCGACACTCTGTCTCCTGGCAACTGATGGCCTGGGCCTTTCCCCCTGCAAGGTGAAAGCTAAAGGGTTGGAGAACAAAGGAATCTGGTGACCTCCTGGCCCGGGAAAGGGACAAAGCCCAGAGGAGGAGGGGCTGGAGAGAGTTTCAGTTTGGGGCTGGCTGGGGATATGGAGTGAAGGGCAGACGTGGTTGTCTGGCTCACTGCCCCCCCAAAATGGACCCGGCTGAGGGGTCCTGTTCTCTGCACCTACAAGCTGTTTTAGACCATGTTCCTGTCGTCTAATAAACCTCTGTTTTACTGGCTGGCTGAGAGTCACGTCTGACTGCGGAGTTGGGGGGCAGGACCCTCTGGCTTCCCCAGGACCCCGCCTGGGTGGACTCGCTATGGGAAGCGCACGGAGGGGCAGAGGATGCTGAATGCTCCGAGGTCAGACCCAGGAAGGTGGAAGCTGGGTGAGCTGTGTGCTCTGCAGACAGGCTGCTCCCAGAGAGGAGACCTCACCAGGGTCCTGCCTGGCTTCGTAGGGAGCAGTTCCAGAGCATCGCCCGGGGACTCTGTGACACCAGCACAGACGGGTTTCACGGGTGAGTGGCATTTTGTTACTGCTTCACAGGCCATGTGGGGCTCGGAAGGAGCCTTCTGCTCTCCGGCGGGTTAGACAGACTTGGGTCAGAGGCAGAAACAATCGATAAACAGCTTTGCGCTTTACTCGGCATGTTGCACCAGGCTGAGCCGGCCAGACCCGGCTTTATTCCCGAGCCAACGCGGAAAGCGCTGTCCTACCTTAACCAGCAGCCCCCGGGAGCACTCTCCCTAGGTGTACATACAGACTGTCCCCATCACTGGAGCCCTACACGTCTCAGGGAATTCCCCCCAGGGGGCAGGGTTGCCCAGGGGTTAGAGCGATGGTCTTGTTATCTCACTTAGGCCCAGATCCTCGGGGCTATTTGGGCACCGAGCACCCACTGAGATCAGTTTGAGTCTCTCTGGGCCCCAGTTCCCCATCTGTGCAATGGGGATATAGCCCTGCCCTGGCTCTCGGGGCACTGCGAGGGTAAACGTGGGCAGGACTGGGAGGAGCTCGGATACTCTGCCGGCGGGAGAGCTGGGAGGTGCAGCGCATGTGCCTTCCAGGGGTTCTCGCAACAAATGGCCACTCTGACACAGCCGTATCCGTCCCTGCTTCCCGCGGCCCTCCAGCGAGAGCCCGCCCCGGGGAAGGTGGGGCGGGAGCTCACCAGCCTGCCCGTACCCCAGCCGGGCAGGAGCTGCCCAGGGGAATGCCCTGCTGACCAAACACGGCAGCCACCTCCACTGACCAGCGCCAGGCACACCGGCCCCCGTGCGTCCAGAGGCGCTGCCCGGAGCCCCCGAGGAGGCTGCGCGGTGCAGGGCCCCGATCCCTGCTAGCCCTGCCAGTGCAAACCCCAAAGTGGCGCATCTCACTGCCCTTGGTAACAGGTAGTCAGGAACAACAGCTGGGCACTGCAGGGAGGGGCCGCTGCTTTGCCCCGTCCCAGTCCTCGCCCATGCTTCGGAGGCTGTCGTGGCCACAAAAAAATCCACCGGTGGCTGCACGTGGCCCCATCTGAGAGATGCTGCGTGATACCCAGGACAGCGCTGATGTGCCAAGGGCAGCACCCCCTGCAGGAAGGAGCCGTCGGGCTGTGCTCGGCTCCCGCGCTCTGCAGGGTGGGGTGCCAGCTCCGAGTACGAAACACCCCAAGTCTCTGACAGCCACCTGAGCAGCTGCCTGGGAAAAGCAGCCCCCTCCCCACACCCGCACGCAGTGCTGCCCCACTGCAACACGCTGGCACTGGGATTTGAACCCATCACCCCCTGGCACAGGCACAGAGAGACCTGACCCCTCCCTTCCTACACATGGCTCTGCCTGTGCATCTCATTCTTGCCCTGCAGCCCCCCCTGTTATCCCAGCCCTGGGCTCCCCAAACACAGCTCTGCCAGCGCCCCTCAATCCTAGCCCCCATTGCTAGTCCCGCCCTGGACTCCCTGCCAATCTCCCCTCCCCATCCCAGGGGTGAGTCCCCCAGACACAGCTCAGCCAGTGCCCTGCAGACCCAGCCCCCAGCCAGTCCGTTCTGAGTGCCACTCTCTTACCTGCTTTGGATGCAAGGAGCTTCCCTCCTGTGCAGGTGCCAAGGAGGCCAGCTAGGCAGAGAGCAGAGACCCAGGCTCCCAACATGGTGCCCCCAGGCGGGTCAGGGTCCAACGCTGCTGCCTCTGGAAGTGGAAGAAACCAGTCATAAGTAATATGCTCAATGAAGATGGGTACAATCCTCTCCTTAGCGCCCGTGAGCCTGGCCTTACTGTCCCAGCAAGGATCCATTCAGGTCCAGAGCAGTGGGCAGGGGTGTCAGGGGACTTAACGGGCACAGTAGGCGGCCCACGCATGGTTTGCAGAGCGGGTGCTATGGGTACGTTCAGGCCCAAGGCATAACGCACGGGAATGATCCCTTGCTAACAGGGCTATTCATGAAGACCCCGGCTCAGTAAGGATGGGCCCAAACCAAAACCCCAGATCTCTGGGATATCCAGATGCAGGATTTGCTGCTCTGACCCAGCCAGCCCCGTAGTCAAGGGGGGAATGGCAGAGATGTCTGTGCCCAAGCTCAGCATCAGAACCTGCTCTTTCACCCACCCCAGCTGTAAACACCCGGGTGTGTATCATATCCAGGGTATCAAGCGTGCCTGTCGCCGTTTGCACATGGGTCTACGAATGGCTGCCCCAAAGAGCAGCCCAAGAGACAAGCGCTGGCTAGAGAGAGACGGGGGAGTCAGCAGGGGCTTCGAGGAAACACCGAGACAAGACAGACACCAGGTGGGGCAAAGGGTAGAACACATCAGCAGAGCGATCAGTGTGAAGGCAGCAAATATCACATTGATTCCACAATTTTGAGGGGGTTAATTTAGTTGGGGTGGGGGGAAGATCAGCTAACTGGAAAGGGCAGCAGGGCTGACAGGGACAGGGCGGGGAGAAGGGAAGGTGAAAAGGGACGATGAGGGTGGCACGGATGACTCTGTCTTGTGGCCGTACCGCAAGCAAAGCCAGTGCACAGGAAAGGAGAATTCAGTCCCCTTCTGCTGCAGCTACTGCCCCAAAGCAACCCTGACGCAGCCTGACTAGACTAGTCCACGTGTGCTCTGAACACAGGGGGTTAAAGCAAATCCCTTCACAAACACCGCCGCTGCCCCCACACCCACGAAACCACTCCAGGAACAAGATACGGGGTGGAGAAAACTCAAAGGTCCCGAGCTTGGAGAAACCTTCAGAGAGGAGACGTTCATCGGAGCCCCTTTATCCGGAAGCCTCCTCAGACTTCGCTAAATCCACCAGGATTTGACCAGCTGATCCCAGCAAGACATGGTTTAGGTTAATTTTTTTAACATGCACTAAATAACCCCCATCTAGATTCTTTACATTCCCCCAGTGAAACCGAGCAACAATGGCACTAAAACCGCCCTCTGAAAAGACCGACCATCTGGGTGGCTTTTTGCTGGGGTTTTCTGGGGCTGTTTTTAACTCCTCAGACAGTTGCACTGAACTTATTCTATTGCTTGCTTTGGCCACAAGGCCCTAGCAAGGCGAAAATCTTGCCCCTAATAAGAAACCGATGTGTGGGAAAGGATTTTTTTGTTGCTCAACCTCTCCAAGAAGAAAGGGAAATGCTATTTTGATGACAATTTTCCTGCAGCGAATGCTGTAAAAGAGCGCGGTGGAAACTTACCAACAATTTGCAAAATAAAAAAAGGAGGGGAGAGAAACGTTACTGCCAAGTTTGGGGTTAACCTCCTAGCTTTCTCCCCGGCACCTCATGCCTGATTCTTGCCTCTGAAGTCAGGCAAGAGCCCCTGTTGCTGCCGCACTTCAAAGATGAAAATCTGGCAGCCCACGCTTTAAACTTCATCCCAGGTGGAATTTCCCTCCCCCACCCCCCTACCTTGACCTTCGTGGTGTGAAAACCGCCTGTCTTATCGCCACAAGGCCGGCTTTGAACCCCACGCACTTCGAGAGGGTTCCACCAGGGGGCAGAGCACAGATAAAAAGAAAACCAGCCATTAACCCTAAGCCGGGTGATGTGTTAACATCGTGGCATTAAACCGTGGTTGACGCGGAAGGTAAAGGGGCAGGTAAAGAAGTCTTCTCCAGCCTGCGAACCCAGAATAAATCAGAGCTTGCCCCATAAACCACATGTCATAACATCCTTTATTCACTCCATGCAGGGGTGGGGTGGGGGAAGCACCAGATCACCAAACTGAACTCCTGTGTAACACAGCCACCAACCCCCACCCAGCACCCGCAACGAACTTTGAAAGATCTCCCTGTTTCCCGAGCAATTTTGTTTGATCCTTAGGTTAAAAACTAACATCTACTAAGCAGCTGATTCTCCATGGTCCCTTCGGTAGCCCCTCAGCCAGGTTTCACTGTCTATAAAACATGTAGGTGCAGGTTGGGAATTGAGAGTAAAGAGGCACGCAAGGCCAGACACGCACACAGCGCGGCTCGCTGCACAGTGAGATCTTTGTTCCCTTGAATGTTTCCCATCTCCGGATAGTTTCCACTGTGGCACGCTGGGTCGATGCAGTCCAAGGGCTTGGACTGATCAGCTTCCAGGCCCCCTTGTGCAGGCTGGAAATCACAGGCATTGCTGGATGCTGGAGTAGGTAATCAAGAAAACAGAAGCCTCCACAAAGGGGAAACGCAACCCGTCCGGAGCTTTAGAGCGTACCCCAGCTACACACTGCCCTCTGGCCGTGGTGGCTCGCTGCCCCTGCCTGTCGGGAACGGAGATACGTTCCCGTACCTGCCCCCCCGCAAGCAAACCTCCCTGCCGGAGAAGGACTCACGCGGGACGAAAAGTCCTGGGGGTTCCAAGCAGCTAAGTCAGGCCCCGGCCCGAGCGAGGGGCTAGTTGCCAGCTTACCTGCCAAAGAACTGAGGTGCTCGTGGGGTTAGTTGCAGTTCAGACGGGGCACCGGCTTCGGGACCATGTCTGCAAGTTGGGGAGCGGGAGGCCCCGGGTGGGGGATGCCGCGAGAGGACGCACGCGTCAGCAGGACACGCCAGCAGTCCCACGGAGCTGTTCCTGGCTGGCGTTCGCTCCAACTTCTCGATCGTCGGGGAAGATTTATTCCGGAGCAGGGGGAGGATTTCGAATCCTTGCGGCGGAGGGAGCGAAGCAGATCTCCTCAGAGCGCCACTGACATCTTCTGGCCCTGCTGGCTGCGCCCTGGCCTCCTCTCAGCCCTCTCTCCTGCTCTGCCTTTCCCTCCCGAGAGCGAGCACTGACTGTGAGCAGAGAACTTGCTGCTTCGCCAGGCCCCCGAGCTGGAAACGACGAGCCCTTCAACGTGTTGGAATGCCAGAGCAGCTTAATCAAGCCCAGCTGGGACAAGCACAGTGCCGCGAGGCAGGGAAAGCCTCTTCCAGCTCCGCGGACGCGCCGTTTGACACATGGCCCCGAGGCTCGCTGGGCCCATCTCGCGGCTGGCGGAATTCGAACACACTACTTGGGTCCATTATCCCCTAGAACAGCTATTCCCCCCCCGCCCCCCCCCCCCACACCTCCCGGCCACTGAGGATAAGAACAACCCTGCCTTGGGGTGTTTAATGGGACACCTGGAGGCTCCTTGCTGGCCCTTTTAAGAATCTTGGGTGGGACAGTTATGCTCTAGCCTTCTCCTCACCTAGCCCCCTTGCTCCACCCTGTCCCCCCCCCCCCACCCCCTTGGACACAGGAGTCAGCCCAGGGCATCTGAAATGCTGGGCACTGTAATAATACCTGGCACATCTCACAGTGCTTTGCACATGTGAATCCCCATTTTACAGAGAGGGAAACTGAGGCAGAGTGAGGGCCACAGCTCAGAGGAAGGATGGCCCAATGGGCAGGGAATTCAAGTCTGAATCCAAGGCTAGTGAAGTCCCTGCTCTGCCGCAAACTCGCTGTGACTTGGGCAAGTCACTTACCCCCTGTGCCTCACTTTCCCATCTGTACAATGGTGATAAGGGCTCTGCCCTGCCTCCCAGGGGTGTGGTGAGAACAGATACATTACAAACTGGGAGGTCCTCTCAGATATTACACTAATAGGGGGGCAGATAAGTACTAGCCACCTAGACCTTAGCCACAGAAGCACGCTGCCTCTTCTACAACGCCAGAGGGGCCGTTTCCTTGGGCTTTTCCCCCCGGCCCCAAGACCACCCTGCCAGAACGGCTGCAGTGCGGGGTCTGACATTTAGAACATGGCTGCCTTCCTTTCAGCACCATAATGCTGCATTTCCTCCGCTCTGTATGGGGCTCAGCCTCACTGATGGGGCTGGAGAGCGATCGTGTCCAAACCTGGCGTTCGTTTCTCCATGTGCTGCGAGGCCGAGCTGCCGGCTTTCTGGACTAAAATAGCTTTTCTAAAACTCCTTGGTGCGGCCAGCCCCACCAAGCCAACAGGGCTCCGGAGTGGGAGCTTGGTTTGATTCTGGCTCACACATCAGCAGCATGGCTTCCAGATGCAGCCTCCACTCCTAGGGGGCGGGAGACATGAGCCAGGAAGATCGGGGCTCGGTTCCCAGTGCCTAGGTGGGGTTTGCGGTGCTGGCACCAACAGGATCTCGCAGCTCCAACATCTGCACTGGGAAGGGAACAAACACAGAACCTCACACTCCAATTGCCAGAGTAAAACAACGCTTGGCAATGCAGTTATAATCAGGACAGCTGCATCCACGGGGCCTGATTCTCAGTTACACTAAGTCCCCTGTAGGAAACAGACCCTTGAGCATCACCCCAGCTCAGGTAGATGCTGGTGCAGGATCTACACCTGCCCTGCACCCAGTCCCTGGTGCAGGGGGCAGATTCGGGGCTTGGCTGGAGCACCCTGGATGACAGCTATTCTCTGCCCCCCATGACCCAGACGGGTCCATGGAGGTTAGCGTGTGAGTTAGAACAGCCTTGTGGTTGCTCTACCTGACACCAGGTTCCAAGCAGGCCCCTGCAAAGCTCTACAATACACACACGGAATGAGCCAGCCTTTCCCCTGCAGGATCCGGGGCAGCGTCGGGCCCCGGAAGGACACAAGAAGCTGCCAACAAGCAGAAAGCGGTTGTGGGGGTATGGGGGTAAATATGGCGAAATGCAAACAGCTGCAGGGAGCTGGCACCAAGGTCAGCAGAGCTCAGCCTCCATCTGTCCTTCCCCAACCACTGACCCGGGCACCAGATCCTCCTCTGGATCGCCTCTCGCTGCCCATTGCCAAGGGCTGCCTCCCCTGCTGAGCACCCATCACTGACGGAGCTAGCTCTCTCCGCCACGCGCCCCCTCCCCGGCTTCCCGTCGAGGATGGAAAAGAAGTGCGAGGTGCAGCGAGAGGCCTCCAGCCCCACATTAATGACAAAACCACAGACAGCAAGCGCGTAGCAAGCCCCCGCCACGTTCTGCAAGGCCCGCTGAGTCAGGCAAAAATCGCAGCCTCGTTCCAATCACAAGGATTCCCAGTTGAAACCAAGGCCGCCACTTAGAACTTGCAGGAATTGATTTTCCACCACCAGCAGCAGCTTTTATCCCTGGCGGGGCTGAGTGGGAAATCTCTTAGCCAAGACAGGGAAGGGAGCCGTCAGCGTGATAGAAGAAGCTGTGTCAGCGGCCCTGTCACTGACGCCGCCGTCGCACAGGAGTGTGTTCACACACGATACCGCTTCCACGCGCCAAACCAGCGACGGCAGGATTCCGCTCCCAGGCCGCCCCGCTGGTGCTCGCAGCTGCTCCGCAGAGGACAACGCGTCCGCAGGCGGGTACCGAGCCGTCGCACCTGGGCAGCAGAAAACGGTTGAAAGAAATACCGGATTGGGGATTAAAACTTCAAAGGGAATTTCCCAAGGCTGGAAGATGGGACACTGACCTGACGGATACATCAGGCTGCTCCTTTGAAACGCGGGGCTGGGGAATCCACTAAGCGGCTCGCATCACCTGCGTCTGTTCACCTGCAGCACTTTTCAACCTCCCGATGCTCAGCCAGTGTCAACTGGCTTCGCGCCACTGGGAATCCAGCCCACAGGTGCCATATCAGATCAGACCATTGACGAGCCATGTCACGGAGTCCCTGGGCGATGCTCTGGAACTGCTCCCCATGAAGTCAGTCAGGACTCTGGGGTAGTCGCCTTTCTGTGAGCAGCCTGTCTTCAGGACACACAGCTCACTCAGCTTCCACCTTCCTGGGTCTGACCTCAGAGCATTCAGCATCCTCTGCCTCTCTGTGCGCTTTCCCCCAGCGAGTCCGCTCAGGTGGGGCTCCTGGGGAAGCCAGAGGGTCCTGCACCCCAACTTCGCAGTCAGACGTGACTCTCAGCCAGCCAGTAAAACAGAAGGTTTATTAGACGACAGGAACATGGTCTAAAACAGAGCTTGCAGGTGCAGAGAACGGGACCCCTCAGCTGGGTCCATTTTGGGGGGCAGTGAGCCAGACAACCACGTCTGCACTTCACTCCATGTCCCAGCCAGCCCCAAACTGAAAACCCCCTCCAGCCCCTCCTCCTCTGGGCTTTGTTCCTTTCCCGGGCCAGGTGGTCACCTGATTCCTTTGTTCTCCAACCCTTTAGCTCTCACCTTGCAGGGGGGAAGGGCCCAGGCCATCAGTTGCCAGGAAACAGGGAGTTGGCCATTCTCTGTGTCCAGACTCCTGCACACACCTGCCCTCTAGGGCTCTGCAATGATCATACACCCTTACCCCACCCCCTAGATACTTAAGAACTGCCTAGGGGAAACTGAGGCACCCCCACACTATTCAGAGGAAACATTAAGAACAGTCCCACTTCGTCACAAGCCAGTCCTGCATCCTGCCTCCAGCTACAGCTGAACCTTCAGAAGGTGACAGAAAACCCTATCATTGCCAACTGTGCAGTGCTGCATGGGGGTTGGGAGGTGGGAATAACCCTGCCTGACCCCTGCAGTGATCAGCCCTGAAGCATGACATTTCACGACCTCTGCAACGATAAGCAGTCCTACACTTGTTCAAACCTCTTAATATCCCACTATGGTACTTAACACTTTGATCTCCTGTGGCAAGGAGTTCCACCAGGAAAAGCTGGGTCTACAAGGAAGGATAGTCTTGCGACCAGGGAACTGACGTGGGATTCTGGAGATCTGTATTCGATTCCCTGTGTAACCTTTGGTTTATTACAATAAAAAAAAAATGAGTGCCTCGGTTTCCCAATCAGTAAAATGGGGGTAATAATTCTTCCTTTTCTCCCACCTCTCATCTATTAGATCACAGGCTTTTGGGGCGGGGGTTTTCTCTCATTGTGTCCGCACAGCACTTGGCACAGTGGGGCCCAGCTCTCAGTTGGAGTCTCCAAGCATGACCAAAATACAAATAATAATTTCCTTGTATTTGTTCTACCCAATAAGTACAGATCTGCCGGACTCCGATGCCCACAAACTTTGCGGGCTGAGAAATTCAGCTCCTAAATGAGCCCATCCCTCGCTTTTCCATCCTTTCCCCCCTCTGGCTCTCCCCTCCCCTAGGAGAACATGGTGAGGACTGACTACATTCAACTGGTTTCCTCCCTAACGATGACAAATCTATTTACACCAAGGCTTTACAAATGAGCATCAGAGATGCATGAATCTCAATAAACATGCTCCTCGTTAACAACTGGTATTTATTCAGCCCACAGTAAATAAGCCGTCCTGAGTGAGCCAAATGGTGCAACCAGCGCTCAGTTCAAATCCTCCTCATTTATTCTGGTGACAGTCCCCAAGACAGGGTATTTATTCCTTAGCTAGTTACACACAGTGATAATTAAGGGGTAATTAAAGCAACTGGGTATGAAACATAACCAAACTTCTATCATTCTTTTTTATTGGACAATTATTTTCCCAAAGCTGCTCTTTGTTTAAACCAACCAAAGGCTATTAAATAACTGAGTTTAGGAATAAACGTGTAAAAATGACGGTGATTTGTGCAGCTAGCAAAATGGCTTCTATCGCAGCAGTGGGGAAATAACAGCAACAGAGACTGATCTGGTATCGTGCCAAGGTGAGAGCTAAGGCACGAACAGATTATATAATAAACTGTGCTTATTAGCTCGCCCCATTCCTCACTCTGACTTTCATTAATTGAGCCCCACGGCACCTGTATGCAGTGGGAAGTGCAGTTATGGCAGGTGCAGACAGGTGGCGCTGTTACACTTCATTTTACAAGTTCTTTGTCTGAGCGGGCGAGCGCTGTCTGGTCTTTGAAGCCTTGACATATTGTTGTCCATTCAACGCGTCCCGCGTCTTGCTTGGGGAGCTGTTGCAAACAGCAAGACTGCTAGCGTGACCAGATGGCAAATGTGAAAAATCGGGACAGGGGATGCGGCGTAATCGGTGCCTATATAAGAAAAAGCCCCAAATATCGGGACTATCGCTATAAAATCGGGACATCTGGTCACCCTAGACTCTGCACCCATCTGGCTAAGTGGGGTCAATTCTTGGGGCGGAGCAGAGTTGCTCCTTGAAAACTAGGGCTCGGCGTTGGGCTGAGATTCCTGAAAGAGGAGTTTGCTTGTGTGCTGTTTGTGACCACCTCTGTCCCTGGGCTGGCACACTGAGGGACAAATAAACAAGCTACGCTGAGAAAGTACCCAGATCTCACTGATTTCCCCTCCAAGCAGAGCTGCAAGGCCCAGACACCTGCCACCATGCGCCCAAGGGGCGAGGCTGGTATATCCATTTGACAGATGCGGGAACCGAAGCACAGACAGGTCAAGTCACTTGCTCATGGTCCCAGAGGAAGGCTGTGTTACCATCAGGAACAAAACCCAGGAGTCCTGATTCCCAGTTCCCTGCTCTAACAACCATCAGCAAAGACCCCGGTGTGAACCATACAAACATCCTTCTCACAGGGGAGACGTGCAGTATCCCTGTCCACGTCCCAGTGGAGATGGGCTGAACTGGCAGGATGCAGCCTCCGCACCCAGCTGACCTGTTCTGGCCTAGGACTTATGTAACAAACGTCTACCACGTAAAAAAGGCACAGGAGGAAGATGGTCCCAGCTAGTGTTCTGACCTCAGCTGGGCTGTTTTGTTACAGAGGTAACAAACACCCAGGGAACTAGAACACCATTGCACCAACCACTTAGGTATATTTTGCTGTCTTGTACTGGGATCTGATGGTTAACACAGGGCATAGGTGGGAACTGGGAGCCAGGACTCCTGGGTTCTGTGGTGACAACTGAGTCCTGGCAGGCTTGGTGAGCCTCACTGGTGAAGAGCAGGTAAAGTTCATGAATTGTTACAGTGATCTGTTATATAAAACTGTTTAAGGACAGATGAGAGAAGGAGACAAAGGCTGAAGTAATTTAGACAGACAGGGCCCACTGGGACCACTCAAAGGCTGAGTTAAGATTCTGACTGGTGAACAAGAGGAGCAGAGGATTGGAAATCAATGAACGAAAATTGGTGTGTCAGAAATTAGGCCTAATTGGTGAACAGAACTATGCGGACGGATGCTCCGTTCTGGGGCTCTTAAAATAGATTTTAGGAGAGAGAGAAAAAAGGAAAACATCTGCAGCGAAACTAGTCCCTACCCTGCCCCCCGGGCCCCGACCAGGAGGACTGTTTGACTGAATAAGAGACTTCTAACAATATTCACTGTCTCCAAAAAAGGGACTTTGATAGATTTTGATTAAGTTGGTTTTGCACAACCCGTCAATTTCCATTTCCGTGCTGCTGCTATCATTTGGATTCTTCTCCTTTTGTGTGTTTCACTCAATAAGTTTCTAACCTTTGGCATGAACTGTATGGTGTGTTTCCCATGGCACTAAGCAGGCAGAGGTCTGTATACCAACCCCCGAGCCTGGTTTAATGCTGTTTAATGTTGGACGGCGATGGAGTGATGTAAACATCTTTAACTCTTTGGGTCCATATATTGCATCTAAATTAATTCAACATTTTTATCACCCAGTTCTGGCACTACTTGCTGTGCGGGAGGAGGCAGATCACTTGTGTCTCTGGCTGCCTTGGCTTCCCCACCAAGAAAACAGGAACACCACGTATTTCCATCACTGGGTTTGCCAAACCTAATTAATTAGCCTGGCACCCACTTTATTTAATGTATTCACCAATGACCTGCCAAACACCATCGCCAGGCGGCTCACGTACACCATCGACGGTCTGCTTGGCCTAAAGGGACTGGGACTTCCGAAAGACAGAAAAGAACCTGCACATACAGCTACCACAAGTGACTACTGCAAGAAATGGAGCCTGAAACCGAGTGCGTCAGAAACCGAGCCAACGTGCTTCCTCTTACACCACTCTCAGCTCCCCAACCTGAGCGTCACATCGCTTTGAATGGTCAGCAGCTGGCATGTGACCCAAAGCTAGTGTATCTACGGTCACAGTCAGGCAGAAATACCACCTCAATAAAGCAGCTCAAAAAATCAAGAGCAGAAACTGTCTCGTGAACAAACTGGGTAGGATCCACGTGGAGAGCCAATGTACAAATACTGCGTTGTTCAGGGCTCTCTCGCTGCTACTCACTTTGCGAATACGGTGCCCCAGTTTGGTTAAACTCTGTCCACACTAGACTAGTAACCACATAGCTTAATCCTACCAGGGGAATTATCATAGGCACATTAAAGCCAGCAAAACGTGTATGGTTACTAGTTGTAGCCGATACTCCTTCACCTAGCAGCCAGAGTCAGCAAGCAGCCAACAAACGGATCAACAAGGCACAGCAAATGCCACACGTGCCCCTGGATTTGGGGATACACCCTGCCACTGACTGCAGAGCAGAAATCCTGTCTGAACAGCGCCACACGCTCTCCATCCGGCTGATAAGATCACCCTCTGGGGCAGCCGGAATGGGAGAGAGATTATGCCACAACCAGGAGCTCCCCTCCCATCACGCTCCCTGATGCGTGCCTGCCGGGCTGTGGGCTCACACGCCGCCTTTGGCACCAACTGGACTGGGTCAGGTGTGGTGTGGTTTGCTGCCCCCTGCTCCACCAGGCCTGGGGTATCCAGGACTGCCCACAACACAGCTGCACACATGCTGGATGGCTGCTGCTGAAGTATTGGGTTCCCCAGAGATCTGAATCCTGCTGGCTCCAAGGCCATTGGCTGGCTCAGGCTCGTTTAGCTGAGTTTGTGTTTGCCATCTGAACTCTTGCTTGTCTTGCCCACACACAAATACTAGATATATAAAACCCCAGAGTCCGTGGAGCTCTTTGCAGTTCCCAGAAGCCGCTGGTCTGCGCCTGCACAAGATTATTAAACAGAAAGCCCCCGGCACACGTTACAAGGCCCCGGCACACGTGAGCAGCATCGTCAATCGCCGCTCCGGGCCTGAAAGATGACTGATCAGCCATTTAACATGACTTCCGGGAGAGCTCGCTCAAGGCTTGTCCTCGGGAAAAGCAAATGGACAAGGCAGTAACGCGCCATTTCTCCGAGGGCAACTAATAATACATGGTCTGTCCAGGTGCAGCTCTTGGCGTTTAAGAGAACCGCAAGATCAGCTTCTACACTTGGAAATTCAGGCCTTGTCGGTGCTGAGGACTTGCCCCCGGCTCGGCCATCAGCAGGGCTGCACCGATGTCACCCCTGCTGTGCATGGGCCCTGAGAGAGCTTCCCCTCCTCCCTGAAACAGGGTGGATATCCCCAGTACAAACTGTGACCTATCGCAGCTCTGCCTGTCGATCCTCTAGACTGAGGCACGTTCTGTATCAATCTGAGCACTCACCATCTGTAAATTCAGCCTCGTAACACCCTGTCATAAATATAAAGGGAAGGGTAACCACCTTTCTGTATACAGTGCTGTAAAATCCCTCCTGGCCAGAGGCAAAATCCTTTCACCTGTAAAGGGTTAAGAAGCTAAGGTAACCCCGCTAGCACCCGACCCAAAATGGCCAGTGAGGGGACAAGATTCTTTCAAATCTGGAGGGCGGGGGAACAAAGGGTTTGTCTCTCTGTATGATGCTTTTGCCAGGAACAGATCAGGAATGCAGCCTCACAACTCCTGTTAAGTTAGTAAGTAATCTAGCTAGAAATGCGTTAGATTTCCTTTTGTTTAATGGCTGGTAAAATAAACTGTGCTGGATGGAATGTATATTCCTGTTTTTGTGTCTTTTTGTAACTTAAGGCTTTGCCTAGAGGGATTCTCTATGTTTTGAATAGGATTACCCTGTAAGGTATCTACCATCCTGATTTTACAGAGGTGATTCTTTTACCTTTTCTTCAATTAAAATTCTTCTTTTAAGAACCTGATTGATTTTTCATTGTTCTTAAGATCCCAGGGTTTGGGTCTGTGTTCACCTGTACAATTTGGTGAGGATTCTTATCAAGCCCTCCCCAGGAAAGGGGGTGTAGGCTTGGGAGGATATTTTGGGGGAAGACATCTCCAAGTGGGCTCTTTCCCTGTTCTTTGTTTAACACGCTTGGTGGTGGCAGCATACAGTTCAAGGACAAGGCAAAGTTTGTACCTTGGGGAAGTTAAAAGGCTGGTAAGAATAAGTTTAGGGGGTCTTTCATGCAGGTCCCCACATCTGTACCCGAGAGTTCAGCGTGCGGAAGGAACCTTGACACATCCCTGTGAGGCGTTAGCCTCATTTTGCAGGTGGGGAACTGAGGCAAAGAGAGTACCTTCCTCAAGGTCACACAGGAAGTCAGTGGCAGAGCAAGCCCAGGGCCAGGCTAGCGCCCTACCCACTAGGACACCTTTCCTAGGACCTTTACGCACATGCAGTTACCCAAGGGCCTGGCCACCAATGGATGAAATCAGCACAAATCCCCAGTGCTGATAAAACCGGTCCCTGGAAACCCGTCACTCGGAGACATTGATTCGCTCCTGCCTCGCTCCTTGGGCTGTCACATGCACCAGTGCAAAGGTCTTGCACAAAGTGGGCGAAAATGCTATTGCCAGGGCAATGGAGAATCCTGGTTCGACACCCACTGCCTAAGTGCAGGGAGATCAGGCCCCAGACACCCATCGCTTGCGCTCGGCTGGGCAAAGCAGGATGTGGTTACGTAGAGTGGCACAGCAGGGGGAGGAGTTAATGAGACTTGGTTAAAATGCAAATAGAAGGGCAGGATTCTACAGCACGGGCAGCGCAGTGCACGGGGCTGCTAGTGAAGAGTCCTGGAGCTTTTCCTCGTGCAAGGCTAGTAGAGGGTGATCTTCACCGAACACCAGGAGACAGGGCGGGAGATGCTTCGCACCCTTTCTAATTTTTACACCCCCACGCTGGCTCACTGTCACGTGTACCAACACGCTCAGCCACCAGCAGGCACAGACAGCCGCACGCAAGTGCACTGTTATCTGTCCTACAGTGGTGCCCAGCTGAGATCGGCGCTCCATTGCACTGGGCACAGAGAGTGAGAGACAGTCCGCCCGGCCCCGCCCACCCCCCCCGGCTTGCAATCTATGTAGACCAATGTTGGTCGGGGAATCAGGCCCAGAGCGGGGCAGGGACATGACCAAGGGCACACAGCGGGGCAGAGGCAGAGCTAGGACTAGAAGCCAGGGCTCATGACCCCCAGCCGGAAGCATCTGCACACCACTGCAGCACAAACTCACTATACCATACTACCTCGCTCGTATCGAGCGCTTTTCATCCATAGAGCTCCAAGCGCTTTACAAAGGAGGGTCAACAGCATTCTCCCCCTTTCACAGATGGGGAAACAGAGGCACAGAGAGCCAGTAACTTGCCCAGGGTAACCCAGTAGCAGAAACAGAACCCAGGCCTCCAGAGTCCCAGTCTAGTGCTCTCTCCGCTAGGCCACACTGCTCACTATAGAGCCCTGCGCAAAAACACCCCCAGAGCCCCCCTGCGCTCTCTCGCATACACATTCAGGCACTGTCAGCTCTGGGCACAGAACCCTTCTATCTTCCCTGCCAGGGGCACCTTCAGAGCACGCTGGGTCCGGGTTGGCAATCGTTTCCATTATAAATCTCCCTTTGGGGCAGGCCCATAATCAGCTTCACATTTCTCAGGAGGAAACGCAGTACAGCCCAGCTGGCAGCCCTGGAAAGAATCCTATATTATCACAGACAGAAAAACCCTCTGGCTTTCCTGAACATGGAGGCAGGTTGGTCACAGCCCTTCGCTGGACCAAGTTGCTCCTTGGGTACCTCTGTAACCCTCCCCAAAAGGCTCTGAACGAAACAAACCACAGTCTGGCGAGCGAGTCCTCACTCCAACAACCCCAGAGCCTTTATTCCTTTGAGAGGAGTGACGAAGCCCAGCCAAATCTCGGAGCCAGCAGCACTGGTTCTGCTCCACGCACAGTAAGAGACAAGTTTCGAACCCAGCGTTGGAGCCGGGTTAGTTCAAAGCCCACAGAAGGGGAAGAAAGCACCCCCGGGGGGATCCATCTGGGACAGACGACACACATCTCACTGCGGATGTGACACGCTCCAGTGCAGTGGCTTTGGAGGGTCTCCAGCTGCCTGGTGAACGGCAACATCCTAGTGGGCAAATACCACCAGGCGCAGAAGCAAAGCATATACACGTGATACACGCTAATAATGTGCAAGGACAATGGGTGCCAGTAAAACTCTCGCTGTCCTGTGGTATTTCCTTTTATCCTGGGGGCTGCATCGACATCTAGAGCGCAAAGGCCAGATCGGAGTCACTTCAATAGCAGGAGATGGTTAATGTCGAGATTTGAATGGTGCCTGCTACTTACAGAACTTGTCATCTCACAGGGGTAAAAATCCTGGCCCTGCGGAAATTTTACTCTTCCAGTGGGGCCAGGATCTCACCCGCGGTGTCCTACACACGCTAATTACGGCAGGACCCACTGAACACGGGGCTAGAGCAGCGAAACTGGGGAGAGGGCGGATCGTTATTGGTAAGCGTTCAGAAAGCTCCAGCGTGCTCCCCTCTCGGTGCCAGGGAAGTGGCACGCAGGCAGAGTAGCATGAAGTTTCTCCCATTAACACAATGGGGGACCACCACAAACTCCGAATGAAGCAGATTCCTTAAGGGGCTTGGGGACTTCGGGGAGGACCCCATTGGGGGTAAAGACAGATTCAAACGGAAGTGGCTTGGACCATTGCAGAGCTACTGGTTGTGCAAACCCCAGACCAGGGATCGGTTAGATGCAGGATTCATGTTGTCCGAATATCAGCGGGGAGCTGGGCTGTTCTGGTTTGGGCCTGGTTCGTTTCAGGTGAACATGGGGTCTTATTTACTATCATTTGTACTGTGCTAGTACCTAGGAGCCCCCCAGTCATGGACCAGGCCCCATTTTGCCAGGTGCTGTCCAGAACAAAGAGACCGTCCCTGACCCACACAAAAGTGACGGCTCCTCATAGGTATGTTTGGGCTGGTTGTGGTGGCGGCTGGTTTTCCCTGACATCAAGCCGTGTGAAGCTAAGATTTTATAAGGCACTTCTGCTGACCTTTGGGGCTTTCCCAGACTCATGGAAACGTGGAGGTTGCGACCCAAACAAGGTAGCCCACGTCCACACCACTGAGGAGCCCCCCCATCTTTGGGGCTGTTGGGTTCTATGGGCAAGACCAGCCTTGTGGTTAAAGCACAATACGAGCAGCCAGGAGACCTGGGTGGCTTGGACCCCCTCGGGGCAGTCACATCCTTCCTCTGTGCCTGACCACAACAGCAGCAGATTACCTGGCAAGTGAGGGGCGGGGAGTCTCTGGGAGATGCTCAGTGGAAGGTGCTGCTCAAATGCACAGGATTAGTGGGTGTGAATGAACATTGGCAAGAGAGGGAGTGGAGTGGGGATGGGAGCGGGGGGGGGGTAAGAGGCGCAGGTCCCTCAAAACACACTGTGGAGCAGGAACCCTTGGGCTCAGAGAGCCAGAGATAGCCCCTAATCCCACTGGGGAGCTGGATTGGGACTCATGTGACTTGAGTTGTATTCCCAGGTCTGGCACAGATTTCATGTGTGACCTTGGGCAAATTACTTCATCTCTTTGGGCCTCAGTCCCCGCAGCTGTAAAATGGGAATTCTAGGTGATTTCTCCCACTCATTGCCTGTCTTACTGAGAGTGTAAGCTCTCTGGGGGAGGAACTGTTTTCAATTTTGTGCTGTACAGCGCCTCACAAAAGCCTAGGCACTGCTGTGATACAAATAATAAAGAACAGAACATAAAAAGGACAAGAAAATTACCCCTCCTGCCCTGCACCTAACAATTTAACATGGCATTTAAGAGGCAAGCTCCTCTTCCAAGAAACCGAAGCTCCGGCAGCCAAGAAACACAAATCAAAGCTGAGCCTTTCACTTGCTGGGCTTGTGACATTCAGGTTCTGAGACAAAATGTCGTTGAAAGGCAGTTTGCGGTGGGATATTTATCTCCCTGCTTCCCCCGCAAAAAGCTCTGTGCAGAGAATTGGATTCATTTCACTGGAACAAGGCAGAGGCCTGGTTTGGGGGTTAATGTTCCATCTGGTGCCTGCTGGAAGGGCTCCCAATAGACTGCGTTTGCTTACACATAATTAGATGCTGATGGAGAGAAGACACAAGGAGAGCTACAGAACTCGGGTGTCTTGGAGAGCAGCGAAAGCAAGGCACAGAAAGACGGGCACAATCCAGGGTAGAGGCTGAGCGCGCCCTGGTGCTGCTGTCCAGCTGCTTTTACACCCCCCCCACACACACAACCCCTTGCCTATACACACACACAAACGCACACACACACAGAACCCTTACCCGACACACACCCTTACACCCCCCACACACCGCCCCCTTACACCCCCCCACACATACACAGCACCTTGCCCACACACACCCACTCTTACCCCACACACCCTTACCCCCCCACACACAGCCCCTTGTCTATACACACACAGACCCTTGCCTCCCCCACACCCTTACCCCCCAACACTCATATACAGACCCCCTTACCCACACACACAGCCCCTTGCCTACACACACACACACTGAGCCCCTTGCCTATCCACACACACTGTACCCCCCCACACCCTTATCCCACCACACAGAGCCCCTTGTCTATACACACACACATCCTTACCCACACACACACCCTTCCTCCCTTCCTCCACACACTTGCCTACACACACGCACACCCTTACCCTCCCCACACACACAGTCCCTTGCCTACACACACACACACACACACACTCTTGGATCCCTCACATACACAAGCACACAAACACTCATGCATACACACACATGCTATGATCACTGTCCCCTGCATGCACACACCTACACACACACACCCCTCCCCACTGACACACAACCTCAAATGAATTGAGGCTCTCACACTGTAGCTGTGGAGAGGACAGAAATTCCATCTCCTGAAGGATTTTGAGATTTTTATGTTGGTCTTCGCTCCAATTTGGAACAAGACCGGAGCTTTTCAAAGTTCTCTGCATAAGACAATTCCAGAAAAAGACATTCGTTTCGGGCCCATCACAATGTGTGGTTTTTGACAAAACTGAACTGTCCGTTTCACCTTTCAGAAATCTAGGAGGATACGACACACTCGCAAATTTCAAAATGAAAAGTGGTTTCAAAACCGAAACGTTGACAGTTCAACGTTGCCAGAACCCATCCTCCCCCGGCCCCCCCCCCCCTTCCCGTTTCTTCTCCAAAACCAAATTTCAGCAAAATCGATGTGGTTTCCTGAAGCATTTAGGCTTTGACAGACTTGCATTTTCCCATGGAAAACAGGCCCATCAGAGTTTTCCTGACACACTCTAACCCAGCGGCTGCTTGTCCCTTAGGGGCCGGAGGGCTGGGGCGACAGGAGGAGCCACACCTGGCCGAGATCAGGGTGACTGCCCCAGAAAGAGTAGCAGGAGGCTGCAATGAAGGGGGGACACTCAGGGAAGGGTGGAGAGACTGCAGAGGGTGTGACAAGCTGCAGGGACCCCCTACCCCTCCCCGAGCCCAAGGGAGGCGTGACAGAGAGGAGCTGCAGTGAGCAGGAGTCTCCTGCTAGAGACCCTGACTGGGAGAAGGGCCTGGAAGCCAGAGGGCTGAGCTCCAGCCAGGACCAGGCTGAAGCATCACTCACAGGGGGGAACATCCACTCCCAAGTGGCACAGTGAAGCCAACCTAAATTCCCGTGTAGACAGCGTGAGGTCAGCGGCAGAATTCTTCCATTGACCTAGCAACCCCCTCTCCGGGAGCTAGCTTACCTACGCTGCGGGGGCGAATCCCCCCTGCTGGCGTACGTAGTGTCCACACTGACCCGCACGAGTTGTCGTTTTAAGTGTAGACAAGCCCTCAGAGACTTTGAATGGGGACCTAGCTGTGGGCTCCCTCCCTAAAGACAGCGAGTGAACGGGTTTGGGGCGTGGAGGGCCAGCAGGGGAGGCCTCAATAAGTGGGACCCCAGCAGGGGAACGTTTTAATGACCTGTGAGTGTGAGATACAAAGGGCCCTGAGGAAGTGAGAACTTGGTAGCGGGGCACCAGAGTGACCTCCGGGCATCACGGGGCGCTCAGTCAGCAGCCACCCTGCACACACGCTCCACGATCCCGCACACCCCCATGCCCCTCACACAGAAACGCCGACACACGCGTGTGCTAACACATCACAATTCCCTTTCTCATCAGCAAACAGCCCCAGCCACACGCAGCTCACTGATACCCTCCGTGTAGGAAGTCCCAGCCCGTCCCATGCACACGAATTCGCCCTCCCACGCGAAGCTCTTCGGTATCCTCCAGGACAAGGTGCCACTACAGTGCCAGAGACCCGCTCATGCCCAGGCTCGCTCTGCCAGATGCCTGTGGAGCTCCTGGCAAAGCCGCTTTTCTTTCTGTCAGAGCAGGGGCAACTTGCGCTGACTGGCCAGCCGCCAGGGTCCCATCCGACGGGCGGGTTGCGTCAACCATTGCTACAGCGCTGGGGAGGAGCACTACAGGACTCTGGAGCAGCAGGACATGGGCAGGTGCCTGGCTGTCCTGGAGAACCCCCTGGGCCCGCATGACGACGCTTTGTGCCAGGCACACGGCTCGCACCTCCCCAGCACCGGTGCAGCTGGGACGCCGGGCCCTCCTGGCAGCAGTGCGGGATTTGGGATACTTGCCCCACTGGAAGAGCTCAGCGGAGCTGGTTGCTTCACATCCCTGCTGGGGAGAACTCTCCTGGGTTACCCCATTTCAGCTGGGCCTGATCTAAAGGCCCTGTCCTAGGCTTCGCAACCAAGCACCAGACCCAGGGCTGGTCAGACGCCTGGCCTGACTGCGGGGTACGGACACGGGGCGCTGTATGGGCCAAGGTGTCCCGAGCAACACAGCGTAGCTGGGGCCTGGAGGAGCTTGTAGAAGAACCTGTGTAGATGAACAAAGCTCTCCCACTCACCCCCCGGGGGCACTGTTATTGTCCACACACGCTCCTATCACCCTGTCCAAGAACAGCCTCAATCCTTCTTCCCTAACCAGGCTTGGAGCCGCTGAGCCCAAGCCCTCCTTGGCTGCCCCCAGCCAGGCGCCTGCCCGCTGCGGCTCACCGAACCGCCCGCCTCGTTTCCATCCCCTCCCCGGCACTGGGGAAATCGCTATAAATCCCCGGATCCCTCCTCCCCACGGGCGCCATCGCCTCGCCGCATATGCAGTCTCTGGGAGGGAATAAAGGCTGTTAATTACCAACAGATGCCCTGGGAATTCTCCGAGCCACGGATTCCTTTTCCATTGAGCCTGCAGCGAGGGGACCGGGTGTGCGTGGAGGCCCAGGGACAGCGAACCCCGGCCCGACGACGGCCACCCCAGGGCGCAGAGTCCCAGGCGACCCCCAGCGCTCAATGGCCGGAAGCAGGGGGAGGTTCAGGGGTTTAGGGGCACTGCCGTGGGGATGGGGACTAGGTGGGGGAAGCGATGGCCCAGGAGCACCTGGCACGGAAGGGCGGCAAGGGGGGCTTCCCTGTTCTCAGCTACAGCTGGGAGCCCCCAGCCCCAAATGCAGGTCTCAGGAGGTGTAAGTGGCTAGCGACCCCATTGCTCCCTGCTAACCTCGGCGGAATCCACCTGCCTGTGAGAGCCGGGGAGGGGCATTGGGCAGACGACGGGGAACACCCCCCACCCAGCACCCTGTGCTACCGGCAGTACTGGGCGAGGGTGGCCAGCTCCCCAGCATCGTCCTGGAGTCTCCAGGAATTAAATATTCACCTTCAGTTACAGATGACGTCATGCAGTGAAACCTCCAGGAATGTGTCCAACCAAACTTGGCCGCCCTCATGGGGCGGCAGGACTGGCGGGGGGGCTGGGGGGATAGAGGCCAGCCAGACAGGCAAAGCCACGGCCCCCCGCGCAGCGCATCAAAGAGAGGAGACGCGAACTGGAGCGAGACAGCGCAGGGATTGTTCTTCGAAAAATCAGCAACAGGCCCAGAAGAGCCCAAGGCTGCTTCTTTCTGGGCTGGAGAGAGACCGGCTGCACCCTGGGCCGGGGCCTGACCTGTCAGACAAGCACTGCTCTCATCGGCAGCCGGGTTCCCCGAGATGGGCAGCACGTGGCCATGGACACGGGCGGCCTCCGCTTGCCGCGACACCGGGCTGGGGAGCTGCTGCGACAGCCCCACGCACCCAGGGTTTAAGCTTTAATGAAAGAGGTGCTGGGCTCAAGCATGTTTTTTACTTTCATAACTGACATGGCAGGCCCAGGTGTGCCGGGGCCCTGAACTGCCAGGTCCAGAGACGCTGGGGCTCAAATTAAGCATTGCACACACCCCACTTTGCAATACACTGTGACGTTATTGACATAATCTGTAACTGTATAGATCATTGTTGCGACCACTGTTATATATTTGCAGCAAATATTGTATAAAGGCTGTTGTGTAAGGGGTCTACGGAGAGGTTATGGTTTGCTGGTTATGATTATGCTGTCTATATGTGTGTATCATTTTTGTAGTTGAAGTTACGAATATCGGCTCTATACTGTCTATTTCAAACTTGTGCTGTGCTTCTGGGCGACACCCCAGACAAGTTGGTGTCAGCTCTGCCCAGCCTGCTTGATGGCCCATTAAGGACCATCAGTGATACAATTGACCCATTGAGAGAAGACAGATAGGCCTTGTGACTCAGCAAAGTATGCCGGGACTTGCCCATGTGACTCCAAACTCCGTTTTGCTGTAATTTTCCACAGTAAGAACAAAGAGGGGTTCTTGCACCTGGAAAAGATGATAAAAGGCTGATGCCTCATCTCCATCTGGTCTTCTGGCCTGCTTCCTACCTCTGGAGGGACTTTGCTACAAACGGAAGCTCTGAACAAAGGACTGATTACCAATCCCAGCTGTGGGTGTTCTCCAGAGACTGGATTTGAACCTGCCGTTTATTCCATCACTGCTACAAGCCTGAACCAAGAACTTTGCCATGACTGTATGTCATTGATTCCACTTAACCAATTCTAGCTCTCATCTGTATCTTTTCCTTTTTATGAATGAACCTTTAGATTTTAGATTCTAAAGGATTGGCAACAGCGTGATTTGTGGGTAAGATCTGATTTGTATATTGACCTGGGTCTGGGGCTTGGTCCTTTGGGATCGAGAGAACCCTTTTTCTTTTACTGGGGTGTTGGTTTTCATAACCATCTGTCCCCATAACGAATGGCACTGGCGGTGATACTGGGAAACTGGAGTGCCTAAGGGAATTGCTTGTGTGACTTGTGGTTAGCCAGTGGGGTAAAACCAAAGTCCTCTCTGTCTGGCTGGTTTGGTTTGCCTTGGAGGTGGAAAAACCCCAGCCTTGCGCTGTGACTGCCCTGCTTGAAGCAATTTGTCCTGAATTGGCACTCTCCGTTGGGTCCCGCCAAAACCAGCCTCGTTACATACACAAACCAGCATGCACCACACTGCCACCCACACCCCCGGCAAGCCCCACACCTCCCTCTGGCCCCCACAGTGCTTCCTCACCCCCAGCACACTGCCTCCCTCTGGACCCCCATGCTCACGGTCCCTGCTGAGCCTCCTGCCAGACCCCCCTGAATATATACCATCATCCCTGCCACCCACCCGCCTGCACTGACCCCTCTCAGCCGCCTCCCTCCCCCATCTCAGACACCTTCCCCCATCCCCCAAAGTCCCCTCTGTGCCTACTTCTGTCAGAATGTGGGATCCCCAGCTGGGCTCTCCACACCCCCAGCCCAGCCCCAGAAGGCGGCACTCAAGGGGAACGCTGCTTAGTGCCCCCCCCCTTTGATGTCCCTTTGTGGGGGGGAAGGAGGGGAGAGATTCTTTTAATGGCTACTGCCTGGTTTTTCCTCTGCCCGTGCCACGTATGCCAGCGGATTCGGTGCCTTAGGGATGGAGCTCGGGCCCCAGCGTTTGCATCCCCAGCGTGCTGCTCCCCACAGAGTTCATGTCACAGGGTCACCCAGTTACCCCTCTACTGAGCCCAAAGAGTGGGGTTAGACCAGCACGTTTCAGCCCTCAGGAGCCTAACCCGTTGTGGGCCCCAGGGCTGACCGAGGTGCCCCCAGTGCCCGAGCTCCCTGCAATGGCAGGGAACTTTTTGGGGGGCAACACGCCCAGGGGGTCCCAGCCGGCAATCCCTGCCCCATGCTGCAGAGGAAGGGAGTCCCTGCCAATCCCTGCTGGGGGCCAGTCCTTCCCAGCCCCAAATCTGGCCATCACTTTGACCCTAAGCATGTGAGCAAGACCCAGGGCCCCGTGCTGGCAGTTATCCACAGCCGAGCCAGCACCGGACTCTCCGCTGGTCCAAACCAGCACTGCTCCAGTGGCTCTGGCTACAGCCCCCGGCATCGCCGCGATCCCAACCCAGAGGGGGTCTTGGCTCCCTGCAGGCCCCCGGAGCCTTGCGTCAGGAATGAGTCGATTCTCTCTCCACTCTGAGGCTTGACGTTTAACAAGCCGGTTATTTACACTCGCCTTGATTTGTGGCGGGCCCTAACTCAGCCGCTGGCACCCAGCTGGTCCCCACGGCTGTCGAGCAGCTCTCCCGCAACTGTGAGAGCCATCCTTTCCCCCCTGCGGTGTCTCTGCCCGTGTCCTGCAGTCTGGGCCCGGTGCTGAGCCGAAGGGACGGGCTCCACCTCGCGCCCCTGCCCCTTCCAGCTATTGTCGCTCCCCTCGCTGCCCTGGGGCCCTGACACTTCTGTCCTGCCCAGCAAGCAGGTCAACGGGGCAGCCACAGCCCCAAGCCAGGGGGAAGGAGGGGAGAATGTGGAAGAGACGCAGGACCCTCTGCAAGGTCTTCTCTCACCACCCCGCTCCCTGCATCCCTGTTAACAGTGCAAGCGCAGCAAGCGGCACACACCAGCAGGGGGCGCTCTCCCCGTGTGAAGTTATAGGGTTAGGAATCTTCGCTCAGGAGCCGTTCGGGGGGGTTTGTCAGAAAAGCGACAGATGAAATCCCCTCCCTGCTCCCAGCGCCCCAAAGCCTCCGCATGGGCAGGGACGGGGGCGGACGTGACACATGCTCCCGGGGCCGGTCGGCAAAACCCATCCAGCCCCACCGAGCAGCGGAGAGGAGAACTGGCGCATGGCTGCTCCCAGGACCCCCACACACCCCCTGGTTCCTTTCTTCCTCTCTCCCCATGTCTTTTCCTTTCCTGCTGGGCTGGCGGGATTCCTCGTCATGCAAACCGAGCCGGCGCTGGAGGGCCCCAGGCCAGTAGCAGAGGACGGGACTGCGCCAGGCAGAGCACGTGCCTGAAGCTGGTGGAACAGGGGCACCGGGGATGGGTGCAGGTGACATGCCCTTGAGGCCATTCAGGGGAGCGCAGGAAAAGGGGCAGTGAGATGCTGGTCCATCCTGGGGCAGGGACTGGGAGGAAGAGGCCAGCAATCGAGTCCAGCTGCCTGCGTGGTGGCCGGGCTGGAGACACGGCCTGGCCCAGCCTGGAAGGCCCCAGAGCCGCGCTTTCTGAGGAGCCGTTATGCCCCTCCGTGGATGGATGCAGCGGGGGTTCTCCTCCTGGCAGGGGCTTCCCCCTTTCCCCTCCTTGTCCAGGGGAGCCCACGCGGGCGAGCAGGTTTCACTTGGAGCTGGGGTCGAGTGTGGAGGGACCTAATGCCAACCTCCTTTTGGCCAGGGAAGAGGAGTAAATGTCCCTCCCCACCACCAGCTCCGTAGGGCCTTGTCCAACACGGTCACCCTCCTCACAGGATGGTCCCATTACAAGGACTGAAACCTCCGTTCCAGCTATTTATCTTTGCCAAATGGCTGCATGAGTCACTCTAAACCCAAACCAGATGATGCTGGGAATGGCTGGGTTGTGTAATTAGCACTTGTGTTTTAAAGGGGCGGCGTAGAGGGGCAAGAGACGACGCAGGAGGACGTCAGCCTGGATGCATTGCCAGCCGCGAGGCCCCATCCTCCTCTGTGCTGACTCTGCCCACCTCCATGGGTGATGATCAGCTGGACTGCAAGGTCAGGCCCCTTTAATCCTGCCCCTGTCCTCACTGCACGGCGAGCACATCTGCTGATCCTGCCAGCCCCCCGGCTCAGATATGCTCAGTCCCACGAGACCGGTGCTGCATAGACAGGTCAAGCTAGTCACTCAGCCTGGCCTCCTTCCCATCAGGAGATGGGGGAGCTGAATCATCCAGGAATCATTCAGCTCCTCGGTCGGTGCCAGCGGCGGCCGGGTGGTTTGGGGCTAGAGACAAATGAGCAGGAAGGAATAGGAGAAAACCACTCTGCTCGCTTTGCCTGGACAGGCTTGAGCCTGTGGGAGCAGAGGGGAGAATCCCCAGCATCAGCCCCCTCTCCGGCTCTCCCCACGGCTATGCCACGATGCAACGCGGGTGCAGGGACTCAGCCACCAGCAGCAGATCTGGGGAGCCAGGGAACTCGACGCCGAGGAAGGGGTGCAAGGCACCCGAAGCCCTGGCTCTGGGAATGGCTCTGGACAGCACAATTGAATTCACCATGCCGCCAAGCAGCAAGAAGGGCCGGGGGCTGAGCCGAGGGTGGGTGCTCAAACCCCAGTTGCTGGGGGGGGGGTGTGTGTCACAGAGGAGGCAATGTCAGCTAGGGGCGCACGAGAGAGATGCACGTCAGAGGGAGATGGGACAGCCAGGCCTCTGGCTGCGTCCCGTCTCCCCAGTGATCTAGGGAGAGGACGGACTGAACCAGAGACCCATTTCATCTCCCCACCTGAGGGGCACCTCAGACCTCCCGGCGAGCTGCAGGGGCTGGGGCTGAAGCAGAACTAGTCCTTCCCTGGGAGCTGCAGCACCCTCCCGGCCAGCCTCAGCCATGCCACGCTCCAGCCCTTGGGGGCTTCAGGAGGGGGCCAGCCAGCCATGAACCCAACCGGGCAAGGAGGATGGGGGGAACTTCTAGAAACAAAGCCAAACCCAGCCAGTCTCCCAACAAGACGGCTCACATCAGCACCAGGTGCAGCTCACCTTGTTCCCGGCTCCCTGTCACCCTGCTGAGATCCCCCCGGCCCTCCAAGGCTGGAACTCGGCCCTAGCTGAGTGCTGAGCCCCCCCAGTGCCTCCACACCGCGCGGCTCCTTCCTTCTCATGCACAAAACACCCCGTTCCACTCCCCATGGCAGCGTCTTTCTGGGAACAAAACCAGCCTAGCCCAAGAGGGGCAGAAAATAACAAGGACCCACCGCAGAAATTAGCACCCAGCTTATCAGCCCCTGGGCAGCTCATCACATTAATGCTGCTCCCTGTTCAAGGGGTGGGGTGGGGTGTTGAGGGGGCGAGAACAAGGGCTTTCAATGGCCATTTAGCCAACGGAGAATGGAGGCTCAGAGAGAGCATGTGATTCGCCCAGGGTTAGGGTTAGGCAGAGCAGGGGTTTGAACCCTGGCCTCCTGCATCCCAGCCCCATGCCTGGACCAGAAGGCGAATCACGGGCTGCTAAAGCAAACTCCCCTTCTCCCGCTTTCTGATGCCCCAGTCGGCAGCGCTGCCCCAGCTCGTCCCCGGAGGGGACACCCCCTTTCCTTCCCCAGAGCTTTACTGGCAGGGCCGAGTCTCCCACCAAATGGGGCCAGAAAAGCAGCACGCCCCAGAACTTATTTACAGACCTGCTGACCCCAGCAGTCTCCATTCGCAGCTACTGGGTACAATGGGGGACCCTGCCCAGGAGAAAGGAAATGGAGACTGCCCATTGCTGCTAGCCCTATGGTGGTGGAGGAGGGGAAGACAGCTGCCATGGGGCAGGAAGGAGGGGGACTCGCTAGCCGGACATCCTGGCTTCACCGAGCCACCCGGCACCTAGGGGTAGCGCCCCACCTCCTCCTCAGCGCGACGGGCCTTGGGTGCTACAGCAGCAAAACTGGATTCTCTGCTCGTCACCGCCGGGCTCTGGGACACCGGCTGGGATTGTCTGTTGTGACGGGGACATGTTCTCAACCGAGCGCCCCTGGGGGCTGGGAGGCGGGAAGAGAGCAGTTTCCAGTCGCTCTGGTAACTGTCGCGCACTGTGTCCTGCCCACATAGCAGACCGCGGCATCCCGTACACCCAGGGACACCACAGCAGCTCATACACTCACAGACATCACGGTCTCTAGCTGGGGGAGCGTCTCCCTTTGACGGAGTAGCAGGTTGTTATCGTCACCAGGACTGGCCAGTAGAGGGAGACAAAAATCTCATCCACGAAACCAACGATTCGCACCTGGCTGGCGGGTGGGGCTGCCCCCGCCCCAGAGCTCCCCCTGCAGGCAGACTCCAGCATGCAGCAATCTCCTGCCAGCCCCAGGATTGCCGAGGGAAACCCCGCACGGGGGACAACAGCGGGGCCTTCCAAGAGGAGAGAACAAGGCGACAGCCCCATGTAATGAGCTGCAGACAAGTGAAGTGAGTGACAACATAGAACATGAAGACCCGGAGGCAGCCCAGGCCCACCCCGATCCAAGGCCCGTCACACCATGAGTGCGTCCTCCCATATCAACCAAAATAGCCTGCCTTGCGCACACAAGATCTGCCTGCCGGAAGAGTAGCTGGAAACAACAGAGACAGGACTCCTGGGTTCCATTCCTGGCTCTGCCACTGGCTCACTGGGCAACTGCCATGTGCCTCGGTTTCCCCAGCTGTATGGCAGAGATGGTAAATCCTTGCTGCCCACAGGCAGGAGGGCACTTAATTCATTAGGGTCTGAACTCCTGAGATCCTTTGCTCCCTGTTCTCTCCCATGGAGGGCGGATGCAAGCAGAGCTCCAGCAAGGGTGACTCCGCTGCTGCTCCAGGACAGTGTGTGTTCCAGAGAGAGGAAGGTCTCACGAAACAGCCATTCGGAGGATGCATCTTGCAAACCTCATGGCGGAAGTGAGAACAGGAGGCAGCCAGGAAGCCAGGTCCCTTCCCCAGCAAGACAGCGCACAAGCCAGAGGCTGGCCGGCGTGTTTGCACCCGCGTGCGTGTGCTGTTACACGTTACAGGGCTGCTAACAAAGACAGGAAGCTGCAACCCCCGGCAAAGGGGGAGTAAATTCAACCTCCCCGAGGGGGCTGACCCCCAGCGGAGCGCAGAGCAGTGGGTTACACTAAGACGTCCTCCTCCAGTCCTCGCATCAGCCTGCCTGGGCCCTTAGCCTGAGCCGCCCGCCCTGCCATCCAGAAGGCACGAGACAGACCTGCCAGCGATACAGCCAGTTCTTGTGGCACCATCTAGTGGAGATCTGTAACCCACATTGCAGGAAGGCAGGACAGCGCGGGGTCCAAGCCCAGCCTTGGCTGCCTGCGGGTGCCGCTCCATTGATGTCAGGGGGGTGACAGCTGCTTGCCCCAGGGCTGAGTTTGGCCTGTGCCTCCCTACCCAGTAACCCCAGAGGGTTTAGCCAGAGGACAGGCTGTGCCCGCCTGGCTTACAGCACAGCGAGTGGCTCAGCAGAGTCTGCACTGCCAGCTGGCCCCAGGTCAGAGGGCAACTGCAGGGGTCTGCTGTGCATCAAGAAGGGACCACGTAGCTGCCTGGGTTCCAGGGGGAATGTGCAGCTTTCTGTTCCCCCCCAATCCTCCATTGCATAAGCTGCACGCACCCCATCGAAGCTGGGGCCTGGACGATGGGGAACATCCTGGGAGCTGCCCCCAAAATCCAGCCCCTTTCGCTCCCCTCTTTGCTTGCAGGGTGGGGAAGCTGCAGGAAAAAACCCACACGCAGAAGGACGAAGCAAAGCCAGGCTGTGCAAACCTGCTTCCAAGCCACTAATCAGATGCAAAGGGGGGGGGTGCATCTCCCCAAGCCACGTGGGCACAGGCTGCGGAGACCCTGCCTCCTCGGAGCCGACAGAGCAGTGACCTGGGGATCAGAGGAAAGGCCCAGCTGTCCCTTCTCATCTTCCGGGGCGGGGGGCACCATGGCCCAAAGGGGCAGCTCCCCTCCGGGTGCACATGGGGGCAGCTCCATTTGCTGCAGTGTCAGCTCAATGGAGCGATGCTCGTTTACACCACTCGGCACCCCAGCCTCGGCTCTCGCCTTCGGATTGACGGTCGCTGCACCAGAAGGGGAAGCGCTGAAGGGTAAAGGCAGGACCAGGCTGGGACCCCTACAGCCCCTGCCAGCCAGTGGGACAGAGACCGATGCACCCATACCTGCCCCCACTGCTCCGGCCAGTCAGCCTCCCGCTCCTCCTTGCCATTCCCGGGGATCCTGTCTGATCTCACGTCTAACACAGGCCTGGTCCAGGATGCAGGGATGCCCCATGTGGAGACTGTCGCTCTGCAGGCTGCATCTGCTGTCAGGCGGGGTTGGATGGAGCCCGTGCCCCCTGCCGTGAGCTGGACACACGCCCATCACTGCACGTTCACCCCAAATCTGAGCGAGGATCTGCACTGAGCCATTGCACGAGTATCCCTGAGTCGGCGCCAGGGCGGCCGAGCGAGGGCAGTGCAGTCACCAAGCCCACCCATCAGGATGTAATCCAAGAGGATGCACAAGGCAGCCCAGACTGAGCCAATCTGGGGCCTAGAACCCAAGGAGAACTACGGGGTGGGGGGAGGTCCAGCAGCCTCCCCAGAGAACCCCCTGTACGTTCATCACAGCCAGGCCACATCTCCTGGGGCTGCGTCATCCCTGCTTGGATGACCGATGGCCTTGACGATGGGCCTCTGCCTCATCTGGCCACGCAGCGAACACCCTGATGCCAGCTCCGAGCCTGCCCGTCGCTCCTTGCCCCCGTTCGCGTGAACCCCACTGGGCAGCCGCCCGCGCCCGTGAAAGAAAACAAATCACCCTCCCTTGGAAACATGGTTGTGGGGGCGGGGGGGGGAAGTGTGCTGTTCTGACTCGTCCCACGCAGTGCCACTAGGGGGCTCTAGCTGCTTGCTGTTGCTCTCCTGGGGAGGGGAGAAGAGATGGGATGGGGGGGGGGGGGACGACACTGACAAGCCAGGACCCACTGCTGGAGAGCGGCTGCGGGGGATAGAGGCCAAGAGGAAGCCGGCAGGGGAGTTGAGTAAGAGATGTGCCCAAACCACCGCCCCCCCCCGCCCGGTGACCCGTTCTCAGGAGCACCAGCTTTGAGGAGGAGCGGCAGGATGGCACATGCAGGGGTGGGGGAGAGAACTGGCCTCAGGGCACCAGCAAGCTCCCCCCCACCCCTTCGCAGGAGCAGCACACCGGGCTGAGGGATGGAGACAGCAAGGCTGCTCTCGTTATGGGGAGGAGGCACCCGAGACCCTGCCCCCGCCCCCTCTGGCCAGAGAGGAAGGGTGGCCCAGCAATTACAGGCCTGGGCCGGGCCTCGGCAGACTCGTGTCCCAGTTCTGCCACAGACGCTCTGTGCGGCCCTGGTCACGTCACTTTGTGCCTCAGTTCCCAAGTGCGCAATGGGGAGCGTAGTGACCCCACTTCCTGCGTCTGCCCCACCCGTTTCCAGTGTAAGCCCCTCAGCGCAGGGCCCGTCTCACAGCACCCGGCACAGTGGGGTGCTACTAACCCCACCAGACTGGATGGGCAGGCTTTAAAGGCGAGCTCTGAGCAATGCTCGCTGAGCGAACAGGGCGGGTAGGGCAAGCCAGCTAGCTAGATTTAGATGGTGGGGGCCGCCCTGGGACCCCTCATGAGAAGGTTCTTACCTGAGCAAGGAGCGAAACTCACATGAAGGACGCATCACCAGATCTCCCCGACTGTACCTCATCCTGCCTCTTCCCCAGCCCCCGGGACTGAACTGGGGCGGCAGGTCGAGCGGGAGATGCTGCAGCGGGGGCTCTCACGGACTCCCGCCCCCTGCGGAGCGCAGAGCCGTGGGTTACACGAAGGCGTCCTCCTCATTCCAAGCTGCAGTCACCTAGGGTTTCCGCATCCTGGAGAGGCCCCGGTCCACCCACCACCTCGAATCCCGAAGATGCTGTTTCTGGGCTGCTGGGTGTGACCCAGAGGGACCGAACTGCAAATTCGCTCCAAACCCCATCAGCACTGCGCAGCCAGGGAGCACAGCAAAGCAGGGAGGGAAATTTGAAAGAGCAGGAAGCACTTGTTCAGTGTCAGGCTTTTGTCTGGGCAGGAGCAGGCTGTGCTGTGGACACGCTGCAGAGCGAGCCCCGGGAACGGGGTTGCAATCTTCGCCACTGCAGGGGTGACGTCAAGCTCATGAGCTAAAACAGGCCCTGTGGGGCGCATGGATAATGCTCTGTGAGGGTCCCCACCTCTCCGGCGCCAGGAGCTGCAGAAATTGTCACTCCAAAAAGTATTTTCAGAGCTCGAAGCAAAAACGTTTGACAAAGGGAACCAGTTTGACGGCGTGCGTGCGAGAGAGAGAGGCGTGCGCACACACAGTAATGCAAGTGGGCGGGCTGGGGCCAGATTTTTAGTAGGTCTTGGGGCAGGGGAACCAAGGGCTGGGAACCCAACGTGCTGAGTTCGGCGCCAGCTGAGCGTTTTGTGGATCACGCTCGTGCCTCAATCAGGGACCGAGGCACCGAACTCAGGGGTTGAGACACCTACATTCCTTCGCGGACCTGGGCCTGAGCCTCTTTGGAAACTGGGGCCACGTCTGTTGGTGCCCGAATGGGAGGCTGAGCAAGTCTGCACATCAGGCCCCCCGTGTCTCTCCCAGACTGGCCAGCCAAAGGCCCCGGGGGGGCAAACCCAGTGAGCGGGCGAGTGGCTAAGAGCCGAGGGGGAGAGGGACAAGGCGGTGGAGCCAAGCGAGAGAAGAGGCCTTCAGAGGAGGTTTTAACGGAGCTGGGCAGCCATGTAGGGTTGCCCCAAACCGTTGTGGTGAGGCAGCATGCTGGTGTGAAGGCATCGGGACGAGGCCAGCGTTACACTCTGGGGGGAGCAGGGAAGGGAGAGACTACGCAGGACCCCCCGCCCCCCCAGTCACTTTCTCTGGTGAGCTGCCAGCAAAGGAAGGGAGAGGCAGACCATGGCCCGACCTCCCCCCAGCCCCAGAACAACCGCTGCCCAGGTCCCGCAGTCTAGTCTACACAGACCTCCCCTTTGCTACAGCTCATTCCTCTGTGTCCAGCCCGCTCTGCAGCCCGGGACTGACTTCTTGCCAGCATCCTGAAGGCTGATCGCATCTCCCAAGGTTTCTCTTCCCCGATGGAAGCAGGGGGAGTGTGGGGTTGTGGTGGGGCTTGGCACTTGTGAAGTCGACCCCCGGCTCTGCCGTGGAGCAGCTGTGTGACGCTGCGCAAGTCACTGCCCCACGCTGTGCCCCAGTTTCACCCATAAAACGGGGAGAACAAGCCTTACCCTTGGTTTTGTAAAGTCCCTTGAGAACCTCCGATGGAAAGGGCTACAGGTGCAAAGTATTAATAGAAATTAGCATGGCCTGCGATACCCTAGCTTCTGCCTGGCAGAGGAGATGGCTGGCTCGGAGGGACCCTGGGCCTCCAGCCTTTAAACAGCATCAAGCAGGTGCTGCATGGGTTTGCCCCAGAGCTCTGGATGTGTGCGTGGCTCCAGCCAGGGCCGTCCCCAACCACAGGACTCCCCGTTCCCCTGGAAGCTGGGATTAGCCTCCTTGAGCTCTCGTCAGTGTCCGTGCAGGGCTTTGCACATGGCAAGTGCGACGCTTCGTTCTCATCTCATTCCACGGGTGAGCGAATGTCATGCTCAGGCCGTGACTGGCGCTGGGGAGAGCTGCAGCATGGGGAGGCAGCTCACTTCCCAGCCAACCTCCGCTCGGCCAACAGCACCGCCCAGTCCTGCCCCTGCAGCCCTGGGCCCACGGCACAGCTCAGGCCAGAGCCCCAGCCCTCCGTTACTCCAGCCCGGGGCTCCCCCTTCAACTCTCCCAATGCACCTCCACCCACCCCTCCTCCAACACCCATTTGTCATTTCCAGCCTGATCCTCTCTCAAGCAGTAGCAGCCACCATCAGCCATGTGCCGTAGATCCAAACTGGGCACAAATGAAGGGTTCAAAGTAAGGCCACCAAGTCTGTATTGCTCTTCTGACCTGAGAGGGATTTTTAATAACCAGGTCCCCAGAGGCAATAGCCTAGCTGACCCAGCCACTGTGTTCTCCATCTCCCTGTGCTGGTTACGGGGAAGGTCGGTTGCCATTGCTCTTAAGAACTTGCAGTCCCTTATTAAGCACACGCGCCCCATAAATTGTTAAAACAGTGTCAATATCTGATTATATGCTTTGTAGCAGCCTGCCAAGGCCTCATCAGTGAATAATTTACAGCCAATGCATTTCATAAGATGCACTATAATAAGTTATTAGAGAAAGTGGCTGCATTTCATAATCACTCCTTAAATATTAATAAAGCATTCGTCAGCAGAGCTGCCATCTCTAGCGTTGCCACCGAATCCGTGCCCTCTCTCTCTCCTCTGCCCCACCAGGACTGCACTCAAAAGGGCCCAGGCCAGGCCCTAGGGGCAGGTCCTTAAATATCAGACCTCAGAAGCAGTGTCCGGCCTTTGTCCTAATCGCAGCCAACTAGTTTTGGCTCCGCTCGTCTTCAACTCGAGAGCACGGCCAGTGGTTTCCCAGAATGCACGCTGGAGGTACTGCCACAATGCATGCTGGGAGGAGGCGGGTAGTCTGCACTGGCCACACCCCCATATAAAAGAGAAGGGTTGGCGTGACTGGAGATTTCTACTTAGAACCCCCTGGACTGCAACTCAGACAGGGCATTCAAGTGATCCGTGAGCCAGGTGCCCCCCGGGCGATGTCTTGCCTTTGTCTGGTTGCCATTAGGTTGCCCTTTACGTCCCCTACCCGGATCCTGGCTTTTGGTTTCATTCGTGGTTTATTAATGCAGTTTGTTCCTGGACTGAGTGTTCATGGAAGTCATGGACAAATTACACTGAGCCAGAGCCAAGAGCAACACAAGCAAGTGCTGGGCGTCTTTCCCTGCACAGAGCTCTGCCAGCTCACCGCGCTCCTGCCCCACAGCCCCCCTCCGGTCCCAGCCCTAGACTCTCAACACACAGCTCTGCTGGTGCCCCTTACTCCTGACCTGCTGCCCCCCCTACACCCCCAAACATATTCCAGGTCCTGGCCTCACTCGCATCCCTTCCAATGCCTCTTGCTCCTAGCTGCCCCCACCCCCGGTGCTCCAGGCCATGCTCTTTTGGGAGTCCCACGTCTACCAGGCTGGCAATGCTCAATTTCTCTCTCCAGGACAGGAGTTGTGCAAAAAGGCAAATCCCCCCCAATGTAGTCCCACAGTTGGGAGCTTAGGATCCTCACAAAGAGCCAGGCTGGCCACCAGGAGCCCTGCAGCAGCCCAAGACCACTGGACAGATCCCCAGCTGGTATCCCACAGCATCGCTCAGCTGGAGCCCTGGGGACAGAGCCGCAGCAGCTGTAAACTGGGGTAGCGCCTTGGAGTCAGTGGGCCAGATCCCAGCTGGCATAAACCCGCGCTGGTCCAATGATGCTAACAGAAGCACCCCCGTGTAGAGCCGCTGGGGATCTTGCCCCTTGACCCCAACGTGACTCTCTCATGAAAACAGGGATGGAGGAGGGGGCATGTTTTCACTGCAAGGGCCTGATCCTGTGAGGGGCTGGGCCCCAGACACATCAGACGCCAGGTTACCCTGGGCTGGGCCAAACCGTGAAGGGCCTCCAGGTCTCCCAGCTGGATCGAAGAAGCCACCGCTCCCTCCCCTTGCTGCTCTGGGCCAGTCTGTTGCTCTCTAGCGGGAAGGAGTCCTGCCTCCGGGGAGTAATTCCCCTGCTGGAAGCACGGGGCTCGGGAGGCTGAGGAGGGCAGCACAGTGTCTTCCTGGCTGTGCAGAGCTGTGAGAGCCTCAGACCGGCCACCTACAATCTGCAGCTCGTGCATGAGGAGAACAGGGGATGAGACGCAAGGAGCTGGTGGGGATGAAAGACGACCCGTTGACTCCCCATCACACCCGCACATGTGCCCCCCTGGCCCCGCAGGAGAGGCCCGAGTGCTAAAGCTGATGGATCCGCGGCGCTCAGGAGAGGTTTGAGGCCAAGGGCGCAGGCCTTTCTCGCTGGGCTCCAGTGCTGGCTGAGATCCCAAAGGGAAGGAGTCAGACGGGATTCAGAACTGGAGCAGGACGAGCTGAGCGGTGGGGAAGGTAGGGCTGGTATAGCCGGGGCTGCGGGAGAGCTGCTGGTTTGGATGTGGTGCACTGGAGTGGCAGAGGGTGCTGCGGATGAGGCCAGAGGCATACAGAGGAGAGAGCCCAGGACTGGAACAGCAGACGGGTCGTGGGGGAGGACTGAGTGGTCTCATCAGAGCTGTGTGCGCGTCAGCCTAGGACAGGCATAGCCAGGGGGCTGCAGGTTGGAACTGAGGTGCATCAGCAAGAGCTGGGCACACACAAAAATCTCCCAAGGACTTGCCCACGCCATGGGCAGCTCTCTCTGCTGGGAAACACAAGCCTCCAAATTCACCCCCATACACCTGCTGCAGGAAGCAGCCACTGCTGCAGGGCTGGAGAGAAATGGGCCAAAGCAGCATCCATCAGCAAAACTTCCTTCATCTCCTGAACGGGGAGCTTCCACCATTAACCAGAGACACGCCCGGCTCGGAGCCGGTCTGCAGGGGTTTGCTGTTCAGTGTGCGACTAAGCTTGCTCAAGACGTGGCTGCCACCCACCAAGGGGCAAGGAGTAATTAAAAAGAAACCAAGGGAAAGGTCCAGCTGTCACGCGAAAGGCAGCGTGCCCGAGAACGCTGCGTTAATTGCAGCCAAATGCAAAAGGAGGGGTCGGAGAGCGGCAAGTGCAAATGCCACTTGTTGGCATTAAAGATTCCCCCGCACTCGTCTGTGAGCGGAGGAGATGAGACGATGGGGATGTTTGCACCAGAGCCTGCGCAGCTAACGAGCAAAGAGCCAGTGAACATGTCCCCTGAAGGGACACACGTCCCCGTGCATTAGTAGCTTTAATTCACTTCCGTCATTTGTCAAGCCCTTGGTGAAGGCAAGAACGGCACAACCCTCCCTCCGGCTCCCCGGTCATTCTGAAGGGGATTGTTTTTTAAATTCTGAGCCACAGGGGAAAGTCACGCTGGCCCATTAAATTCTCGATACTATTCAGTGAACTTCACCCAGCTGGAATGTTAACAGGCCAGGATCTCAAGCCCTCAGGACAACCTGCCATCCCTCGCACCTCGACCTGGAGCCATGGGCGGCAGGTAGCGAAGGCAAGGGGAGGTTAAGCCAGGTGTGGCCCCGCCCTCCTGCCTCCCGCTTTTCCCCCAGCCCAGGCTGCTCCTCTTCCCACCCTTGCTCTGCCTCTCACCTGAAGCAGGCGGGAGCTGAGATGAGGATGGGCCAGGACTTGAGGCGGCTGGGGCCAGTGCTTCAGGCTGGGGGCGAGCCAGCCTGGGCCAGTCAGGACTCAGGGCGGCTGGGGTAGGGATCCTCTGGCTGCAGCAGGGGCCTCAGGGCTTCGCCGGGGGAGGGGAACAAGGGGTGTGGCTTCAGGCAGAAGGGGCAGGGCTAGCCTCCCTGAATGGGGGGTTCACCTGCCGCCCATGCCTGGAGCCATGGTGTCACAATCCAGCAGGCATTTCGCAGCTCTCTGGCGAGCTGCTTTTGTTGGGAGAGACTTACAAAAACGTGGCACATTGTGGGGCATCGGAGCCTAGTACTATGGTCTTTTCCCAGTCATGGGTTGGCGTTAATGACCATGCTGCTGCTAACAGGGCCATGACTTTGGGAGAAGTTACACGGCAGGAACCTACCCTCTGATCAAAAGCGGCTTGCAATGTGTGAGCGTATCCCCAGATCAGAGGCTGCAGGGAAGAACATATCCAGCTAGAGGTCTACATCCCCTAGTAGGAAGCTGAATAGCCAGAAGACAAGCTCCTTACCCTCCTCAAGAGGGTGGGAAACTGCCCAGAAGAAGGGAGAATCCAAAGGGATTCATTCAAACAGGAGCGGGGCGGGGGGGAAGGGGAAATCGAGGTACCAAGTTTTCAATCTGCCTGGTGCACCAAACCACATATCTTGGTCTGACCTGCCCAAACGCTGCTTGAAGTGCCACCAGCGCAATGATCTAGGCCGCATGGAAGATCCTACTGACACCCAACTTGAAGGGTCAGAGTGGAGTCACTTCTTGTGTCAATGTCCCAACGTGCAGCATCTTCCAGAACTTCATCAGCCAGACCCCCTGAGCTCCAGGTGTTTGCAAACTACCAGCCCCAATAGGGGGTTGGAGGCCAGAGTCTATGGTCTCCACAGGATGCTGCTGGTAAAACAGGCACCTCCAGAGCCCTGGGGCGCCAACATGGTGTGGTCGTGATGGAATCGTCCTTTCCACTCCGACAACCACGCCAGGGAAGAGCTGTCAGCGGCCAAAGGAGGATTTATCAGATTTGACACTTCACCTTTCTTAAGCACATCAAACGAGGACGGGAGAACGCAACAGCCTTTCACTAACGCTGACCGGAGGCTAATTAATATGGGGAACAGCTGACAGCTGAGAAAGCTCGGATGGAAACAACCCCAGTTGGGTTCTGTTTGTCCAGCGCCAATCAGCACAACAGAGGGAGAGGCAGGTTCTCGTGGCCACAGAGCGCTCACTTATTTGGCGGGTGAGGCAGGATTCTGGGGAGGCGGGGGTTCCAGGAGGCAAGGAAGCTTTAAGCCAGGAAGCTTTAAGCATAAAATGGGGCAATAATAAAACCAGCGGCAGCTGTGAAACGAGGCCCAGAGAGGCGAAAGGACTTGTCTAATCTCAGAGTATTAGTGACAGGAGTGGATTGGGGATCAGACCATGAGCATCTGGAGATCTGGAGCGTCTGGAGGTGGGCCCGAGCCACAGTGTAGTCACTGAGATATTTGTGCCATTCTCCCGCCCACGCAGTGTCTGGGTCAAGGTCAGAACCATAAGGGGGCTGGGACCCATCTCTGGGTTGGAACCTTCCCCCCAGCTGCTGCAGATGGAAGGTTCCTAAGGGCAGCCAGCCAGTCCGAGAAAGCCCTGACTTGCAGCTAAGCATGCCTTGATGTCTCTAGTGTGCGCACGATTAGCATGAGGCACAACCTGGGTGGCTGCTAGGAGGAGAAGTGGCCATTGCTAGCACTGGGGAATTTTAGCAGTCCATTCTCATTTGCTCCCAAATAAATCTTCATTCGTTTGTATTTGTATAACACCCTCCAGACTGGCTGGAGAAAACCCACTCCAGAATGGCAGAGGCATCCGAGCTGCTTTCCTCTCCCACCTCCAGGGAGCTGTATAAAATATTGGTACCCCCAGCAAAGCCAGCTGGGGGCGGAAGAAATCACACTTTGACAATTTCAAGAAAAATGAAACATGTCCCAGAGTTTCCCCTTGTGTTTTGGCTCCCTCCACAAAAGGGGATTTTTCCCCCCGCAGATGGAAAAAGAAAGAAAACCCAGCCCGAGGTGATGAAAACGGTGTGGAAATATCACTCAGCAGGTGTGGGGAAGGCAGGATGTTTTGCCGGCGTGTTCCCGGGTAGTATGCCATTGGTGTGCCTACAAACTGCTGCTTGCGAACAGAAAAGGGGAGCTGTTGCCCATGGTGATGGCTGCGGTTTTGCACGGGGGTCCCTCTCAGGAGTAGAGGCTTGTTAAGCACAGACAGAGTCTGGCACGCTCTGGGGACGTCTAACACTGCAGTAAGACACCCGTGGCTGGCTCGGGTCAGCTGACTCAGGCTCATGGGGCTAGAGCTGCGGGGCTATACCATTGCAGTGTCGTGGCTCAGACTGGAGCCCGGGCTCTGAGACTCTGCAAGGGGGAAAGGCTCCAACCCAAGCCTGAATGTCTACACTGCAATGTTATAGCCCCATAGCCCGAGCCCTGCGAGCCTACTTCGGCAGCCGCGGGTGTTTTATTGCAGTGTAGACCCACCCTGTGTGACCAAACACATTCCACAGAGGGCAAAACCTAAGCCAGGGTCTTCAGCAGCTTTCATCGACTTCGCAGTGTTGTCTAATGGAGAGAGCACCTGACAGGGAGCCAGGACACCTGAGTTCTAGCCTTGGCTCTGTCACTAAATTGCTTTGTGACCTTGGACAAGGCACCTTTCCTGCTCTGTGCCTCAGTTTCCCCATCTGTAACAAAGCGATGGGGAACCTGTTCTGCCCTTTCAAGCGTTTTGAGATGTATGGATAAAATATGCTATAGTTTAACACTGATCACAAGCCCAGTGCAGGGTTTTCCATCAGGGTATGAGCAGAGCAATCTAGTCTGGCTAATTCCCCCTCTCTCAGGACCTGGGAATACCCTCCAGTGTCTGGTACAGCTGGGAGATTTCAGTGCCAATCTCACCATTCCCACTGTCGGGGGCAGGTTGGGTAGCCCCCCTGGCACTGGGACGGGTAGAAACTCGCCTCTTTAGACAGGCCCCAGCCTGGCTGGTTGTGCCCAACAGCAACGGCCTGTAAATCCAACTTGCCTTAACAAGGACGTCTCCATCATTAGCACACAGAAGCACTCCAGAGAGATCAATGGCATGCCTGACAGCGGCTGCTTGCGGATCACACTGACCCGGCGACATCTCTCCAGCTCATTAGCTGCATGACCCCCCTCTTCTTTTAGCAGCCCGCTGCGCGGACGGGTTAACCCTTTCACGCCTTGAGTTTTCCTCAGCAGGAGGGAAGCAGGTCAAGCTGAGAACTAGAAAGCACAGCCTAGTGTCCCCCAAAGATGACCCCCCCCCACTTCCACCCTGCACTGGGCACATAACTCCACCTCTGTGTCCTCTGCTCACCCCCCAACCAGCCCTCCATCCTTCCACCAGCAAATGCCACGTTTCCCCCCACCTGCTGTCAGATCACAGGCCAGCAAGAGATCGATGCTATTTAATAAGCTGGCAGAAATTAAATATTGACTTGCTTTGTGTTGGGCTGGGGCTGAAATTTGCCTTGATCCGCCCTGGAGCTCTGCTTCCCTCGCTGGCTGCCCACAGAGGAGCCCCACGCTAAGTCAGCGGGCTGGGGAGGGGAAGACATGCTGCACCGCCCAGTCCCCCTCTAGGAAAGGAAAACACAGACAGGCCCTGCCCCATCCTTACTCCCCTGCCCATGCGCCCTTGGTCCATCCTGCCCATGCCTCCTCTCCAATCCTAGGTCTCTCAGGTCATTTGCATTGTGCAACCGCACTCTTGTATAAGTCGGGGCATAGCGAGCAGATTGAAGGACGTGATCGTCCCCCTCTATTCGACATTGGTGAGGCCTCATCTGGAGTACTGTGTCCAGTTTTGGGCCCCACACTTCAAGAAGGATGTGGATAAATTGGAGAGAGTCCAGCGAAGGGCAACAAAAATGATTAGGGGTCTGGAACACATGAGTTATGAGGAGAGGCTGAGGGAGCTGGGATTGTTTAGCCTGCAGAAGAGAAGAATGAGGGGGGATTTGATAGCTGCTTTCAACTACCTGAAAGGGGGTTCCAAAGAGGATGGCTCTAGACTGTTCTCAGTGGTAGCAGATGACAGAACGAGGAGTAATGGTCTCAAGTTGCAGTGCGGGAGGTTTAGGTTGGATATTAGGAAAAACTTTTTCACTAGGAGGGTGGTGAAACACTGGAATGCGTTACCTAGGGAGGTGGTAGAATCTCCTTCCTTAGAGGTTTTTAAGGTCAGGCTTGACAAAGCCCTGGCTGGGATGATTTAACTGGGAATTGGTCCTGCTTCGAGCAGGGGGTTGGACTAGATGACCTTCAGGGGTCCCTTCCAACCCTGATATTCTATGATTCTATGATTCTTCAGACTGCATCCCCCCGATCAGACCTGCCTGCCTGCACCATGGTCTCAATACACCATGTGCCTCTCGCTAGGTACCCCTCGCCCCCAGGATCCACCTTCCCGGCTCAGCCCCACTGTGCCGAGCACACAGGAAGGGCAGTGACCATTCCCCTGAGAAGTGCCCGCACTCAGGATAAGGAGTGACCATGAACCAGTGTGTTGCACCTGGCACTCCGACACCCGGACTCCGCACAAGAGTTGGAGGTGGGAGATGGTTTTTCCACCCTGCAAACATTTCTCAGGGTTTCTTCCACATGGGGACAAAACTGAGACCGGTCCGAATTTTTCATGAAAGCTAGAAGAGGAGGGAGCACCCCAGGAACAGCCTGGTGGGGTCAGGGCACGCACCTGGGACGTGGGAGATGCAGGTGCAAGGCCCCGCTCTACCTGTTCAGCCAGGTGAGTCCCTCGCCAGGGGGCTGTTGGTTATTTTGGGGGAGTGTCTGTCTGGTTTTGACCAGAAATCCCACCCTGCACCTGAGAAAACAAACACCCCCCCCACCTCCCCGCTCCGTTCATAAACTACTGGGTTTCTAGGGGGATCTCTTCTCCCAGGTGGCTCTGGGGAGGAGCCCGGCAGCCGTTTAGCAGCTTGCAGCCACACAGCGGCCGCAGAGGACCAGGGCCTGCAGTGGAAGCGGTGGACTTTGGGAAGGTTGAACATAACCCCGCCGACGGAGGTGGGTCAGGGTGTGTTGTCACTTCTCCCAAACCCCTGACTTGCAGACAGCGCCGTGGGTTGCTCAGCAACTGCAATTCCATCTGGTTCGACCAACGGCGAGTCCGGTGGCACAGAGCGACCCGACGGGCACGCTGGGGCCGCCAGCGAGGGCTGCATGGTGCCGGTTGGGAGAGCAGCTTCTGGGCAGTGGCCGTAGCAGGCTCATTTCACGTAGGACAGTGACCGGCCATCAGCCATTTGTTCCGGCTGCAGTTAACTTGAGTCGGATTTTAACTAGCGTTGAGAGGACCCGCAGCCCCTTTACCAAGCCCCTCGGCCATCCCCAGCCGCAAACAAGACAGGAGCGGAAAGGGGATTTGGACAGAATAAAGGGGCAATTGCCTTTACAAGAAGAGCCCAGGATGTAGAACAGCCAGCGGGGCCCCAGACTTTGGGCACCAGCTACACCACCACTGTATCACGGCACCACTTCCTCCAGCAGGTAGGCGCCGTGGTGGTCTCCCAGGCAAGTACCAGACAGGTCTCAGCCTGCTTAGCTTGGAAGAGCTGACAAAGAGTCAGCAGGGCAAACACCCTCCTTGCGCTCAGACCCCATTGCAGAGGATTAACCCAGACCGCCGAGGAGCTGGGCTATGGGGCGTTTGACCTCTGCATCCCGGTTCCCTGGGCTGGGCGCATCACTGCTCCAGGGTTGCCACACCCAGGCATTTCAAAGGGTGAGTCAGGCCCGCACAATCAGGAGAGTCACTCAAAAAAAAAAAAAAATGGTGAGATTTGGGAGCTTTTTCTTTCCAGTTGGGTTTTGACCCTGCGGGGCTGGGGAATCTCAGGTCACATTTTCCAGCTTGTCTCAGCACCCGTGAACTCAAGAAATTTACCTAAAGAAAACCAAATAGGAAACTGAGAGTCCCCCATAACCCCATGACTCCAGGAGCTGGGACTTACACTAACTGCCAAATATCGCAAGAGTGGAGGCAGGTGGGAGGAGAAAGCGCGATCACAGAGCAAAGAGAGGCGGGACCGGCTCTCGGCGCTGACGTCGGCGGAGCAAACACCGAGCCGGCGGGACTTGGGGCAGAGCCGTTTGCTGTCTCCACAAACCCAAGTCAGCAGGAAACCTCAGCAGCGCTCGGGCGAGGCGCCCCGCCTTGCCTCCCGACCCAGGCAGCTGGAGCTGCTGCGCGCTGACGTGATTGGAAGTGGCAGGGCTGCTAAAAGGCAGCTGTTACCAGTTGGAAAGGACAAGTGTTAAGGGCCTGGCCTGCCACCCCCTGGCCTGCGCCGGTGCACGGCTGATGAGTCCATTACACACCGGCCAGCGGATTCAACAGGGAAAGCCACCACTGGGGTGGATGGGGATGGGGTGGCCTTCTCTATAACCCCAATGGCTGGGGACCCAGTGCTGCATTCTACCCCCTTTCTGCAGGGGGGAATTGGCAATGGGGTACCGGAGGCAGTTGCCTTCCCCTCCCCCCAGACTTTTCATAGGTCTGTAGGCTCCACTTCCTCCACCCCTGCCTTTGCACAGTGTAATCGAATCACATTTACTGTTCCATATGCTGGCACAACTTCGCCCTGCCCACCCGAATTTTTCCTGCCTTTCTGTATAACTCTCATGGCCCGGCTCATGAGACCAAGCCAGCCGCGATTCCTGCCGGCCTGGGAGAACGTCCCACCCCCCCTCTCAGCCAGAGCGAGCTCCACAAGGGCCGGGGGGCTGCCAGGGGGCGGAGGGAGGGAGAGGGTGTTAGCGGCATGGCGCTGGCAGAATGAGGCCCGGTGGGGGTTACCGGGCAGGATCGGCCTCCCAGCACAGGCTGGCGTTAGTCACAGCACCCGCTGGCTTCTCCCTGCAAAAACACACGAGCGCTGGGGGGGCACGTCTCGTCTTCAAAGGCCCCATGCGCTGCTCTGCAGCCTGCGGGGAGCAGAGGCCTGGTATCTGGGTGCAAACAGACACCAGGCCGACACTGCCTCCTCCTGCCTGAGTCACCCCTTGATCGCAGCCCCACGCGGTCTGCGTGCGATGCCACAGCTCGGCTCTGTGATCTCCTGTGAAACACTCGCCTGTGCGATTAGCTCCTCCACCTCGTCGGGACAGAGAGCAGGGCTCTCCCACAACCCCTGGAGAGAACATCACACCCCTCGGCCCAGCGCGTAATCTGCCTTCTTCAGAGCCTACTTGGGTGGTGCACAAGTGGCCCACTGGGATTTCTTGTTCCCATTCCAAAAATGCTGGCAGGAAACGTGCAATTAGGGGGCGCCGAGTCTCGCCCTAATTGCCAGGGGATGTTCATGTTTGGGGAAGGGTTCCACAGTTTGCAGATCAATCCCCATAGCTACTGCTCAGGCCTGCAGAGTCTGGGAGAGGCGGAGGTTGGTGTGTGCACCCTTGAAGGAAGCTCAGCGCCCAAGAGAGCCTGGCGAGCAAAGCCGCACGTGAACTGGGCCTGCGCCCCAGCCTCCCCCATCCCTACCCGTGGGCAGCGGAGAAAGACGGGGGCCCTCGCTGCTGGAGCCGGCTGCTGCTGCTCTGGGCTCAGGCCCTGGGGCTGGGCATTCAGGAGATCAGAGGTCAATACTCAGACCTGCCTCCTTGCGGGAGCTGGGCCAAGTCACCAAGTGTCTCCGGGGCGGGACCACGTCTCCCCTTGCGCGTGGCTGCTGACTGGGGCTTTGGGCATGACACGATACAAACGATCACCAGGCCAGGCACCGGTAGAGACATGCGGCAGAGGTCTGCCATGGGGCAGGTGTGGAATGAAGCCCGCCATAGCTCTGCCTAGGGGCAGCTGCCCAGGGCTAGAGGAAACTGACCCACACAGGGCTACAGCAAACTGACAGCAACTCGGGCTGCCTTCCTCAGCAGCGGGAGAAAGCCGCCTTCTCCACCTGAGGCCGTGCCTCGGCCTCTCGCAAACGATCCTCCTCCTCTTCACTCCTAATCTCCCCCCAGCCTCTTCCTTCCACTCCCACCCCCTACCTGCAGCCATCACAGCGCGCCTGGCGTCTCTGCTCCTGCAGTGCAGAAACGGCCCAGGCTGGGTGGCTCCCCTCTGCCGTCAGCCGCTGGCCCTGGCAGCGGAGGGAGATGGCAATGCAGAGGGCATGTCTGATGACTTGTAACGTGCATGGCAGTAAACGGTGCAATGCCCCGAGGGAGGCGGTGCTGGTGGGCGCCTTGGCCCTGCCCTGCCACCAGGCGGCATTCAGAGCTTTCCCCAGAGGGCTGGGCAAGGGGGCTTCCCGGCCAGGCCGAGATGCTGCTGCATTGGCTGTGAGGGGCCCTCAGAGGGCTCTGCCCGGCCCAGGGCCCCCAAGAGGCAGCCTGCTGTCCCTCTGTATTGCAGGGTGGGGATTTTGCCCCGCTCCTAGAAGCGGATTCACAGTCTACTACTGCTGCCAGCTAATGGACTTCGCCACATAGCTCCAGCTTGTAGCTCTGTGGGGGCCTGCGCTCAAAGCCCACCGCCAGCCCCTGCAGAGGCTCTTCCATGGGTGTCCCCTCTGCATTACAATCACCCTGCCCGCACAGAGCCCTGCAGGGTGCCTGGCACCGCTGCGACCCACCTCACCCCGGGCACCCGCAAGTCTGAGACCCCCCCAGCCCATCGAGAGAGCATGCCCAGGGAACCAAGCAACGACCCCATTCCTCCCGGCGGCTCCATTGTCTCTATGGCCCCAGGCACATCCCCGGCCCCGCCCGACAGAGCTTTTCTCGCCAGCCTTGTTAGTGGCTGCCTTTCCCTCACTCTCAGGGAAGTTTGAAGTTAATAATGATCCGTTATCATCTCTTGTTTCGTGCCTATTCTTGTAATCCTTGTACATGTCCCCAGGCCCAGTTCCAGCTCCCCACTGAGCAGGATTAATTAACACCAAGGCAGGAAGAGCTGCAGCTGGCTGGGTCACCGGGCTGCTGGCATGCTCATTAGAGAGGCAAGCAAATGCACAGAGACTCCACCATTCTTAAAACCCACCCTCTCAGAGCAGCGAGGCGGGCGAGGGGGAATTATACCTCCGGCATGAAAAATCCTCCCTTTGCAGGAAGGAGGTGGAGTGGGGACAGGCCCTGAGATAACTGCTAGGATCAGAGGGGTCAAACGGAAGAGGCAGGGAACAAATCTGGTCCCCTGGGTTCTGTTCCCAGCTCTGGAAGGGGAGTTTTGTCCAGTTATTGGAGCAGGGAGATAGGGTGTAAGGACACCTGGGTTCTATTCTCGACTCCAGGAGCCCACTGGTTTGAGCAGGGGGCTGGGAGTCCGAACTCCTGGGTTCTCCTGGAGGATCTGTTCAACTAAAATGAGTTATCTACCCTCTCTGTCCCCCAGTGAATGCAAACTCAGAGTCAGAAAGAAAGGGGACACCTATGGGGTTTAGATAGTGAGGCCCATAGGTGCCCCTTTTCTGTCAGACTTTGAGCTGGTTTCACTGAGGGTAAATAACTCAAATGTGGTTGAGCAGACCATGAAACAGATCCCAGGAATCCGGACTCCCAGCACCTTGCTCTAACCCCTAGACCACATTCCTTCCCAGAGTCAAGACTAGAGCCCAGAGGCCCTAACACCAGTCCGACGAGCGATCTATGACCAATGGAGGATTGGTGTGGATGACAGCCCAAGAATTCAGCACTCACTGTTTACAAGACTGACCTCTGTGCTACCTGGAGTGGGGCTGGTCAGTGTAGGGAAGGGAAGACTTCCCCTTGTCCCCCCCAAGACCACCACACACACACTCCTCCTGTATTTACGAGGCAGGGAAAAGCTGAGCCAAACTTCCCGTGACATTTTATACACAAAAATCCCCCCCCCCCCCATTTCCTTTGGGACAGGTTGGTTCCCCTTCCCCTCCCCTCCACTCCCAAAGGGAAACTTGCCAATGGCTGTTTTTCCAAAGGAGAACACGACCCGGAGCCAAGCGCTGGGCTGGGAATGCTGAGAAAAGGGCCCGTTTTAACTGGGAAACTGGTTCTTTTTCAGTGGCGAGAGGAGACCACTGTCTGGGGAAGGAACAGGGACTGAGAGATGCTGAGACGATCTGGGGGCAATAAAGGGCTGGTTTGCGATCCCAATGGATGGGGAAGGAGCTTGGATTTCGAGTCGTTTCACCACCATATTTCAACAAGAGACTAAAGCAGCTCAATCTATTTGGTTTAACAAAGAGAAGGTTAAGAGGTGACAATCACCATTTCCGACTGAATTCCCTCCATGGGGAGATTTTGGAGAGCAAATAGAATGAGAGCTGCTGGCTGGAAGCGAAGCTAGGCCCACTCCAACAGGAAAGAAGGCTCACATTTTTAACAGGGAGGGGTGTTAACCACCGGAAAAACTCGCCGAGGGATGTGGTGGCATCTCCCTCACCTGGAACCTTTAAATCAAATCTGGGTGTCTCTTCTGAGCCTAGCTCAGCCAAGGTTATGGGCGTGAAGCTGGGAGCACTGGGGGAAGTTCTCTGGTCTGTGTTACACAGGAGGTCAGGGTCATGTTCCCTTCCGGCCTCAAGCTGTGAATTTCAGCCTTCTTGGGAAAGGGTCTGAACATCACAAGCTCGCGCAAACAAGCCGCAGACATCCAGGGTCCACTGGAGCCAACGGCAAAGATTAGCATCGCCTTCGGTGGGTTTGATCACACACACACACACACCCCTTTCTTCTCTCACTGAGTGTCTTTCGGCTGCTGCGCACCGAGCGTTTGCTTTCAGAAACGGCCCCCGGCTGGGATGCTCCTTCTGGGTTGGTACTGAAGGTATCAAGGAAGAGGAGCTCTCTGGGTTCTCATCCCATTTGTCCCCTCTTTGCCCTGCGCATCAGGCCAGCTGGGAAAGTCTCGTTTGTTCTGTGTTTGTACAGCACCTAACGCAATGGAGGCCTGGCCCATGACTGGGGCTCCTCGGTGGCACAGCTATACAAATTACTCTCCTCTCAACGGAGGCCGTGGTTCCTCACTCCCTGACCCAAAGGGTTTGGCGGAGTTGCTCAGCACCATTGAACAGAGGTGGCTGCACATCAGAGGTCAACGCAGGGCCTGGGTAGACTGGAGTGGAGCTTGGAGATGAAAAGGCAAAATTGTGTGTACGTGTCCTACACCATCACTGCTTATGGAGGAGTGGAACCGAGGCAAGGTTGGGAGCCAGAAAGGCTGGAGCGGCTGTGGTGGCCCTGGGCCGGGGAACAGGCTGGAATACCTGGGACCCTCCTTCCTAGCCTGGAGCCGGCTGCTTCCCCCACAAATCTCAATAGCTCCCCTCCTACCCCTCCACTCCCCCATTCACAGGGAGCTTCCACCTGCCTGGTTCTCCCCTCATTTTGTGTGGGGAGGGGTGTTTACCTGATCCCTGCACAGTGCACCCCCTCCTCCCCGCAATTGATGCAAGCCACACCCTCTTCTGAAATCCACCAATCAAATCAAACGGTCATTGAAACAACTCCTCCCACTGCAGAAGCACATCAGACTCGTCAATTTCACAGGCAGAACCAAGGGCCAGGGTTTCAAAGACATTTGGGGGTCTCAAGAGGCCGATAGGCACCTCATGGGATGCTGAAAGCACCTAGAAACCTATGGGAGTTAGGTGCTTCTGACAATCCCATTGCCTATTGACATCAGCAGGCATAGGGGCCAAAAAGAAGCCTTGACAATCAGCTGCTCCCCCTCCCAGTGCTTCCCACCCACCACGATCAGCTGTTCAGCGACCTGCAGGAGGTGCTGGGGGGACAGGGAGGAGCGGGGGCAGGAAGAGGCAGGGGGGGAGGCTTGGGGGAAGGGGTGGAGTGAGGGCAGGTTCTGGGGCGGAGCGGGGGGTCGAGCACCGCCTGGGAACTGAGGAAGCAGGATTCTGTCTATTGGCTTCAGGGCACTTGGAATCAGGACCTGAAGCAGCAGCCAGAGGGTAACACAGAATAAAGGAGAAACAAAAATTAATTTCCTATTAAGTGAATTTTTAAAAAGTCACAAAAGGAAATTGTGCAAGAAAAAGCAGAGCCAAGGAGCTTGACCCTAACACCTGATTGGCCAGGCGAGATGTGACCTTTAGCTTCAGCTGCTAGGAGACACAGGATAGCTGTCTAAGAACTGGGTTTTTTGCACGTTATCACTTTTGACTCCTGCACATAAAGTGATCAGAGACAGGAAATCAGGAGATCTCTTCCTCTACAGAGACACAGTATAAATATTTATACTGACATAAGGAGGGGGTGGGGTCCAGGGAACAAGACTAGACTTTAATCAAAGATATTAAAAGTCTGGCCTTGACTGCTTTGAGAAGGGTGGATTTTAAATGTTGCTTTTAATAATGCTTTGCACTTCTAGTAAGCCTCTTATTGAGGATCTCATAATACCTCTCTCACACACAGAGCTTTTCATTCATAGCTCACAAACCACTTTACCATGGCGGGTCAGTAGAATTATCCCCATTTTACAGATGGTGAATCAGGAGCACAGTAATATCCCAGTTCTATTTACTGTTTAGTGACATAATATCCAGCTGTTGGGGGGAGGGCGAGGGAGTGGAGGTGGTGAGAGCTGTTGCCCCATTGGTTAGTTTTACTTGTTTGAATGTTAAGGACAATCGTTTATGGTTTTTCTGCTGTTGGTATGAGGCTAAGTTCCACTGTTAGATCTGGCCTAACTCAGGGCCCCATCTTGAAAAGCTGTTCTCACTGCTATTAATATTAAAAGAATGCACGTACCGTGCCCAGGCCTCCGGCTTTCACCACAGCTGCCCCAGCCTCCCTCAAGCGCTCAGCCAGCTGCCATGAAAACCCAAACAATCCTCAATCCAAAATTTGCTCAGACAGTCAGAGAGCAGCACCAGTAAAATATTGCCTGAAAGTTAAGACCGTTTGCTGCTGTGCACCATTGCCAGGAGTCAATGAAACAATCGAAGGAGTTGTTTGACTGACAGGAGGATCTCAGTGCTATTATCCTAGACCCTGGTCAATATTTGTACAAGAGACACTCATGCACTTGCAGAAAATTGAAATCCTGAATGCCGCTAACATCACTGGGGCTGGACTTTCGTTTACAACATACTTACACACTTCCCAGCTGAATAATTATTCCCACCAGGCACTTCCAGACAGCTAGTTTTATTTCCAAGTCTTCAGCAGACACTAGCCCTGCAGCATCAGAAGAATGCTGCTTTCAGAGGAAAAAGGGTGGGAGGGAAGGGGGGTGTCTGTTCACACAGGCACAGCTTGGCTAGATCTGAACTGCCTCGAGCTGGAACCAGTACCGCATGTGCCCTACCGAACAGCAGAGATGCACAGACACACGGGAGGGGAAGGGAGATGAAGGTTAATTTACCGGAGGGATCCGAAGAGCTGCCATTGAGCCAACTTGCCGGGCCAATGAATCATGACTGCGATTTTTTTTTTTTTCAGTGTTCTGCTGGTTTAGAGTTGCCAGGAGTAAATTAAATCTGCCACTCTGTTGTTGTTGCTCTTGATGTTAATTATAGGGAAGTCAAATTCTGTGCAGGCCACATGGCCAGACGGGTACAGATACATCTCTATGCTGCCAGGCATTTATTAAAGGATATTGACTGGCACAGAAACAAGCTGATGCGGCGAGGCACATATTAAAGGCCATTGATTGACACAGTTACTTAGCTAATCCCCTCCCTCACCAAACTGACATTTGCCACCATCCCATTGTTTACTCTGTTGGTGCGTTATAGTCCCTTCCCCATCCCGGGCATTTAGATTGTAAACTCTCAGGGCAGGGACCGTCTATTACTCTGGGTTTGTATAGCACCTAGCCCCATAGGGTCCTGTTCTCAGAAGGTCCCTGAGCAGCACCGTAATAAACATGATTATGAATAATAATCATACAAACTCGTGTTGGAAGGCACATGTTGAAGAATATTGACCAGCACAAACACACTGCCATGTTCTGTGGTTGCTCACACTACCTCAAGGGTTCGAATCCTGCGCGGTGGGGAAGCTCATAGCCTGGAGAGCATTTTAAGTTCTTGGCTAGATTTTTAACAAGAGCAGGACAAGTTTTCTCCCACACAACAGGCACCCACCTCCTGATGAAAGCTAGGGGCTTCTCTTCGGCCCCAGATGCTAAGGCAGCAGGGCACTCGATATCTCTGGGGAAGCCCAGAGTCTAGCCCCATTGATATTGCCTCCCTCAGTGTGTGAGAAGCATTGATGATCTTCAGAAGACATCATACCCAAGAGAGCAGGACAGGTGGTTTTCACTGGGGTGGAAGGGAGGGAATGGGGGAGTTCTCCAATTCCTGGCATTGCACCAGGGATAACTGAGGACAATGCAGGAAGAGGAGACAAAGTTTCCTGGTGGGGAGGGCACCTGTTTGAATCTAGCCTGGATCAACAGGACAGTGGCCACTGTGAGGCTTATAAGGAATGAGCCGAGGGGCTCAGGAGAATCCTTGAAGAGGCACCGAGGGCCCGGTGGACTCAGGCTGACTCATCCCTGCTGGTCAGAGATGAGCCACAGGGCGGGGGAGCTGGCCCTGCTGCTGTCAGTGCGGTGTCCGTTCTCACCCGGATCCTGCGAGCTGCTGAGTGCAGTCAATAGGAAATCGAGGTGCTCCACTTCTTGCAGGATCAGATCTCTTTGGGCAGGGATGGGGGACGTTGGTCTGCCTGGCTGTCCCGCTGGCAGGCTGTATCTGATTCTAGCGCCACTGCAGGGCAGGGGTTTCAGGCCCATTAACCAGCTCCCAGTGCATGGGGCATGCCAAGATTAACCCCATGGTGGGGAAGTCAGCCTGGGTGTTCTCTCCGCTCCCCTGACTGGCACCCCTAGCGCTCACACCGCGAGGTCAGGACAGAGAGAAAGAGCACAGCTCCGTGTCAGCCTGACTCCCGGGATTGCCATCTGTGCCAGGGTGGGCTGGCCCAAGGGCATTGGGCTTCATGTCACTCCTGCGCCTTGTTAGCTGCTTCCCAGGGGATGAAGTTTGGGGCTGGCAGAAGTTCCCCAAATCCTCTAGTCAGGATTTGAAGTTCCAGAGACTCCCCAGAGCCATCCCAGCAGCAGAGTTGTCCATGGCCAAAGGGCCTGGGTGTCTGAACCAGACAGTTTGTAGCATCACCCTCAAGTCCATGCCAGGCTCAACCAGATGCAGTTGCTATGGTGACAAGACACAGCTCACCACAGGTGCCTCCCTGTGATAACAAAAAGGCATCACAACCCGGAGGCAGCTCCAGGCAAGGGGCAGCAACGCCCATGGACTCAGCTCCCCATAGTCTAGGGCTTGTTTTGTGCAAAGGGGGTTGGATTTTGGGGGGCGGGGGCAGGGAATTGCTCAGCACCATCTTGCGGACTCTGTGAGTCTCTCTCAGGACGTAGGTGAGAGCGCGACACGGAGACAAACAAAACTGCAGCACATTCTGCGTGTGCGTCTTTTGTGCAGAAACAACACCGGCTTGGTTAGGTCCCAAATGACCTTCTTTCCAAACTGTACATAAAGATGCCAGGGCTGGCTACAGACATGGCTAATCTGGCTGCTTCCAAAAACCCAGAGCACAGGGAATGCCGCTAGAGGGCTCACTGACTACTTAGAGAGAGACCACCCTGTTCCTCACATCTCTCACACACACTTTTCATCCATTTATGCTGCAGGTGCAATTCCTAAACAGAAGCACAAGGCCCTCTGCTTCCTGGAGGAGGCGACGGGGTGGGAGACCGTATTCAGCTTGGGTGGAAGGAGAACGGAACAAGAGAAGAACACGTGAACAGGGCCCGGCTTGTAGCCGTTCCACACTTAATTCAGATTTAATACCGATTGGAACCAAATGCCTCAGCACGAGATACCGGAGCGGCACACTGTAACTGACTTGCTATACCCAAAGAAAGCAGCAGTTTTGCTGACAGTTAAATACGTATTTAATAAGGCTCTTTTGAGAGCCAAATGGCAGGCGCTCTAGGGGTTGTGGTTCTGGGAGGGGAAGGCTGAGCATCTCACCAGCTGCCTGAGAACATTCAAGGAAACTCCGACAGGGCCCCGAGGAAAGGTTACAGCGGGGAGGGAATAGCTAAGTACTTTTGGAAATGCTGACGGACCGGGAAAGTATTCAGAGATCAGCTTTAGGGTGAGGACGAGCGGGAATAGATTCAATTAGCTAATGTGGGCTGATACGCAGCAGCCATTAAGGGACTGGAGCTGGGAAAGGATGCACTTGGTTTCACTGCTGTGCTCAGTTCATTCAGCAAGGCACTTAAGCACAGAGCTAACTTTAAGCACTTGAGTAATCCTAGCAAGCCGCGGCCTCTCTCTTCACTTTGTTAAGGGACTGGGCTTGGCACCGATGAGCCATTGGGCTCGACTGCTGAGCTGCCATAAGGGAAAAGCGAGCGAGGACAGATGCTAAGAGCAGGCCCACGACTTTCTGCTAGATCAGAGTCGCTCAGTGGGCTGGGGGGGGGGGGGGAAGGGGGCATTGAGAACGTTATTACAATCTAAAGCAAAGAAAACCTCTGTCCCCTGCCTCCCCACACACCCACCCTCCACTTCAGGCTCCCATGATCCCCGTCTCACATGCAAATACATGCTAGCCGCTTAGCAGGGTGCTCGTCTCTCCACCGCTGGCTTTGGCGGCTCCAGTAAATACAAGGGGGCCGTGAATATTTGTGGCTTTGAAGAAGGTGCCGGAGAGCTGAGGAGGTCACGAGGCACTGCCCTATGGCACAGGTGTGATCTCATCCCTGGGGTGAAATCCTTACTGTTTAAGTCCTGAAACTATTAAGGCTGTGGGAGTGGGGAAAGTATGCTCCACTTCTCTCCTCCCTGCCTTTCTCCTCCCCTAGGTCTGGGAGATTCCGTCAGAGAAAAGTGTCAAGTGTTATTTGGTCAGTAATATTCCAGCAGCCGTGAAAAAAAAATCTCAGAATTCACTGCACCTGACCCCTCAGGGAAGCGTTAGCAAGCACACAGCACCTTGTCAGACATCATCTTTTGTGCCTCTAGCAGCAACCTCGATGTTAAACACCCGGCAATGTTAACACATTATACCTTCAAATCTAGGTTAACGAAGGGGGGTCCACTAGAAGACAGCCACATGGGAAGGGAAGGCCACCAGCTGTGCACGCGGAAACTTGGCAACCCACCCACCCCGGAAGGATGCTAGGATCAAGAAGCAAAATGGATTTCCGTAAACATCCTATGGGCTGGGCACAGATCTCCGTTGCGTGTGTGCACGTACGCACCTCCCTTTGCACGAAGCGAGCTAGAGCACAACAGTCAGCAAACAGACGGGGGGCGAGCCACCAGGGAACACTGGCGCGATGTCCCGGCATTGCGCTGGGATGACCCTGCCATAGTGCGTCATGTTGTACGCGTGCCGGGCAGAACTGGGAAGAGCCTGGGCCTGTTACTTCACTAGCCCTCTGAGGCAGGCGGGGCAGGAGTGCAAGACTGATCCCCCCCCACAGCCTCTAAAAGCCTCATGTGCCCCCTTCTAGACGGCTGAGCGGCATTGTCCTGTGAGAACGGGACACTCCCCCATGCTGCCCCTGCGATTTCCCCCCGCGCTGGCTGACCAGCCCCGAGGCCATTCCCAAAAGGGGAAATGAAGGCCCAGAGAGGTTAAGGTTCCCAGTCACTCGTGATGTTAGACGCCTCGATTTTGGGGTGCCCTCCTGAGGGGTGTGAATGAGGCCCAATTTTCAGGAAGTGCCAAGTGCCCACACGGGGGGAATTAATCCCCATTTCAATTTGCTTAGGCCTGGGGCACCCCAAATCCCTTCTGGAAAGCTTGGCCTGCGGGACGTGCCCAAAGCCACCAAGGAAGCCTCGGGCAGAGCCCGGAATAGAACCCAGGCATCCTGATCCCCGGTCCTCGGCTTTTGCTGCTACCCCAGCCTGCCTCACGGCAAGGGGGCAACGGAGAGTCATTTCCTGCTGCGACGTCTCTTCCTGGGTAGGGTGCTGTTATATGGCAGCCCCCTCGGAATAGCTTTGGCTCATGCCAGAGGTTGTGAAGGGAAGAGCTGATGGGGTAGAACCCGTCTTCGCTAACAGGGAGCTGCAGATTTTTCCTCTCCAGGGCTTCTCTCTTCCTTAGTACTTAACAGGTCCCCTCAGAGGCGCTGAGGGGCCAGGCCAGTTCCCACCCAGGAAGGACGGTCATTTAGCTAGGTGATAACGGGAATTTTGTGCTGCTTTGCAAGAATCAGCTGAGCAGATGGAACCAAGCGGCTGGGGGTTATCCTGACCTCAGCCGCAGGGTCCTGCTGATCAATACTTTGCAAGCTGCCGAGTACAGGAGCGTACACCGCACAAGCTTAACGTTTAATGAACGGGCAGGAGGGAGGTTGCCCCAGCCCAGGTCCCAGGGAGCCATGCAGACTGGCTGAGGGAATTCGGCTAGAATGGCACTACTCAGAGGGCACAGAGTCGGGGAGACTTAACCCCAAATGCCAAGAGTTTTGGGAGGGAAGGGGGGATGATGTAATATTTGCATATGTGAAGGCTCAGCACCATAGGCAGAGATGGGTAACTAGTCCTGGGGAACGGCAGGGCATTCAGCACCATGGACAGTGACAGCAGGGACTGGCCGGGGTCATGGGCACAGGCCCGGATTCAGCCCCAGGGCTGTTGGCACAGAGCCATTCCAGCCCAGGCTGGAGGTATTTATGCCACGTTATGGGCAGGGATAAATCCACCGATCCAAATCACTTCCCCATCTTTGCTGCTGTGGCCGCTGGTCAGAACGAACAGCGCAGGACTGGCAATGTGGGTGGGGATGTACTGCAAGCTGGCAGGTTCTCATGATGCTCTGAGCTGGATCAGGAACAGGATGGGCCAACGTCAGGACAGTCCGTTTCTGAAGAGACGTACATCCCAGCGTCCCAGCACCCAGCCCCACCCTCCCGAGCAAGCTGCCGTCCCTAGCAGAGTCTCAAAGGTGTGTGCATTTCTCCAGCGCTACAGCTATGTACTGTTCAGAGGCACCCTCCTCTCTAGCAGAATTGCTGCCATGCAAACTCAGGCCCAGCGTCTCCCACACAGCTAAAGAATCACCCCTCAGCTAGCTTATCACAAAGCCTCGGCAACGAGCCAGCCACTCGGGGGTTCAAGGCCCCAGCTCTGGGGAGGGCTGGATCAGGCCTTTCCGAACAGTGGAGATAAGAAGCTGCTCAGACGCACTCCAGCAGCAGCTGCTGAACCAGGCACATCCTGATTAATTAAACCATATACAGCTCTGCATCCTCTTGGAGAGAAATGCCTTTCATGGGTGAGCGCAGAGGGGCTCCCCTTCTCTGGCTTAGGCTGGAGAGGCTCTGCTTGATTCAACTCCCATCCCCAGCCCATCCCCGCACCGATTGCAGAGAGGATTCTGCATCATGTCGGTGCCCAGGCTGCATCTGTCTTCGTGAACATGTATTTATTTAAACAACCCATGGAAACCTGCGTAATGAAGACAGGGGCTGCGCGCCACCTGGCTCCCTGGTTATAAATGGCCCACAACGTTAAATCACACATGCTCCTTTCCCGTAATGGGCTCATTTGCCCAACCCAAATGAGCTCCCAGATACACGGGAACACCACGGCTCATTCAAGGAGACACACCTTGCAGCGCAGTCGCTTCTCCCAGGTACGCAGATCCCCATCTTCCCCCAGTAAGGGTGGAAATGCCCAGTTCCATTCACTTTCCATCCACAGCCGGTTCCCCCCGCTCCCCGCAGAGAGTCTGGAGACAACAGAATCCCAGAAAATTCTCCAGCCAGTTGGCTACATTTGGGAGCTACATTTGCTCCTGGCCCTTATTTGCTGGAAGTTGGCTCAAAGCCTGAAGCAGGAGGGTTTCGATCTCTTCCCAAACACTTGGTTATTCCTCCCCCCCCCAATATTTACTGTCTAGATTCTTTTTATCCATAGAAACGTCTAGTCGTCTTTTGAACCCTGCAAAGCTCTAATTGCTACAATATATCACTGAGGCTGACTCCCACAGGCTCATTCGGCGTTGTGCAGAAAAAGTATTTCCTTTGGACACACTGAGCTGTCCGCTCGGACTCATGTACCTCAAAAGGGTCAAACAGAATTTCAGGGGAAGGCTGGGGTCGGCTCCCAGCCCAAACAGAGTCCTGGCTCGTTGGGCCATGCGAGGGCAGAGGGCTAACACAACCCAGCACAGCAGGGCTCTGGGATCACAAACAGCCCCCGAGCGTGCCGTCCCTCAGAGCTAGGAAACTTTCTGTTCCATTAGTGAATGGCTTCTTCTGCTCCGCACAAACTGCTCCCCGATCCCCCGGGCTGTACCTCCAAGTCTTATTTATAAATCAAACTTCAACCAAAAAGCCCTCACGATGTCAGGACCAATCAGTCCCTGGGAGCTGTGAATGGTACTTTACTGACCCAGAAATAATCATAACAGAAGGGAAATTTTCCATTAAGCTCTAAGTGCTCGTTTTTTAAACATATTTATGCACCTTGACTAGTTTAGGGGCCAGAAAGAAAAAAGAAGGGTTGTTGCTTTTCCCTTTTCTTTCTAAGTTTCTTCTTTCCATAGGGAGAGGCCAGGGAAACTCTGAACACACGTTGGTGAGAGACAGGTTGCTCCGTGGCGCTGACCCAGGAAATCCACCACCAAGACTTGCCAGGCCTTCCTGAATTCTGATGGCAACTGCCCAGCTGGACTCTTGAGTCCTCTGTGATACCGGGGGTCAGATTTAAGACACCTTAAAGGGACCTCCGAGATGCAAGCCGCTTTCACGGCATCTCCGGTTGGATGCCCAAAAATGGGGGCACCCATAATCTCTAAGGAAAAGCGTCGCTGTCTTGCCACCCAGACATCATGCCCACCACTCCTGGCAGGTGGCAGCTGTGCCCCTGGCTCCGAAACGCCAGCCGATGGCGCAGAGGTGACAGCGATGGCGGAACGAGGTCAGCGCGGCCATTGCATCTTCCAAGAGGGGAATTTGTTTCAGGGTGAGAAGAAAACCTGGCAATGTGAGAGCCAGAGGGATGAGAGAGGATGGGGTGGGGGGGGGGGATTACACTTCTCCAAGCCTCGCTTCTTGGAGGCGACCCTCTTCACTTCTAGTGACTGACACTGAGCGGGGAAGGAGGAGCTGAGAAGGGAACAGGCCGGGAGACGGGACAAAGAAAGAGCCACAGGCAGCTGCAGCATGCCCACTCTACTGAGGGGGGAAACTGAGGCACGGAGCAGGGACATGCCTTGCCCAGGTCTCCTCATTCCGAGACCTTGCCACCTGTTTAGCCCTTTCCACACTGAAGCCATCTGCAATGGCCGCTCCCACAGCCCCACTGACGGCCTGGGCATGGACCCCCTAGAGTGGAGGGCAGAGCTGGACGGAGCCTGGGAAAACGGCTGTGGTAACAAAGGAGAGCCTCAGTCCCAGCCCAGGAGATGGAGCTTGCTTTTTAAGGCTGCAGGGGATGGGAGGGGAGGGCGGACAAGCTCTCACTAGCTGTCTGTTAAGCGCCCAGCACCATGGGGCTCTGACCTCAGCTGGGGCCCCTAGCTGCTACCGTAACACACCTAAGAACAAAGCATTCCAAGTGGGATGCAAGCAGCAAGGGGATTCGGCTGCCTGCTGATATCCCTGGCACCGGTGTCAGACAGGATGGAGCTGGTGCCCGCTCTCCTGGGTCAGGGCCTATGGGTGTGTGTGAAGCCAGGGGAGAGAAGTAGCCGCTGGGACTCGGAGGAAAGTCAGGCAAGGTCCATCAGACCATCTGATCCCCCCCTCCCCTCCAGGCGCCAGTCCAGGATCCGGCCCTTCCACTCAGCATAGCAAGGAGTGCAGCCCGAAGACTGACCCTGAAGTTAACCAGGCACAACAGGGGACAGGAGACCGACTGCCCACATCACCCCTCCAGAGCCAGCAGCCCGGCCTCCCTTCCTGGGCCAGACACCTGGGCAGAATCCTACTCCCCAGGGACCATAAAGGTACAGCCCTACTAATTAAAGAGGAGTTAATGAGAAGACTCATTAAACCCTCCCCCTCCCACCACCATGAGTACTGTTCATGCTAATTCAGCCTGCCATAACCCTCTGGCCCCACAGAGTCCTACCCCATTCATTTTTGCTAGGAGTACAGAAAGGGGGGTGGGGTGGACGGGGAGTGTGCCAGCAATGGAAGGGTTAACTCTGGCTTCTCCCTCGGGCTATTTTTGGAATCTTTTAAAAGCCTCCCGGGACCCCACTTTCGCTTCCACTTTTGCAGCAGCCTCGGCTTCGACTGGCTTGTCAGCAGGCGGCAAAGATTAAGGAGGGGTCTGTTTCCAGCTGGACGTCCTTGCTCAGGGCCTGACGGAGCCAGGCAAAGGCAGGGAAGCCGCCAACCTCCAGGAGTCCCAGCCCGGCGCTGGGCGGGCTCCGGCCTGGACTTGGCAAGAAGCTGCTGAGCTGTAGCTGGAAAAGATGCTGGGGCCACGGTGGAGAATCAGTGGAACATGCGTCCCCAGTGCGCCGCTGGGGCCAGAAAAGCGAACGCGGCCCGGGGGTGCTTAGCCCGGGACTCTCCAGTCGGAGCAGAGGTTATTTTACCTCTGCACTGGTGCGACCGCTGCAGGAATCCCGTGGGCAGGCCTGGTGCCCGCAATTCAAGGACGTCGGTTCACTGGAGGGGGTTCAGAGAAGAGCCACAAGAACGATTAGAGGGTTTGAAAAGAGGCCTTATACGGAGGAGCTCAGTCTATTTAGCTCAGCAAAGAGAAGCTTCAGGGCTGACTTGCTCACAGTCTAGAAATACGACGCGCAGTGGGGGATGAATGATTTTGCCGCCCCTAGGCCCAGAAAGAATTGCCGCCCGCCCAGCAGCGCCCCGCCCCAGCACGCCTCCGCCCCCTCCCCTGAGCACGCCACCAGGTCCTGCTTTTCCCCGCTCCCTGCCAGGGCTTGCGCGGGAAACAGCTTCGCAAAGGAGGGGAGAAGGGGGGGAACGCGGCGCGCTCAGGAGAGGAGGCGGGGCGGGGATTTGGGGAAGGGGACCAAGAGGGGCAGGGAGGGGGCGGGAAAGGGGTGGAGTTGGAACGGGGCCGGGGGCGGAGGGCGTGAACCGGCACCAGGGGAAGCAGCCTCTGGCTGCTATTATAAATTTGCTGCCCCTGCAAATTTGTCGGCCTAGGCATTAATACACCACTGCCTACATGGGGACCAGAGATGCAATAATCTTCAGTCTAGCAGAGAAAGGTCCAACACAATCCAATGGCTGGCAGTTGAAGCCAGACAAATTCAGAGTGGAAATACAGCGTCAATTTTTAACAGAAAGGGCAATTAACCATTGGAACAATTTACCCCAGGGTCATGGAAGATTTTCCATCACTGAAAATTTAAAAATCAAGACTGGACGTTTTTCTGAAAGATCTGCTCTAGGAATTTGCGGGGCGAGGAGTTTCTCTGGCCTGTGTTATACAGGAGCTCAGACAAGATGATCACAGCGGTCCCTTCCGGCCTTGGAATCTAGGAGTCTCCTTCCACCCACAAAACGGCCCCTTTCTTCAGCGCAGCCTCCAAGTTGACCCCACGAGCTGCCCAAGGAGCCAGCCTGCCCCAGTAGTTCCCTAAGAGACCAGCCGCAGGCCCAGCCAGGCCCTGCCTGCTCGGTTTTGAACGGGTGGCATCCTCTTTCCCTGCTGCTGTGAACCAGCTCCGCAGTGCAGCCCCGGTGTGTGTCAGTTTCACCGCCTCGCTTTTTAGGAGCTCCCCAGCCTACCAGGCCAGGCCAGGCTCTCCTCCTCCAGCCGCGGGCGCAGAACCTCGCGGGTCCAGCACAGATTCCTTTGAGCCACTGGAATCGCTGGGCCGACAGAACCGACCGCTCCGTGCTCCAGGCTGACTGTCTCCCCTTTAAGCCCCGCAAACTCCCCCTCACCCCCCACTATCTTTCCAGTCCTGGGCTGAACACCTCATCTGCCCCCGCCTCTGGGGAGGCCTCTGGAGAGCAGAACGCTTGAGGAGGGGGATCCTTGAACCAGCCAGCAGCTCCACCAAAAAGCACTTTCCGTCTGCGCTTTGGAGACGCTGCGGCAGGACGCAGCTCCGCGCTGGTGCTGGAGGCCACGCTGAGGGGAACACAGGCCCCTGAGGAATTAAAAAGCTTCAAGCCGCCCCCCCACCACCACCACGAGGCCGTGCTGCTTGCGACCTGTGTCAATGAAACAAGGCCCCAGTCCTGGCTATGCTACAGACAGGGCCCCTGTTTAGCTTCAAAGCAGTGCCCTGCACGGTGGCTTTCCATCCCTCCTGGACACAAGGCCCACCTGGGCTTTGTCCGGGCTCACCAGGAGTCCCCAGGGTCCTCTCCCAGCAGGGACCCTGCTCAGCTGAGGGGTGAGCTGGCGTCCCCTGGGAGACTCACCCCCTGCCTCCCAGAAGATCCATTTCCGCCAGTGCCCCATAGACACAAGATTCATAGGGGCCTCCCCAGTGCATCCACCCCTTCCAGGGCCACCAGCCATCAAAAGCAAAACCAAACCCAGCTGAACGAACACCGGTCGGGGCAGGGTTCTCTTCCTTCAGAGAGCCACCGATGGGCGGTAGCTCAGCGTGGTGCCCACAGGCAAGTCTCTGGTAGTAGCCCCAAAGCAACGGTCTGGCGTTGGGCCCCCCCTTTCTCTCAGAGGGGCCTCAGCAGGCAGCGATCACCCAAACAACCGCTGCCTTCAGCCGCTGAGGACTGAGGTTTGCTCTTCTCCCAGCCTGCCACTAGCTGAGCTGGGGCTCTCCCTTTTACATCTTCCCTCCAGGTCTGACTCCGCTGCTTGAGCCCAGAGCAGTTCATTCACCCTCAGGGGGCTAGCGTAGGTTATATACCCCATCACCAGGCTACCTGGGGCTGCCTTACTTCTCACCCCCGGGGTGGGCCCTCGGTGACCATCTCCAGAGCGAGGAGCTGAGAACGGGGTCCCTCCCCCACTGGGAATGACACAGGGGCACCAGCAGCCTAAATGCAATGAATGGAAATGAAATGGAGCCAATAGAAACTCTGCCCCCCCTGCTCCTGCCTGTTAAAACAGCCTAACTGAAGAGGGCCCCAAGCTGACCCTTTAGAGCCAGACAGCCCTGCAACCAGGCTGGGGCATTTGAGAACCTCTTCTCCGATCCAGGGCCAAGTTTCCAAATGGACAAAAATAAAATCCAGATTTCCACCAAAGGTCTCCCATCCAAGGGCCTAACAGAGCCAACACTGTTTAGCTCAAGAAGGGTTGGCTAGAGACAAAGCCGGCTGGTGCCCTCTGGAATGCCTAACCCTCTGACAATCTATAACTTATAACAATGGATAACATTGATTAACCATTAACACTGTACCCCATATTGTCCATCGTGATGGTAGTATGATATAATTATATCACAATTATGATGTATTTTATACAAGACAAGGCATGTGAGGTGTCTTTGGAAAGGTTGATTTGCTGAATAGGATTATCCTATTTGCATGCATGCATCATGTTTGTATCTGACGTTAGGAATATTGGCTATGTATCGATTTCACATGTAGCTATTACTGGGCAATGCCCGCTAGGCAAAATGCTCTCAGTGTAGAAGGCTGGCTGGGAAGGGTCCATTCAGGTGAATGAGCCATCAGGAAGAAACAATAGGCCTCAGGAGAAGCTCATCTCCCACCTGGTGAGCTTCCTGTTGTGACGAAGTGGGACTGTTCTTAATGTTTCCTCTGAATAGTGTGGGGGTGCCTCAGTTTCCCCTAGGCAGTTCTTAAGTATCTAGGGGGTGGAGTAAGGGTGTATGATCATTGCAGAGCCCTAGAGGGCATGTGTGTGCAGGAGTCTGGACACAGAGAATGGCCGACACCCTGTTTCCTGGCAACTAATGGCCTGGGCCCTTCCCCCCCTGCAAGGTGAGAGCTGAAGGGTTGGAGAACAAAGGAATCAGGTGACCACCTGGCCCGGGAAAGGAACAAAGCCCAGAGGAGGAGGAGCTGGAGGGGGTTTTCAGTTTGGGGCTGGCTGGGACATGGAGTGAAGTGCAGACGTGGTTGTCTGGCTCACTGCCCCCCAGAATGGACCCAGCTGAGGGGTCCCGTTCTCTGCACCTGCAAGCTCTGTTTTAGACCATGTTCCTGTCGTCTAATAAACCTTCTGTTTTACTGGCTGGCTGAGAGTCACGTCTGACTGCGAAGTTGGGGTGCAGGACCCTCTGGCTTCCCCAGGAGCACCGCCTGAGCGGACTCGCTGGGGGAAGCACACGGAGAGGCAGAGGATGCTGATTGCTCCGAGGTCAGACCCAGGAAGGTGGAAGCTGTGTGAGCTGTGTGTCCTGAAGACAGTCTGCTCACAGAAAGGCGACTACCCCAGAGTCCTGACTGGCTTCATGGGGAGCAGTTCCAGAGCATCGCCCAGGGACTCCGTGACACCTGTGAACCCTCCAAACAGCCTGTGGGGGATGGCTGCTGTGACTCTACTGGGACACATGACCAGGCCACCTGCTGTTGGACTCCATCTTGGGACGTCTGTATTTTTCCACTGACTGGCATGGGAACCAAGCCAAAGGGTTCCCACCATAAGAAAAGCTACATAAGGGAGGGGAGTGACATCATCATGGTTCTTCACCTACTCCCCACCCCAGGAAGACTCCTGGAAACATCTGAGGAACAATGGGGAAGTGCTGGACCCAGGCTAGAGGGATTTTTAGCCTGTGAATGGAAGATCTGGGCATTCCAGGCTCTAAACAAGTGCAGCTTACCCTTTGAGAATCTGTAGCCTGTTTGTATCATCACTTTGGATATGAATAGCAGATTTTCACCCTATCTATTTAGTATATTAAAATTAGTTTGCTTTTTTAGATTATTTGCTAGGTAATCTGCTTTGATCTGTTTGCTATCCCTTTTAATCACTTTAAAAAAATCTATCTTTTGTTGTTCATAAACTTGGTTTTGCTTTTTCTAAAGCCAGTGTGTGGGAGTCATAACTCGGCACAGAAAGCTGTTGCATATTCCTCTCCACATTGAGGGAGGGGGCGAATTTTATGAGCTTACGCTGTACAGGTCCCTGTGCAGTGCAAGACAGTATAATTTTGGGTATACACTCCAGAGGGGGTGTGTACCTGAGGAACTAGGAGGTGCCCTAGCTGAAGCCTTCCCATGCAGGGGCTGGTTAAAGAGCCTGCCTGCATGTAACCACAGCTGGGTGTCCCCCTACCTGTATGTATGCTGGTGAAAATGCAGGCTAAAGAGGGCTTTGCAGCTTGTCACAGCAGTACAGTATAAAAGGAGCCCAGGCTAGTGGGTCCAGGGGGCTCAGTGGTACCCCAATTCCAGGTGGCACCCTGGGGGGAATCTGTCACATGCTTATCAACTATTGATAAAGGCAACCTCAACAGAAAGTGGGACCCTTTCCTGCGTACTGGGATGCTCTCGGCTCTGGCCAGCCAGGCATGAGTGCTGGAAGCCACAGAGGGAGCCAGGGAGCTCACTAACAAGGATCCCACAAAAAAAGTGGGAATTAGGTTCATTATTTGATGATCTGTCTATTTTAGGTACTTCATTGCTCCCCACAGCCACCAGATCTGCATGCTGCACAAGCATGTATATGACAGGTTTCAGAGCAACAGCCGTGTTAGTCTGTATTCACAAAAAGAAAAGGAGGACTTGTGGCACCTTAGAGACTAACCAATTTATTTGAGCATAAGCTTTTGTGAGCTACAGCTCACTTCATCGGATGGATACTGTGGAAAATACAGAAGATGTTCGTATATGTACAAACCATGAAAAAATAGGTGTTTACCACTACAAAAGGTTTTCTCTCCCCCCTGCTGGTAACAGCTTATCTAAAGTGATCGCTCTCCTTACAATGTGTATGATAATCAAGGTGGGCCATTTCCAGCAGAAATCCAGGGTTTAACATGAACATCTGAGGAACGGGGGGGGGGGGGGGGGAGGAAAAAACAAGGGGAAATAGGTTACCTTGCATAATGACTTAGCCACTCCCAGTCTCTATTCAAGCCTAAATTAATTGTATCCAATTTGCAAATGAATTCCCATTCAACAGTTTCTCACTGGAGTCTGGTTTTGAAGTTTTTCATAGAATCATAGAATATAAGGGTTGGAAGGGACCCCAGAAGGTCATCTAGTCCAACCCCCTGCTCGAAGCAGGACCAATTCCCAGTTAAATCATCCCAGCCAGGGCTTTGTCAAGCCTGACCTTAAAAACCTCTAAGGAAGGAGATTCTACCACCTCCCTAGGTAACGCATTCCAGTGTTTCACCACCCTCTTAGTGAAAAAGTTTTTCCTAATATCCAATCTAAACCTCCCCCACTGCAGCTTGAGACCATTACTCCTCGTTCTGTCATCTGATACCATTGAGAACAGTCTAGAGCCATCCTCTTTGGAACCCCCTTTCAGGTAGTTGAAAGCAGCTATCAAATCCCCCCTCATTCTTCTCTTCTGGAGGCTAAACAATCCCAGCTCCCTCAGCCTCTCCTCATAACTCATGTGTTCCAGACCCCTAATCATTTTTGTTGCCCTTCGCTGGACTCTCTCCAATTTATCCACATCCTTCTTGAAGTGTGGGGCCCAAAACTGGACACAGTACTCCAGATGAGGCCTCACCAATGTCGAATAGAGGGGAACGATCACGTCCCTCGATCTGCTCGCTATGCCCCTACTTATACATCCCAAAATGCCATTGGCCTTCTTGGCAACAAGGGCACACTGCTGACTCATATCCAGCTTCTCGTCCACTGTCACCCCTAGGTCCTTTTCCGCAGAACTGCTGCCTAGCCATTCGGTCCCTTTTTTTCTGTTGTAATATCGCAACTTTCATGTCTGTAATCGCGTGACCAGAGAGATTGAAGTGTTCTCCGACTGGTTTATGAATGTTATAATTCTTGACAGCTGATTTGTGTCCATTTATTCTTTTACGTAGAGACTGTCCAGTTTGACCAATGTACATGGCAGAGGGGCATTGCTGGCACATGATGGCATATATCACCTTGGTGGATGTGCAGGTGAACGAGCCTCTGATAGTGTGGCTGATGTTATTAGGCCCTGTGATGGTGTCCCCTGAATAGATATGTGGGCACAGTTGGCAACGGGCTTTGTTGCAAGGATAGGTTCCTATATTACACTAGTACCTAGCGGCCGCAAACAATATGAGCAAAAAGAAAAGGAGTACTTGTGACACCTTAGAGACTGACCAATTTATTTGAGCATAAGCTTTTGTGAACTACAGCTCACTTCATCGGATGCATCCGATGTAGCTCACGAAAGCTTATGCTCAAATAAATTGGTCAGTCTCTAAGGTGCCACAAGTCCTCCTTTTCTTTTTGCGAATACAGACTAACACGGCTGTTACTCTGAAACCAAACAATATTAGAGCTCCCCTGTTGTCTAGCCATGGAACTGACCTGGTCCCCGGGCCTAGAGTACCTGAGTGCCCCATAACCTGTATTGTATTTAATGGCACCACACCCCTGGGAGGTAAGGCTGGGCTAGGGGACTGGTACAGGAGCTTATGGAGAACAGAATCCCTACTGTACAGTGGGCACATAAAGTCCAAGGGACTTGCCCCAGATCCCATGGCAGAGCCAGGAATAGTCCATCTGCCCAAGTCCCGGTCCCACTGGTAGCCAATGGTTGCCTATGCAATCAAGAGGCTCTTTGCTCAAAACAGGGAGTTTGGTGTGAAGATACACGCCAGGGCTTGGACCCCCCGCCCCAAGCACTGACTCTAAAATCTTGGCCAATGTTAGGATACCAACCCGCTCCAGTGTCTGCAGGTCAAGTGCGATGATCAATTATTTAACCTGTTAAACCCTAATTCCCGGATTCTCTAGCTCCCTGCCAGACCGGGGGCCAGGAGAGAGCTGGGTGGGTGGATCTCTCCCTGCTGTCACCCTCGAGCCCAGAAAAGGAAAGCGCGGGGCTGTGGGTGTGTTCAACACCTCCATTTATTCCTGCTTAGATTTTGCCCCCCCATCAACCCACTCACCCCGCTGCTTCTGACTGCATGTTTGGAGCAATAAGACCTGTGGATGGAAGGGGGAGCAGAACAGGAAAGCACCCCACCCCCACCCCCTTCTCCCCTCTTTCCACCAGCACCCCACCCCCCATTTCCATCTTCCCAGCCGTGCTCCAGGAGACCTGATAAACCAACCCCCACCCTTGTCTGAAAATACTTCTCAGCTACACTCACTGACCCCTCGGGGCGGGGGGACCCCAGCAAGGCAGGATGTGCCGGAGAGAACACGGAGCTTGCAGCCATAATGGACGTTCAGCCCTTTGATACACTCTGCTGATCAAGGGTCACCCCGATACCACCCAGCTGCCCTTGCGTACTGTGGCAGGACACCATCTCCACCCCCAGCACTACCATTTCCAATGGGTTTCCACTGCCAGGGGCTTGCACAGCTTGTGCTTCTCACTGCTGTCATCAACTCGCTTATTACCTATTTCCAGGGACTTTCTCTGCAGCATAAATCCAAAGGGAGGGGTGGCGGTGTTTGGCTTTTTTCATTCGCTCTGCAAGGCCTTACAGAGGAGAGTTGTCCCTGCTTCAAAGAGCCCTCTGGCAGGAGAGAATTAACACCCCGTGGGGCCCTGGCCTCGGCATGATCATTAAATATCCTGTGGCCCTTTTCATAAGGCACAGGGGAATAGCTCCCGTGCCCTGGCCTAACACCAGCTCAGGTCATTGCCTTCCACCTCCCGCCACCACAGCATCCACCCCTTCCCAGAGCGCAGCATGGAGCTGCAGGTGTGGATAGACTTCCCAGCTCCACCCCAGAGGTGGCTGCATGTCAGCAAGTGGGGTGGGAGGTATCTTTCTCCCACAACGCCAGGGCTAGATCTCCGGGCATGGACATAAATCTGGAGTTACCCCATTATTTCGGTGAGGGGGCTCCAGGTTTACACCCAGATAAGTGAGGGCTGAGGCTGGGATCTGGCAAAGGAGCATCAGGGAGAGAGGTGCCCAACTTCCACTGGGCTGGGAGCCCCAGGTGGTTTAGGATCTTTGCGTGTGAAAGGGAGCTGTCTGCGCTAAGGGCCAGGTGCTGGGCTGTGCTGAGCATCTGCCAAAGCCAGAGACCTCAAGGGGCCTTTGCACAAGTCCCATCCCCCCCGCACCACCATGGGCATGCAGAGTGGAAGCCTGGCTACACAGACCAGCAGCAGGGGAGGGAGGGGCAGCAGGGGGCCCTGCCCTTGCCAGCAGGGAAAGAGGGGGGCAGGCCAGGGGAGCAGGGGCCCTGTGCCAGCTTGCAATCGAAGCAATTGTGTTCAGGGAGCGGGCAGGCTGCCAGCCCAATGAGGTATGTGAAGAAGCTGTAATAGGAGGGTAATGAGCCTGCGGAAGACGGAGGGGCCCTGGCGCACGTGTCTGTCGCACTCTCCCTGTGCCGCACATCTAGTATGTACACAGTCCCCGCCACATCCCACCCTGCACATGGCCTGTCACCAGCCCAGGGTGGGGAGTGTTGTGCCCCACTCTGCAGCCTAGCATGTCTCTCAGATGGGGTCTCAGTACCCAACCAAGAGCAGAAGACCCCCCTGCCCTGCTGTGAGAGAGGGAGGCACTAATCCCTATCACTGGTGAGGGGAAACTGAGGCACAGACAGTGAGAGGCTTGCACCACAGGTCATACAGTGCCCAAGGAACAGGTTCCCTGAGTCCTGACTCCCAGTCCCCTGCTCTAACCCAACAGATCCCACTTCCCTCCTAGAGCCAGACATGGAACCCAGGAGTCCTGACCCCCAGTTCTGTGCTCTAACCCCTTGACCTCACTCCCCTCCCTTTATCCCAGCCCAGGAAGTTCTCACATGCCCAAGCCCCCCAGCTGTTGCTGCCCCTCTCCAGGCAGATGGAGGCTGCTGGAGGGGAGGGGCAGGCCACATTGCCCAGCCCCCTGGACACTCCCCTGCAGCTCTGTTTCCTCACCAGAGGACAATGTCCTTGCATTAGAGACCTGCCTGCTCCTCATTCCATCTTCACTGCCCCTGCCTGCCCGCTGCCCCCAGAGTTCCCCGCGGGCTCCAGTCACTCTCCCTGGCTCCAGGATGGGACATGGACGCAAACAGCCCGGTGGGTGGAGCATGGAGCCACAGGGACATGCTGGGGGACGTGAATCCCCCAGCTACGGCTAGGATGCTGGCAGCATGGGGAGAGGATGCCAGAGCCACCTGGGGAATAGGGAAGGGAGGCTGGGGCCAGGATCAAGGCAGGATTGGAGGGGGCAGAGCTCCTTCAGTGCCAGGCGGTGGTAAGGCCTGGCTTCCCCTGGCCCATTTCTGCCCTCTCCAAGCCATCACAGGCTGCTCCATCCCCAGCCCCACAGAGGGTTAGAGGGCGCCCTGCAAGTGGGAGGTTGTTTCTGCAGCAGCCACTGGGCCCAGACCTTGAGTGCCCGCCAGGCTGGCTCAGAGGCAGGAGGACTTCACACCTCTGGCTGGCAGTGGCATGGCCTGCTCTCTTCAGGCGTCTCCTCGCTAGTGCAAACTCTGGGCGCAGAAGGGGTTGGTCTCAGCCGGCAACACCCCTTCAAAACGCTCCATGGTTTTAACAGCCCTCCATGGACTCGCTCCGGCCAGCCAGAGACCCAGTCTGTCCCTGGACCCCAGCTCGTCTCTCTGACCCCTGGTGGCGAGAGCTCCTTCTCCCCTGCAGCTCCCGCCATCTGGAACAGCCACGTTCCAAAGCCCCCTCTTCCTTACCTCACTTGTGTCTCAATTTCTGATCCCTACGGCTGAATATTTCCACGGGCGGGTCTCGGGTCTCCAAGAGCAGCGGGCATTGGCTGCCCACAAACCACCTGAAATTCCCTGGGCAGAGAGGAAAAAATAACCGGCCTGTGTCCCAGCCAGCAGCTAGAGACACCCCAGGGGCTGCCAAGCCATGCACTGTACTCCTGCATGTGTCTGCAGATTATACGGAAACTGCATCTGATGTCACTAATTTGCTCATCGATTAATTACCACGTGATTTGCGGTGTTTAGCTCCTGTGACAAGGCAGAAATAACCAGTGAGCGTCTCCTTGCCATTTGCACAGCCTTGGCCTTGGGACCCTTTGCCCCCGCCTGGGAAGTGAAGGGGAGACGTGCAGAGATGGCTGAGTCAAGGGCCAGTGTTAATTTAAATGCCGCTGTGACAGTGACGGGGCCAGACTCCCTGCTGGGGTCACTTTGCATTGCTCCGTGGAAGTCAGTGAAGCTGTGCCCTTTCCACCGGCAGAGAGTCGACCCGCTCCCAGGTTATCACCCTGGGCCGTGGAAGGATAATGGAGCATTGATGTGGATCCTGTGACCTGTCTAAACTCCAGTCGGACCCAGAGCCAAACCCCAACCCAGCTCAGAAATCCAATGGGAGTCTCCCAAGACTTCCAAGGCCAGGAGAATCAGGACCCATTGGGAATCCACCCATCACACCCTGGAGGGACAGGCCAGGTTCTCTAATGGGCTGACCCCACCGTGTCATCTCGAGATCCATGCACCCTCCCCTTCCTCTCACTACCTCAGGACCCCAAGCTCCCCCTCATCACCAGGAACCCCACCTCCAGCCAAGCCTCCGCTCCCTCCAACATTGTCTGGGGGAGGGTCTGGTTCCAACCACCCCCACAGCTCCTGACTCCCGAGTCTCCCTGTTCCACCTGCCTTCCCCTCTCATCAGCTCTCATCTCAGCATCCTCTCCCCCTGCGTTTCCCATTATTCTCCTTCAGTGCCAGCTTATTCATTGCAGCCCCATTATGGAGCTGAAAGCCAACGCGGCAGCACCACCTGCCTGCAAATTGGCTCTTTTTTTGAGTCTAGATGCTAATCTAATTGCTCTTCGGCAAAGAAACTTTTATGCAAAGGGGATGAGTTTTGAATTCAGGAGAAGGGAGCTGGGGGGAGGGGGGTTCATGTCTTCTGAGAGCTCAAGCTCTGCTTTGCTCAAGGGGGAAGAGCCAGGCAGCCGCTCCCGTAAGCCAGAGGCAAGTCTGTGCATTTGGGGAGGAATCCCACAATGCCTGGGGCTCTGAGCCACTCCCAGCTGCAGAGAGCCCTGCAGAGGCCAGATAAGCAGCATGCAGTGTCTGGGGGGAACATGGGAGGGGAAGGGAAATAACTGGTTGTTGCAGGAGAGCTGCTGGAGGCTACCGTCAGAGATGAACTTCCATTGTCCAAGACTGACCACATCTTGCAGGGACACTGAGGGGCAGCTATTCCCAGGGGGCACCAACCCGTAGTCACTCGTGTCTGCAGGGGCCACACATCCAGCAGAGGTGGGAAAGATGGGCTTGGGATCCAGGCACGGGAAGGAACTCAGGCAAACCTGGGCTCTGGGGCCAGCTTGGCCACAGATTTCCTGAGGCTCTGGGCCTCAGCTCCCCATCTGCGAGTTAGGGACAACCCTTCCTTCCACCCTTTAGACTGTAACCATGTTGCGGCAGGACCCTCTCTGGCTGTCTGGGCAGCACCAAGCAGGATAGAACCCCACTCCCAGCTGGGGACTCCAGCCACGACTTCAATACAAATACCTAGTGCCCCAAGATACAATGGAGTTTACAACTAGGACTACGGGGGTGGGGAGCTGGGGGGGAGAGGACCTCGGCCCTATTTGAAGTGTAGGGGAAGAGCCTAATTTAGTTTAGTGTCAAGGGAAATCCTGTGATGGGGGCTCTCTAAAGCCACATCTACACTCTCGGCACCATGTTGCCACAGCTGTGCCGTAGCAGACACTTCCTACAGCGTGGGAAAGGGGGGGTTCCCATCCCTGTAGGAACTCCGCCTCTCCAAGGACGGTAGCCACAGTGACAGGCATTCTTCCATCAGCCCAGCTGCATCTACACTGGGGTTGGGAGCAGCGTAGTGATGGCGCTCAGATGGTGGAGTTTTCACGCCCACACCTGCCATAGCTAAGCTGACCTCACTGAGGGATTCGGTCACAGAGACCCCCTTGGGACTGTCACCCGATGTGCAGAGACTACCTCTGAGCCCATTTTCTCTGCCAGTTCGGGACTCCAGAACCCTGCCTTGTTGAGCCAGACACCAGCCTGCTGCAACGCTGATGCAGGGTCTGAACCATGTCCCCAAAGCTGCAGGCTTTAACTGAAAACCACTCAGCAGGTACTCCTGTCTCCAGTGCCCAGATACCCAGCTCCCAATGGGATCCAAACTGCAAATAAATCCGTTTTACTCTGTATAAAGCTTATACAGGGTAAACCCATAAATTGTCTGCCCTCTATAACACTGATAGAGAGATATGCACAGCTGTTTGCTCCCCCGGTAGTAATCACTTACTCTGGGTTAATTAATAAACAAAAGTGATTTATATTAAGTATAAAACGTAGGATTTAAGTGGTTTCAATTAATAACAAACAAAACAAAGTAAGTTACCAAGCAAAATAAAACAAAACATGCAAGTCTAAGCTTAATACATTAAGCAACTGAATACAGGTAAATCTCGCCCTTAGATGTTCCAATAAGCTTCTTTCACAGACTAGACTCCTTCCTAGTCTGGGCCCAGTTCTTTTCCCTAGTACAATCCTTGTTAGTTCCAGCTCAGGTGGTAACTAGGGGATTTCCCTATGACTCAAAAAGAAAAGGAGTACTTGTAGCACCTTAGAGACTAACCAATTTATTTGAGCATAAGCTTTCGTGAGCTACAGCTCACTTCATCGGATGCATACAGCCTCTTTGTTCTGTTCCACCCCCTTTAATAGCTTTGACACAAGGTGGGAATCCTTTGTCGCTCTCTGGGTTCCCACCCCTTCTTCTAAATGGAAAAGCACCAGGTTAAGATGGATTCCAGTTCAGGTGACATGATCACATGTCCTGTGAGATTTCATTACCCATTGGCTGGCACACAGGTATACAGGAAGTCATACAAATAAACAGAGCCATTTACAACCAATCGTCCTGGTTAATGGGAGCCATCAAGATTCCAAATAACCATTAATGGCCCACACTTTGCATAATTAAAATAGGCCCTCAGAGTTATATTTCATATTCCTAGTTTCAGATACAAGAATGGCACATTCGTACAAATAGGATGCACACACTCAATAGATAAGCTTTGTAATGATACCTTACAAGAGGCCTTTTGCACAAAGCATATTCCAGTTACATCGTATCCACACTTACAAACATATTTTTATAAAAATATATGGAGTGCAACGTCACACTCACTTCTAAGCGTAGAGCACCGGGGTGACTTGTGGGACAGTCATTAAAGCGGCAAACCAGATGGGCCTGTGGAGATATCACAGGGACTTTCCATCAGCGGATGGGACAAAGCCCTAGAAAACAGACTGGAGGGAAGGGCCTGGAGCTGACGAGGCAGAGCTCTGTCCTCTCTGGTTTCTGAGCTCAGATATCTGTGTGGAATAACTTGGTGCACAGCCTTGTACTGCCCACTAACCCGTGGGTGCTTTGGAAATGCTTGGTATTTCCCACAGCAATTAGAGTCTAAGCCATGACAGGGAATGTAACAGGGCAGCTTACTTTGTACCGATAAAGGGAGGTGCAGCTCTGTCCCCACAAGGTGCTCATGCAAATCTCAGCTCTTCCATTTCAGCCTGTCGCGTACATTTAGCTATAAGCCGTGGCAGAAGTGCATTGTGGGGGTGCGCGTGCAGGCTATGGATTCTGCATGCCAGCTCCAGGTAGTGCAGGACATGCTCCAAGGGAAGGACACCAGTTTACGACTTGAGAGACGTTGGTCCGCCACTTCCTGTGTGACCTTGGGCAAGTCACTTAGCCTCTGTTCCCATGCAGCGATGGGGGCCAGCTACTGACATCTCTGCAGTAGCGGCAGCTGCTGTAGCACGAGTTTGTGCAGGCAGCCCTCAGACAGGTGCTCAGCGGGGCATTGTCCTGCGCCTGGCCCAAGCCCCACTGCAGTCACCGGGGGCAGGCAGCTCCAGGAGCTTTGGACCAGGTGGCGGAGGCTTGTACCTAGCACAGCTTGGCCTGCTGGGGCTCTGCATCCCGAGATTCAGCCATTATCCAGGCTGGAGCTGGCCTTGCAGCAGGCAGACCTCCCCTCCCCCGCAATGCCCACTCTCCTGCCCTGCAGCTCTGAAGTAAAATCCCTTCACTTTCTTTAAAAGAAACAGCCCAACAAAAGCCGCGTGGCTCTGGGCCTCTCGCCCCTCTCTCTCCGGGAACCCTCTGAAATATTCAACAAGGCAATTGTATCTCAAGGCGCCAAATGCACTTACGTTTCTTTAGACAACGAGCCGGGCCAAGCCCCCCCCAGAGCCCACCCGTCCATTAGGGCCAAGATGGAGCCGCTCGCTCCTCTGCCATTTGAGAGGGGTCAGCTCCTTCCGTGGGCAACGACCCGCAACTGCATTTCCCAGGCAAAATGCTCGGCCTGGCTCTGCGATTGGACAGGGACCTGCCAACCCTGCAAGGGCCCCCGGAGCGAGGGGAGACGGGGGCCAGGGATGGGAAGTTAAAGTGCTGGGGAGGAAAAAGGAAGACTGGGGTGGGGGGGTAATGGGGAGCTTGCTGAGGGGCTGATGCTGCAGAGAAGTTAGCCTGACTCTGTGCAACAGGGATTGTGACCGCTGGCCTGAGCTCCTTCCCCGTCTCTGCTGCGGTCTCCGGGCTAAACCCTGGGCAGGTCACGGGCCCAATCTGCATAGGGGCTACTGCAATTGATCTGGGGACCCTCCTGAGAGCTTTGCACCTGGATAAGAACCTTGGGGTGGGCTTGTCTATATGGCAGAGGGGAGCCCAGAACTGAGCCCTGCAGAGGTAGGATCCAGGCGTGCTCTGGGGCGGAGAGCAGGTGAGGGAGAAATGTGGAGGGGGTCAGCACTTCAGATGCCTAGCCAGAAGCAGGCAAACTTCCCCAGACCGCTAGGGAGCTGCAAGCTGCTCTGGAGACCTCCTGAGGGCAGGCTCCATTCAGGAGCTTGCCACAGCGCCCTGCTTGAGGGCAGGCCGCAAATGCCGCATAGGGTGGGCCGGTCGGTGCTTCAGCCCCTGTGCAGAGCTGGGGAGGCCCAGGGGAGAGGGAGGAAATGGAAAATGCTGATGTGCCCCAGCCCCCCAAAGTGATGAGCGGAGTTCAGACCAAAGGCCCAGGTCAGTTCTTGGGACATCCAGGCCCATCGCCCTCCAGGCAAGATCCCAGGCAGCGCCCGTCAGCGTCAGAGATGAAGATCAGAGCTAGACCCTCTCGTTCAAACGCCCCAAAATTTGGCTCTGCCTCTGGATATGGCCACCCTGCTCCGGCCGGGCATGGCTGGAGGTGGCAGCACCTACCGAGCACAGCCGGCTGACGGGGCCAACGTGAAATCCCATCAGTGGGTCTCAGCCCCCTTCCCAGTGGAGCAGGTGTCCCCATAAAATGCCACGGCCACAGCTGGCACCATTTGGCAGCCTGAGCAGGGGGGCAAGAGGCTGTACGGGCCACAGAGACAGGCTGGCTGACACCTTGGTGAGGGGCCGGGCACGCTGGCGGGGCTGCCCGGGGGGAGACTCATGCTGGTGCTGAGCCCTGCTCTGAGGCTAGACAAGAGGCCTGCTGCCTCCAGAGGTGCCAGCCTGGCACGGAGACCCCCAGCTGGTGGCGTTGGCGACCAGAGGGTGCACGTCACCTGCTGTATCAGCCAGCGCTTCGGAACCAGGAGACTGGAGAATCAGGGGCCCCTTGCCTCTGCCCTGGCACCTAACAGGGCCCCCTGCACATTCCCCTCCTGAGCAGAGGTCTCCCTGGCTGCCATAAGGTCTGTCCAGTGGCCCTACGCCCAGCAGCAGGGCCGTGTCCAGAGCACACAGTGCTGGGGTTGTTCTTGGCCTCCCAGGGCTCGGGGAGCAGAGCGTAAGTGCTGGCCGACACCAGGAAATTAGATCAACCCAGCTACATCACTGTGGAGACAGTGCTAGGGCGATGGAAGAATTCTTCCGGCAGCCTAGCTACTGCCTCTGGGAGAGGGGGGTTAACTCCAGCAATGGGAGAACCCCTCCTGGCTCTGCAGGGAGTGTCTGCACTGAAGCACTAGTGTGGCACAGCTACCGTACTCCAGCTGGGCCACTGTACCGGTTTAAGTGTAGACCTAGCCTAAATTAGAGCAACCCTGAGGCTGCTCTAAGTGACACTGGGGGCTGTGCAGGGCAGTGCAATGTAGAGAGCACAAAGGTGGCTTAAGCAATTTATTCCCCACTCTATCCCTGCCCTAAGTGCAGGGACAGAGTTTGCTGGCAAAGGACAGAGGGGCCACCCAGCAAACCCTGCTCACGTTGGGGGCTGCCTCCCACCCCCTTTCCCAAAGGCCCCTGATTGTGCAGCAGTATCACTGCCAGCTTCCTTCAAAGGAAATGTTCTCCTTCCATCTCCATGGTGCTGTGGGCTATTTCCCCCGGGCTCACTGCCAGGATCAGAGTTGGGAGTGAATTGGCCAGGGCCCTTTCATACACTTGGCCTCTCGCTTCTGTCTCCATGTCCATCTCCATTCAGCCATCAGCAGCGGAGCCAGCCTTACCCCCAGTAGGCCCAGTCCTATTTAACAAATTTGTAAGTGATCTGGAAAGGGGGGTAAACAGTGAGGTGGCAAAATTTGCAGATGATACAAAACTACTCAAGATAGTTAAGTCCCAGGCAGACTGCGAAGAGCTACCAAAGGATCTCACAAAACTGGGTGACTGGGCAACAAAATGGCAGTGAAATTCAGTGTTGGTAAATGCAAAGTAATGCACATCGGAAAACAATCCCAACTATACATACTAAATGATGGGGTCTAAGTTAGCGGTTACCACGCAAGAAAGATCTTGGAGTCATGGTGGATAGTACTCTGAAAACATCCACTCAGTGCGCAGCGGCAGTCAAAAAAGCAACCAGAATGTTGGGAATCATTAAGAAAGGGACAGATAAGACAACAGAAAAGATCATGTTGCCTCTATATAAACCCATGGTACTCCCACATCTTAAATACTGTGTGCAGATGTGATCACCCCATCGCAAAAAAGATACATTGGAATTGGAAAAGGTACAGAAAAGGGCAACAAAAATTATTAGGGGGATGGAACAGCTTCCGCATGAGGAGACATTAATAAGACTGGGACTTTTCAGCTTGGAAAAGAGACTACTAAGGGGGGGTATGATAGAGGTCTATAAAATCATGACTGGTGTGGAGAAAAATAAATCAGGAAGTGTTATTTACTCCTTCTCATAACACAGGAATGAGGGGCCACAAAATGAAATGAATAGGCAGCGGGTTTAAAACAAACAAAGGAAGCATTTTTTCACACAATACAGAGTCAACCTGTGGAACTCCTTGCCAGAGGATGTTGTGAAGGCCAAGACTATACCAGGGTTCAAAAAAGAACTAGATACATTCATGGAGGAGAGGTCCATCAATGGCTATTAGCCAGGATGGGCAGGGATGGTGTCCCTAGCCTCTTTTTGCCAGAAGCTGGGAAAGGGTGACAGAGGATGGATCACTTGATGATCCCCTGTTCTGTTCATTCCCTCTGGGGCACCTGGCATTGGACACTGTCAGAAAACAGGATACTGGGCTAGATGGACCTTTGGTGTGACCCAGTATGGCTGTTTTTATGTTTTCACAGCTCACCGATCTGTGGGTGCAATGAGGCAGCTGGAGACACGCAGCCTCCCTGAACACCTGCAAGCGAAGGCGGCTAGCAGGGCACCACGACATCCCAACAGAGGCTGTGGAATTGTAATGGCTGGATTGGAGCCTGCATTGGGCCCTTTTTGGTCGGGGAGTTTCAACACCTTAATGTCTCCCCTGCCTTGATTTCCCCCACCACTAACACAGCAGCGCAGCAGTCAGGGGTGAGCGCACCATTGGTTTAGGAGCGTGGGCTCTGCGGTTTGGAGGAGGAGCTGCTGGGCTTTGATGGGATGCAGCTTGAGCTCTGTTCCTGCAGCTGCAGCTAGTAAGACAGACACTAACAGGCACTAAGAGCTGGGGTAGATCAGCATGGCTCCTGCTGAACCCCCCGATCTACACCAGCTGAGCAGCTGGCCCAAGGTGTTACCATCTAAGTGCGGCTCAGTGCCTTGGACCCAAACATAGGAGGAGGGATTTGGACTGTGAACTCTGTTGCCGGGAGCTCTCTCTAGAATGAGCTGAGACCAAATCCCAGCTGGGAATGCACCAGATCTTGGGGCCCATCTGTACTTCGGGTTGGTAACTGCTGTGGGATGCAGTGTTCTGTACCAGGCCTTGCTCCCCAGGGCCTCCCTCCCCATGGAGCTGAAGGGTTTGGACAAACAAGCTGCTGCAAAGATTTGCTGTGTGTGAAATCAAACACCCAGCAATGGCTAGTCACAGATCAGGGCAGATCCCAGTGCAAGCTGGCAGACGGGGATGGGCACTGTCTTGTGAAGTCGAGATGCCAATGCAGGCCAAGGCTGGGCATCCCCCTCCTCCCCGGTTTGTAGATGGTCTTGTACAGGAGGTGCCCAGATTTCTGCCTAAGGGAGGGCACTAGCTCTGCATTGCGGTGCTCAGATTGGCACCCAAGTACCCACTGAAAGTGCCAACCTGACAATCTGAAAAGGGACAAGGCAGGGCTCCATATCCCTTTGCCTACAGAGCCCACCTTGGGTACAGCGTTAAAAGACACAGTAACTGAGCACACAGAGGGGCAGGGGACAGCCGCATACGAACAAAGGGGAAATCGTCCTTGGCGCTGCTTATGGCCCATTTCAGCCCCATGCGGTGGAGGGAGAGCGCGCCGTCTGCTCTGAAGCTCTCCGCTCCCAAGGGGATACGTGCAGGGCTCCCTCTCAAAAAGCCTCACAGAGCAGAGGAAGCCAGGCAACGGCCTTGCGGGCACCTGGCCTGGTCCGTCTTTCACCTCTCGGCTCAGACTGCCAGCCAGGGGCACGCGAAGGGGGGGAAATCTACAGGAAGGACCAGCTCATTACAAAAGCAACGGGGGCAGCTAACAGCCCTGTCACTAATTCTAAGCCATCCTAACGAGCTGGGACCTCTCCATCTCAGCCCGCTGGCTCCAGTGCGGAGCCCCAAGCACTGTGTCACCCCCTGAACTGCACCCAGCTGCCCGCTGAGCTCCTGGCTCCTCTGCTGAGTAGCTGGAGTAAGATCTGGTTGGAGGCGCACCGGGGCTGATAGCAAACATGATGTCCTCTGACAAGCCCTAGTGTTTCCTTGGCAATTAGGACTTCCTTGGCTCTTCCTCTGGCTGGGTTACATCGCCCTGTGCTCCCGGCAGCCAGGCACGAGAAAAAAGCTTTTGTCAACACTTTAACGCACTGTTTAGCAAACAGAGGCTTATTAACTTGTCAGCACTGGGGTTGGAGTCATGCCCACCCCTGGCCCCCGCTCTTCATTTCATGCTATTTTTGCCTGCATGGGGGTAGGGATATTCGTTATGCTCCTGTTGAACTTGGAGGGGGGGCAAACGAACCGAGAACAAGAGCAATGGCAGGGCCGGCGGGAAGCTCCTACATTTAGAGGAGGCGAGATTTGGCTGGTGGCGCCTGGAATTGGCGAGTGGGTTGTGCCGCACGCACAGAGCTTGAGCGCGATCAGAATCAACTGCCCGAGCGGATGCTGGGCAAGCGCCAGATTTACACCGGGGCCACCAGAGCGGAGCCCTGAGAGCTCACGAAAGCGCCCTCCCCCTGCACAGGCATCCTTGGAAAAATAATCCTCTCTTGCTCCATCATCAAGATCCTAGACCCTCCCTACTGCCCCATCAGCCACCTTTAGAGAGTCCCTGGCTGGTGGCAGATGGCCTCCCTAGCACAGCCAGGCAGCCCCAGGGAGCCTTTGCACCAACATGACTAAGAGCTGTTTTGCACCCAAGAATGCTGGGAAGAGAAGGGAAGCCGGGGTGAAGTCAGTGAGCAGCTGGAGTCCCCAAGAGGTGAGTTCAGGAGCAAGCGTTCACTGGGGCTGGGTGTAGGCCGGGCTGCTATTACCCCGTCTCCATCCACATCCAGGCCTGTGCCAATCTGCCCGCACCCCCTGCTCCTGCGGAGGTTGCTGGGGAGAGACACACGCTGCTCGTGCTCAGCTCTGTGGGGCTGGGCGGCTGGAACGTGACTGATCTGTGTGTGCAATTCGGGCCCCTGAGATGTGGGTCTATGGCATGCAATGCCATCTGTGTACCCTTCCCTGCTGCACTGAGGCTGCGTGGGTAGCACATGTCCCCTGGAAAGAGCTGGGGACCCTGCACAGAGACCAGAAAGGACCCCATGGCTTTAGCAGGCCACCAGCTCACATTGTGGCTGGCAACCAGGGTGCCCGCCCCCTTGCACCCAGAAAGTAACTTCATGCACCAGCCAGCGCGTTCAGGGGGGTCACCTCATCACGTGTGCATGACGGCACCCTGTAGGGGAGGATAAAAGGCCTATTACGGCTAGCAGCTGAGGGGGAATCTCCTCTAGCTCAAGGACTTCTGAGTTCTCTTGTCAGTTTTGCAGTTGACTCGCCTTGTAGTTTGGTTGGGCCACCAAACCCTCCCTCCATGCCTCAGTTTCCCCTTGTGCAAAAAGAGAACCTTACGGCTGGGCTTGTCCTGGAGGCACTGTGGGGCGGGGGAGAGTGTTTGTAAGGGGGCCCAGGACACAAACACCCTCTCTGACGATGTGATGCAGCAGGGAGGGGGGGAGTGTTGACCTGGGAATGTGCCCTGGGGATGGGAGACCTGAAAGCCTGTCACCTGAGCCGGGAGGGGGAGGTAACACCTCTGCCCAGGAATGTGAAGACAGGCTGCAGGAGAGAGCCTGCTGGGGGAGTTTAGTTTCAGTTTGGGGCTGGGTGGAGGAACACAGGGAACCCCAGGGCTGGGGTCTAAGCTCCCTGCTCCCCCGGAAGGACTTGACTGAGTCATCCTGGGTGTACCCACAAGCTCTGTTTTGGACTGTGTTCCTGTTGTCCAATAAACCTTCTATTTTACTGGCTGGCTGAGAGTCTCAGTGAATCCCAGGAAGAGGGGTGCAGGGCCTGGACTCCCCCACACTCCGTGACACCATCTCATCTGGAGGCAGCCACCTGTGGACAGATGGAAGACCTGCAGTCCGTCAGCCAGGCCCATGAGCGATGGCTTAGCAGGGCTGCAGGCGTCGGCTGCCTCCTGATCCAGCCAGCCAGAGGGAAACAGACTGTTTGGCCTAGCCGGGGTCTGAAAGACAAGTGCCAAGGAGCCGTTCATGCTGCCATCTGCAGCTAGCTTAACCTTGAGCTCCCGTGGCCATCTGCTTCATGGGAGAGCCGAGCAGAAACACTGGCCCTCTTGGGAGCCTTCATTTCGCTGGTGATGGCTATTGGGCCAGGGAGCTAGGGATCAAGGGTGAGGTTTGGGAAGAGGGGATTCAGAGAGGGGAAATGATGATGCTAATTAAGTCATGCCAGGTGCATTGAGATCCTTGGATATAAAGCGCTAGAGACAATGGAAGGTTATTTAAGCACTGCCCCTGCAACTAATGATGGGGAAACGGAGGCACAGACCAGTGAAGTGACTTCACCCAGGAAGTCCCTGGCAGAGCTGAGATCGAACCCAGGAGTCCTGACTCCCGGCCCCCTGCTCTACCCATCCGCCGCTGGCACCAAGGTGTCTCTCTGGGGCGGAGGTTCCGCAATCCCAGTCGCTCCAGCTGCCCTCGGGGAACGGTGCGTAAGGAGCGCTCCGCAGGCGGTGGGGGGGAAGGGTGATGGAAAGGAGGGTCCAACCCCTCAGCCAGAGCCGTGCCTCTGTCACACCCTTCCAGCAGGTCACGCATACATTGCGGCTCGCTCCCACCCACGTTAAGGCAAGATGGGAACAACAAATGGCTTATTATGAATGCTGCATTTCTCGTTAGCTCGGCGGGGGGCAGCAGCCGTCAACAGCAACACCGCGCTCTTCTAGAGCCTTCCATCTGTGAAGAGCTTGACTGAGCCGTTCTCCACAGACACATGCGCCCCCCCTCCACGGGTTGGGGAAGCATTGCTCGCTTTTTGCAGATGGGGAAACTGAGGCAGGGGGCAGTGACTTGCCCAAGGGCACAGAAGATGTTGACACCGGACCAGGGAATAGCCCTCAGAGAGATTCTTGGCACCCAGATTGGTGCTCACAGCCTCAGGCCAACCCTCCCACTCTTTGGCAGACCTTGTACTCCACGGTTTGTCTAGCACGTGATCACTTTGGAGCGCTGCATGTGACCAATTCCTAAATTCCAGGGGCCGCCCTTGGCACCGATGAGCCAAACAGTGTTGACCTGGGGGGCAATCAGAAAACCAAAGGGGGGCTACAGGGTCTCCTGCCATCCGTTTAGCACAGCCGGTGCTTCGTGCACCTCTGCAACGGTTTACAGAGCCAAAAACTGCTCGACAGCCCCATGAACACCGCCCAGCATAACCAAAGCCCTGCTCAGGCTCTCGAGAGTGGGCACCCGGAATGACTTATTTCCCAGGCAAAAACAACAACGGGGGAAACACAGGCACTGGGGTGCAGATGGCAGAAGGGGACCCTACTACAGGGAGAATGGAGGGGACACAAAACCTCTGACAGGGGGAAGGAGGTGCACAGAGCCCCGGGTATCAGAGAGGAAGGGGGGCTATGGTGGTGGGGACACTCTGGTGTGGGGGAGATTTGGGGACATGGGTGTGAGGCTAACAAGGCATGGGGGTGCACCAAAACTCCAGCCATGGGGGACCCATGCACAGGGGCACAGCACACAGCACCCCTGAAGAGGGAGAAATGGGGGAACTGGACAATAGGGGGAACTAGGGGAGCTGCAGGGAATAGAGGGAACCAGGAGGGTGAACACAGGGAGATCATGGGAGGAACAGAGCAGGCAAGGAGCCCAGGCATGTTCAACCAGCTTAGCCAAGAGAAGCTACAAACCCTGCAGCCCTCCAGTATCACTCCACTCTCCTTGTAATTCATCACACGGGACATTTCACCTGCTTTTCCAGCCCAGCCCCTTGCTTACCTGCAGCTTCCGCCCAGAGCTGTCTGCTCTGCTGGGCCGGCTGCATTTCTCCCACAGTTCAGAGGTCAAGGCTCTTTCAGGAGACAATTTGCTCAGCACAGACAGGCAGGACTCTTAGGGACAGGGGGGGTGCCTTAAACGCTCTCCTTTTATACAGGCTGCCTTGCAAAAGCTCCGCCTATTGGGGTGGAGCTTGGAGCAGTGAATCCAATAGAAAATGAAAACAGGTGGATTCTTTGATCCTATTGGCTAGAAGAGGCAGGGAGGGCTACCCACCATATTTAAAAGACACAGGTCGGGAGAGACTGGGGTATTGACCAGCTGCAATGTCATAGGAAGCCCATGGGAGGCCAGCATGGCTGGGAAAATTAGGCCCAGGATTCCCAGCTGCATAGAATGCTTGCCCAGCAAGGCCTGCGTCTCCCCTCGCGTGCCCCAGCTGGCTTTGAGGCAGTTCGTTCTGATTTACGCCAGTGCCCGTAAGATCAGAATCAGGACCACAGTCTTTAAAGGGACAACAGAGCATCAATACTGCTGAGACCAGGGTGCCTCCCTTGTAGATGTATCATGGGGGGGAGGGGTTAGTTATTGAGGGGTGTCTGTTCTATTTTGGGGGGGGGGTTCTATATAAAAAGAGATCTCATCTCCCTTTGGGGAGTGGGTTTCCCATTTCCCCCACTGAAACTATTGTTCTGCCCTGTGTCCCTGCTAAGCATCTGTCTGTCCAGCCTAGATAGTGGGAGCAGGCCCATCACTATGGTATTAGACCAAGGCCTGTATCGTTTGTCAGGCCAACAGAATATCATTGACTTGAGCTGATTCCTTAGGCATTTGTCTGTCTGAGATGCTTATACAGCCTTCATGCGCTGAGCCTCTCACATTTACCCTCACTACGCCCCTAGGAGGCAGGGCAGTGCTGTTATCCCCACTGTACAGATGGGGCAACTGAGGCACGGAGAAGGGAAGTGATTTGGCCAAGATCACACAGGACATGTGGGGCAGCATAGGGACTTGAACCAGAGCCTTAACCACTGGGCCAGTCTTCCTCCACTCAACCTCTGCGTTGGGAGCCGGGGTCTGGGATGGCAAACAAGGGATGTATTTTGTACGCTAGCCCCCAGCCCTTGGCCGAGTGCTCTTGCATTTGCATTCCTCTCCCATGTTGAGCAGCCTCCTCCTACCCCGTTTTCCGCCCCCGCCCCACTGCAGCAAAGCAGTGGAACGCCGGTTACATCGGAAAGGGCACGTGCAGCTTCTCAGCTGGTATGGGACGGGGTGGGAGAGGAGCCGGAGTCCTTCTTAACAAGTTAAACGGGAAGCGATAAGTCACAGGGCTGCCTGGCTGGGCCCAATGGGCCCCCATCCCTCAGCCCCACAGATGGGCCAGGGGCCCCCAGCCGCCTTGGCCCCGCAGGCTGCAATGCCGAGACAAGCTTGGGGGCAGCACAGGCCCTTGCTGAGCCGCTCCCAGCTCCATGACGGTGCGCACCCCCACCCGTGTTCAGCGGGGCAGAGCTCCCCCGCACTAGCTAAGGATGGGCTGGGTTTGGCGAGCACGCACGGGACAGTCCCCTTGGGGTCAGAGTGCCCGGTGAGCCGGCAGACCCCCCCGCCCCGGCTCTGCTGGGGCCGCTGGCAGGGTGTGGGCCTGGAGCAATCACATGGGGGAACCACAAGAAACATAAATCCCTGGGTCCCAGGGCAAATATCCCACCATCTGCAGGGAACCACGGAAAGGACCAAGTCGTTTTAAGGGGTCGTCCGGGGCTTGGCTTGCAGATTTGCCCCCGTTCCGACAGCAGTGGTGCTGGAGGCGTGCAGCAAAGTGATCAGCTCACAGCTTGGGGCTTGCTGCTGGCCACAAACGAGCCCTCAGCCCTGCCAGGACCTAGGGACCACCACCCAGCCCAGCCCTGCCAGCCCACACGTACCCCGGGCCATGACCCAGCCACATCCCTGCCAGGACCAGCCCACACGTACCCCGGGCCATGACCCAGCCACAACCCTGCCAGGACCAGCCCACACGTACCCCGGGCCGTGGCCCTCACCTCTCTCTCAAATTACGCGTTCCTCCGCTTGCACCCCTCACACGTACCTACGCTGCAGTGTTGAGCCCCTTGGCCTCAGCCCCAAATCCCGCGCCCTGGCTGAGCCCAGCCTCTTCCATTTCACACCCTGCCCCGCCTGCGGGCCTGTCCCCACCTGCCTGCGCTCGGCGGGGTGAACGTGCCCCCAGCAGGGGCAGCGAGCCGCACGGCCCTGGGGACAGAGGGCTCACCCTGTGCTGGGACGGTGGCTTGAGGCAAGCAAATGAATTGGACGCAGCCGCAGCCTCCAGCCACGTTCCTCCGCCCGGTGACTGCAGAGGCCTTGCGGCAGAGCTGGGGCCCGGCGAGAAAAGCAACAGCAGGGTTCCAGGGTAGCTGCCCACTTTCTACCTGCTCTGCCCCTGCTGAGCAAGCACTTTCCTGGGCCTCCAGCCACCGAACAAAATGCAAACTGTCCTGGAGACTCCCAGCTGTGGGGAGGGATCAAAAACAAAGGGTCCAGCCAGTCCCGCTGCAAAGGAGCCAGGCAATTCTGTGGGCATGAAATTGCCAGAGGTAGCAGAGTGGGGCTCAGCGAGGCACGTGTGTGAAGCAGGTTGCATCCCCCTGCCGTGGACGGGTGCTGGGCTCCTTGCGCAGGAACCCACGCACCAGCTGCAGGGAGCAGGAACCCAGTTCAGCTTGTCAGGAGGTTGGCCACGTGGTTAAGGCACAGGTCAGGGCGCAGTGCCCCGCTAGGCCACTGACTCCATGTAACCCCAGGCCAGTCACTGCTCGCTGCCTCAGTTTCCCCACCTATAAAACGGCAGCATGGCTTCCTGCATGACCATGAGGGCTCGCCAAGGCTTTGAAGCTGAAATACGCTAGTGAGGTGCTCCAGCTTGATTCCCCAGCTCCCAGGAGCAGGGAGGATCTGCAGCCCTAGATCTAGGGCAGACCATGGGTCCCTGCTTTCAGCCACCGTATGATGGGAATGCACAGGGGCACTTCACAGCAGGAGAGAGAGAAACAGGCTGCTCAGTGGGGTTTTAGGAACAGTTTTTTGGCTGCCCAGGGGCCTGTGCTGAATCCTGCCTTCCCCAGCCCCATGTATGCCATTGGCACCGGCTTCAGCTCCCTCTACCAGCAGCCTTGCCCACTCCAGCTGCTGCGCCCTGCCTGGAAACCAGCAAAGGGGCGTATGGATGGTGCATAGCCTTCGGGTACCAGAGGGATGGAAGGAGCGGGACAGGGAAGGTGCAGTCCCCGATCCCGTCCCCGCACAGCACCAGCCCTGCAGGATGATGGCGATGCTCCTCGCATGATAATCCCGACACGTCAGCCCACCGGCCTTTGAGCATCTTCTCTGGGCTGTACCCCCCTGCAGGCCCAGTGAGAGCCGGCGGCAGGAGTGAGCAGATGGGGGGAGCATTCACCCCACAACATGCATGTCTGTACTGTAGGGAGAGCAGGTGGTGAGGACATGGGACTAGGTACCTTTGCCTGGGTTTGAACCCAAGAGCTCGGTGCTGCAGGGAGCAGGGCGGGGCTCAGTGCAGGGGGCTCTTCCCCCACACGGTCAGGACTGACCCCAATTCCCCAGTGCAGTGCTGGAGTGCTGGGGGGGGAGGGCTCAGTGGGGGCGGGGCTGTCCCATCAGTCCATGCTGACCCCAATTCCCCAGTGCAGTGCTGGAGTGCTGGGGGGGGGGAGGGGGCTCAGTGGGGGCGGGGCTGTCCCATCAGTCCATGCTGACCCCAATTCCCCAGTGCAGTGCTAGCTGGCACTGTGGCGATGGTGTGACTGATGATACAGCAGGGGGCACCCTCCCCCAAGTCAGTACCAGACCCACTGCCCCAGCATGGCACCGGACATGCCACCCTGCCGGAAGAGCCGCCTGTCCCGGGAGGCCCTGCCCACTCATGGCTATCCTAGGGGCATGGGACATTTCTCCAAAGGAAGCAAAGCGCCCACGGGGCGTGTTGGTGGAATTCTTGGCAGCTCACCAGTGGTGCAATGGGCATCCCCACGATCGGGCTCAGGCACTATCAGGGTGGCAGCACCACCAGGCGGGGGCCGATGACAGCATCTCTCTGACCCCCCGCACCCTGTGTCTCCGCTGCAACCTCCCCCGTCTCCCACCCATCACAGCTCCGTGCCCCAAGAAGCTGGGGGTTCCCTCGCTCTCCCCTTGGGCAAGATGCCCTTTGGCTCTGCAGGCAGGCGGGCTGTGTCCAGCACGAGCCCTGCGCCCACCCTCTCCAGCCGGGGGTGGAGCTGGATGCGCCTGAGCCTGTCTGCTCCTGGGCAGCCTGGAATTGGCCCCAGGAGAGGCAGCTGGAAATGGGCAATGGCTGCAAGGGGACACGTGGCAGGAGCTGTTTCCTGCCAGGCTAGGGCTGTAGAAAGCAGCCCCGTCCTCTCACACGAGCACCAGGGGGCGTCTCCTCTTCCCACCCCAGCCTTGTGCCTTTACAACGGGAGAGCCGCAGGGGGGGGTGCAAAGCGGCCCGAGGAAGTAAAGGACGCAGATGGCAGGGGCAGCAGCAGGGCACGTGCCCCATGAAGCGCCCGCAGCTGGAGTGCAGGCCGGGAGCACATGCAGGTCACCCTCCTCCACCCATGCAGCGGGAGCCGGCTGGCAGGGGCTCCCTAAGCAGGCAACCAGGGCTCTGCTTCCCCCGCATCCCCGCCTGGCACTGCATGAGGCTGGCGTGTTGCAAGAGGGAAACCAGCCCCGCCAGCAGCACCCGCTCCACCCCAGCGCAGTGCCCAAGGCAGCCGTGGCTGGCGCCTGGCCCCTGCCCACCCCAGCGCAGCACACGACGCCCCACACCACGCAAAGGAGGCCAGCGCCCCCGGCCGCAGAGATCCACAGAGAGTGAACTTTTATTTTCAACAAAGACAGCGCCTGCCCCATGAGATAGAAAGGGGGGGTGCAGGGAGGGGCCCCTCCCAAGGTGGGCTCTGGAGTCTAGGGGATGGAGAGAGCCCCCTCCCGCCTGGGGGGAGCAGGCAGAGCGGAGGTGTGAAGAGGAAGAACAATGGCGGGCGCAGCGAGCGGCAGGGCGGGCGCCCCCCGCGGCGGGCAGGGGGGTGGGGCTGCTTCCATGGGGCGTCGGTCCCAGGTGCACACGGTGCACTGCGTGAAGAGATGCCCAGGTACAAAAGAGTTCGGAGCCGGCTCCCCCGCCAGGACGCGCCGCACAGAAGTCGGGTCCTGCCAGCGTCCGCAGAGAGCGGAGCTGTTGGCACTGGCGAGGCAGCAGCGGGCGGGAGGCCGGTTGGCGTGTGCGTGTCCGGGTGTGCGTGGCCCTGTGTGCGTGACCCTACAGCCGTGGGCGTGTGTCTCCAGGGGTGCGCGCGTCCCGTCGGTGACGACGTCAGAAGGGAAGAGAAGAGAAGAAAGCCCACAACAAAAGGCGAGAGGAGGATGGTGTGCCGGGGGGAGGGAGGGAGCACGGCCCCCCCCAGGCGGGGGGGAGCAGAGTCCAATGGCCGAACGAGGAAAACAAAACCCCCCACAAAAGGGAAACAAAATCCGATTGTCCTTTTGTTTGCTTCTCCCTTCTGCAGCGCAGCGTGGGGCTCCCCCCGGCTCACACCTCCGTCTGGAAATCCCCTTCTGACACGTCCAGGTTCATGCACGGGGGCTCCCAGCTGGCGCATTGCAGCTCCAGCTTCTCCCGCTGCTTGGGGGGCAGGGAGCTGAGCGTCATGGCCTTGAAGGTGCTCCAGCTCGTCTGCTGCTCCTCCGGGCTGGTCACTTCCTGTGCAGGGCGGAGGAAAGAGACGCATCGGGGATGTAACGGAGCAACAGCACTGGTCCCGCTGGGGCTCAGCTCCCCCTCTGGGCCTGGGCAGAAAGAGAGCTCCGTTCTCCCACCCTTGGCCTGCTCTCCACAGGCTGTGATCACTGGGGCTGTCTGTCTCCCTGGGGCTTGGCAGCTGGGTCCCTGGGACTCGCTGTGATATGGTCATTATTAGGAACAGTTTGGCTACTCAGCCTGGCAGCACCTGCAGTGGAGAACTGGGGGGCAGGCCCCCTATGCCAGCCTGGCAGGGTAAAGGGGCCTTAGACTGGGCAGGAACCCAGAAAGCCACTCGGGGGAGGCCACGGCTGGCGTAAGGGCTCTGCAGTAGCCCAGGCCCCTGTGCAGGGTTGCCGTGAGAGTGCACCGCACCACGGCCAGAGGGGGCCCCGAGCAGCAGCACGGCCCTGGGCAGAGAGGGAGCAAAACGCAGCCAGCAGGATGTTTTGCACCCATTTTGCGCAGTTTCGAGGGGACACCTGAGGGGCAGGGCAGCGGGGACCCAGGGCCGGGCAAGGGGAGGATGGAAAGTCCCCCGCTCCCCTCTGTGTTCCTGTTCCCTTCGCAGGGACCAGCTAGCAGGCAAAGGGCCAGAGAGCAGATGATTTGGAAGCCACCTGGAGAGAAGGACAGGCCAGGGTGCACGGCCAGAGGACAGGTGGGTGGAAGGCCTGGGCGTAGCCAGAGGGCAGGACGGCGGGAAGCCAGGACACACAGAACAGCCAGAGACTGGGCAGGATGGATGGGGCGCGTGCCCGAGGGCGGGCGGGCAGGACAGGGTGCACAAGGGCATGCGGATGGGCAGAATGGATGGGGCGGGTGCCCGAGGGCGGGTGGCCAGCATGGGAACGAAGCCTGGGACAACATGCATCTGAGCCCCAGGTGCCTTTGCCTGAGATGAAGATGGAGCCTGGGGAGGGGCCCCTGGACGAGAGCCAGGAGGGTGTGGAGACAGCATGCTGGGGGGGAGAGACATATGACACAAGGGGGTGGAGATGGGGTGGGGGGGCGAGGAGGATGGACAGACAAGCTGGGAGGCTTTGTATGAACTACAGGGTCACGCCGGGCAGCACCGCGGGAGGCCTTCATCCTGGGACAGAGCGAGGATGAGGATGGGGTGAAGACGCTGACGTGCCAGGATCCCTGTGAGCAGATGTGACGAGGACTCAACGGGGGGGGATCTGCGGGGGCACAGGGCTCCCGAGGGGCAGCAGCTCTGCCCAAGGCCCCCGCCCAGGGAGCCCCCCTCCCCAGGGGCTGGTGCTGCTGGACCCGCGGCTGGGGGTGTCCAGGCTCTTACGCTGGATGTGCTCTTCTCCGCCCCGGCCGAAGAGACGCTCCACCGCTTCTCTCTCTGGGGGGAAGCACAGGAAAGGCAGCTGGCGTCAGACACTAAGGCACAGGCCCCCCCTCCCCGCGGCTGAGTCCTATGGCACCGGCTACTGGACGTCACCCACCTCAGGTGCCTTATGGGTGGTGTGAGCCCCCAGGCAGCCCCCCGGCTTGGGGGGAGGGGTGGGCTGTGACGCGCAACGATATTGACCTCACGATTCGACCATCTGCCTAAGCAGGTGCCCAGGGGTCCCTCCCAGCAGGGGGAGATGAAGGGAACGGGGTGAGCCCCCCAGCCTCCGTGGTCCCAGCCTTCCCAGAAGGGAACAGCCTGGCAGTGCTGGCTGCGGCGAAGCGACTCAGGCCAGCAGGAGGCGCTGTGCAGCACAGCTAACCGTGCGCGAGCGAGGTACGGATGGTCATGGTGCCGTCCATGCGAGACAGCCAACACCGGCCGGGGAGCGACAGTGAAGGGCTTCCACAAAGGCCAGCGACCGGCAGCTGCCTAGGTCAGTAACGCAGCCCTGTGCCCATCCCGCCCGCTGCTGCGCGGGGATGTAGGAACAGACCAGCCCTGCCCCACGCCGACAGCCTTACCTTGGCAGCATTGGTAGCAGGTGCCCGGTACCGATCCATCGTGTGGAATTTCTGGTTCAGCTCACGGTAGAGTTCGGAGTGGCGCTTCCTCGTGTGCATGACTTTCTGCAAAGGGATTGGGGGACGGGGAACGTACATACGTCGAGTCAGTGCCGTTTCCACGGATACACAGCATCATCCCCCTCACCCCTGCTCCTGGCCTATGGGAATAATGGTTGTTACTTTACTCGCTACAGCAGGGGAGCTCACACACTGGATTTCTGTAGGACCCACGAGAAACAGTCGCTATCATTGGTTTGTGTCTGACGTTTCTTGGCAACAGAGTGGCAGGAGGGACTCCAGCCCCCTTTCAGGACTCCCCCCGTCACCCGCCCCAGCAGACTGAAACAGTCACACACATGCAGCAGGTCAAAATTTAGGTGCTTAAATTCCTCGGCGGTTCCCCCTTCCCACCAGCTGAAATGACCCTGCCTGATTGGGAGCATCAGCTCCCTCCATGAACCTGGCGAAAATATGCCCAGCACCCCTCCGGCGTTTTCATCAACTGTGAGCGCTCTTTATTGCCTGGTATAAAACTCCCCAGAGCGCAGCTCCTATTTCACCGGATTCTGCTTCAATTGGGCCAGGGATGCGGTTGCAGGAGGGAAATAAATAAAGGAGATTTTATTTCCCAAACCCAGCCGAGCTCCTTGCAGGGCTCCTCCCCAGCCCCCACCTCTCCGCAGAGACCAAGCACCAACCACCCTCGATCCCTCTCGGCTTCGGGCAGGACGGCGCTCACCGTGCCACGGGTCCCCCGAAGCCCAGAAGGGAGCTCCGTCACCGCGTCGGTGCCAAGGCACCAGGAATCGCCGCATGAGCAGCAGAAGTGGGGTGGGTCTCAGCGGCGCTTACCTCGAAATCCAGATCTGAGTATCGTAACCGCTTCCTCTGGGGGTGAAATATACGCGCCAGCCAAACCAAACCGAAAAGGGGGAGGGGGAAAAAAGAAAGATCTTTATTGGTCTAGCCGGCAAAGGGGGGAAGAGCATGCGCTGGGGTGAGGGGCTGGGAGAAGGATGCCCATTTACACCTGACTGAAGTGACTGCTATTCTCACTGACGTCAGCAGGAGACACCCCAGTCTGCAAAAACTCGGTCCCAGGACCGGAGGGCAGCAAAGCTCCCCCTTTTGGCTGGATTTCCCATCGCGGCTCCCTCTGCTAGGATGGCCCCTCCCCTGCCCTCATCTGCATATGTTAATTAGCCACAGACCCCTGATAGGCTAGCAGCTGATATCTGGGCTGCCCAAAGTGTTAGAGGGGTGGGTACCACCGCTATGGCAACCGTTACTATAGCGTCTGTCCATCTTTTAATGCAGTTAGCCTCCCAGCCCCACTCTGATGTGGAATGTGGGTAACAGCTACGACCTCATTTTAGAGCTGGAGACTGAGTGACTCGCCCCATGTCACACACCCGGTCTGCGGCAGAGCGAGGAATTAAACCCAGGTCTCCCACGACCCAGCCTGGCGCTCGAAGCACTGGGCCATAGCAGCAGACGCTTGACCCGTGCTGGGGTGAGGATCACTCCAGCCCTGGGGGCTTTGTGATTCCTTGTTACTACCTGGGAGGGACGCTAGGTACCTGGGCAGGCCCCAAATCGGACCTGCTTTAAAAGAGCACCCAGCAGGGAAATGTCCTCTAGCCATGCGGCTTCTGTCTCTCTTTGGCAGCAGTCACTCTGTCACCAAGAAGTTGAAAGCGATACGAACCCGTTACTCACACAGTGCGGGCGCCGTTCATCGGAGGAGGTGAAAGCACCAGCCAGGTATTAATTTAACCTCCCCGGCCAGGCCAGTAGCATTATCCCCACTTGGCAGTTGGGTAAACAGTGCGGTGAAGTGGCTTGCACAGGAAAATTAGTGGCAGAGCCAGGACGAGAAGCCAGGAGCCCTGACTCCCGCAGACCCCACTTCCAGCCGCAGACAATAGCCACCATTTTGACGTGTCACACAGAAAAGGGATGTACAAGCGCCCCCTGGTGCTTTGCAGCCAGTGGTTAATTAACACACACTATTCCCAGAGTGGGCCTTTGTTCGAGGGGGGACACCGGCCATGGGGATGGGGCTCAGCCAGGCGAATGCACCGGCTCCTTCTCCTGTTCAGATGGACGTTGGGGAAAAGCAGTGAGCTAAAGGGAAGGTAAATGCAACAAGAGACAAGTGCTGCCTCCGGGCTCCTCCCAAGGGATGAGACACACCCCAGAGCTGGCAAGGAACTGCTCAAAGCTGGGTCACCGCACGGATGTGCACTGGGTGGGACAGTCCTGGGTACAAACGAATCCCAGCAAGAGCAGGAACAAGAGCCCCCTGTGTGTCACAGCACTATCAGTCCCTGAGACGCAGCTTCGCACACCCTGCTGTGCACACGCTCGCTCTCGCACACACCTTTGCACGTGGCCTTGCACACGCTCGTGCATGCGGTCGGTCACGCATGCTCAATAACGTTCACTGTCTCTTTCATATACTTGTTGCTGTTTTGCACATGCAGTTACCACTTGTGCACTCTCACACACCCACACCTGTGCATTCTCTTGCACAAACACACGTATTCACACACACACACTTTCTCAAACACACACAGTTGTGCAGCCCCTTGCATGCACACACCTCACTACAGATGTGCACACTTTCGCCTGGTCCCGGGCCCACCCGCTCCCCCTCAGCCACCCAGGGCAGCGGGCTCTGGGCCCGGGAGCGGGTGAGCTCACCTCGAGTGACCCCACTTTCATGGCGGAGCCTGGCACCGTGCGCGGCATGGTGCGGCTGCGCTCCGTGAGCTCCGAGGCCAGGATCTGCCGGACCGTGGGGTGCTGCTTGAACTGAAGGCCATATGGGTGCTTCACCGTCCCGTAGGGCTGGTTCAAGTTCACATTGATGTGGTCCACTGAGACAAAGCCGGGGTAGACCTCCGACTCGGCCGCACGGTGCCCCTTGCCCACGTGTGGCACCTCATCCACCTTGATGTTGAGCTTGCCCTCCTCCCGGCCGAAGGGCTTGAGGCTCACAGTCCGGCGGGGCAGCACCATGTAGTCGCTCTCTAGCGCCGGGTCCGGCGCCCGCATCCAGCCGTAGTCGGCCTGCCGCAGGTTGCTGTCCGTGCACAGGTAGACGGGCCCCCGGCTGTCCAGGTTGACGTCCTTCTTCGCGGGCAGGTCGCTGAGTTCGTTCAGGCCCTTGTGCGTCAGCTTGGGCACCTGCACCAGGATGCCGGTGGGCGGGATGTTCCCCGGGAGGCTGGAGAAGCCCAGGCTTCCCTCAGAGCTGGGGTGGAGCTTGGGATCCTCATCGCCGTCCAGGGAGATGCGTGACAAGGTGCCCGTGATGGTGGAGGGGTTACACGCGTTTACCTCCTTGAAGAGGACTGGCCGGGGCAGGGAGAAGAGGAGACGTGGGTCAGACGTGGACAGGCAACGTGAGGGTGTCTCCCAACCTCCAGGGACACTGGGATGGGGTCAGACTGGCCCTGACCTAAGTGGTGTTAATACCAGGCTGTTAGCCCCGTACGGGGGGGTACCCACCCCCATGGCGCCTGGCTGGCGCTGCTCCTCTTAGCTCCTCCTCCTTGATGCTAAGCCCCAAGGGATGGCATGGATCTTGGCGATTCATGTCCCTGGCTTGGGGGTGGGGAGGGGACACAGCACTGCCCTCCCTCCCAAAACACCCCACAGGAGCAGGACCAGGCCTCACCTGTCTGACACGCCAGGTTAACGTCCTTTTCAAAGTCTGTCTATAAGAACAGAGAAAGAGGGGGAGAGAGACAGAGCAGGGAGAGAGAGGGAGACCCGGAGGGATGAATGCATCACAGGCGGCAAGCAGGGCCAAAGGAGCCTGGCAGCAGGGTCCCCGGGGGTCTGGCTACACTGCAGCCGGGAGGGGCGATGCCCAGCGTGGGCAGACAGACGCATGCGAGCTCAGTGCGAGTAGTGTGAATGTTACGGCCCTGGCTAGCCACCGAGTCCAAGCCCTCCCGACCCGCTGGGTACGAGCTGGGGTGGCTAGTCTGAGCTACCGCCAGGGCCACAGGATCCATGCTGCTCGCGCATAGCCCAATCTGCACGGGCTCCGTGCTGCCCAGTCACCTCTGACCAGGGCCGCATGCCGTCTGCTCGCCCAGTCCTGCCCAAGCCCAGGCCCTGAGCTGTCTGCTTGTCCCCTTGCCGCCCCAGCCCGAGCCCCGGGCCGTCTGCTCCCCTGTGCCACCCAGCCCGGGCCCCGTGCCGTCTGCTTGTCCCCTTGCCGCCCCAGCCCGGGCCCCGTGCCGTCTGCTTGTCCCCTTGCCGCCCCAGCCCGGGCCCCGTGCCGTCTGCTTGTCCCCTTGCCGCCCCAGTCCGGGCCCTGTGCCGTCTGCTTGTCCCCTTGCTGCCCCAGCCTGGGCCCCGTGCCGTCTGGTCGCCTGGTGCTGCTCCAGTCCAGGCCCTAAGCGGCCTGCTCGCCCGGTGCTGCCTGGCTGATGCTCACTCACCATGATCTGCACCTGTCCGTTCTTGCAGGAGTCGGGCGAGTTCTCGTTCTCGTCGCTCTTGCACACGCCGATCTGGCACTTCACTACGTCCTGCACCTGGGCGAAGCAGAGGCCGCGGTTACTGCCCTGGGGGTTGGCAGTGAAAGAGGACCCCTGCTGCCCTGCCCCACTCACAAATGATTACTAGGATCTGTAAGCCAACTGGCTCTACCCCAGCCAATCCTCACGCCCCGCCCAGATCTGCCCCTCTGATCCCCAGCCCCCCCGCACAGCATCCCCTAGCCTGCTGCTGGGCAGTAACTGGGGGCAAGGGGAGGTCAGTCTCCATATGCTCTTTGAGGCCTTGGACCCTGGGCTGGGGCTGACAGCTGGAGATCCAGGGGCATGGACACTTGCCCGCTTAGAGCTGGACTGAGCCCCAACCCCTGCAGAGGAGCCAGCGTGAGGGCAGGGCCCCCTTAGCCCCTCCATGCAGAGGGAATTTCACCACAGGTCACCGCGGTGTCCTCGCAGCCACCTCTCGCTCTCCTGCATCTTGTGGGACCTCTGCCCCGGCATTGCCATGAGCATCTTTCCTACGCCCTCCTGGCACCTGGGCAGTGACAGCCGCTGGGCCCCTGCCCTGATGGGAACCTTCCACCAGCAGCCGGCCACAATCTCTCCCTCCCTGAGCTCCATGCCCATCTGTAACGCTGACCAGCTCCTGCTGCCGTTTGAGCTGTTACCTTGGAGATATTTACAGTCTCTCCAGAGACTCCTCTTTACTAGACTCTATAAATCCTACGGCCCTTGGCTCGTCCTCCTGACCCTCCGCTCTGGCCGCCCTGCTTGGCATTCCAAGGCGAGGCTGCTGTTGCTAACTTCCCCAGGTGGTTACAAGGACGGGGCCATTAGGCCATCCCCGGTTTGCGACAGGACAGGCCAGACGCACGTAACGATAGATCTTGCACGCGCACTCTCTCGCTGGCCGCATTTTGTGTTTATAGAGCTGCCTTCACAGTGCATCATGCTAAGATAAATGGGCAACCCAAGGGAGCTCCAGAATGCAGAGGGACGGGCTCGGAAGGACGTGGTTCTCTCCAGGCGGATGATGGACAGAAATCCACCCCCTCCCACCCTTGGGAGCTGGGCGACTCCATTAAGATTTAGCGTTGCATTTGGAGCAGAAAGCCATATTTTGGACTGGTCTGGGATAGCTGCCTCCAGCCAGGACCGTGGGCTTCGATTACGCTTTGCCTACTGTCTCCACAACAGTGCGTCGTGCTTACACGCAAAGGGCCCCCTTTCCACAGTGGGACCCCGCCCTGCCCCTGCATTCCCACCCGCTGTTTTGCACAGTCAGCGGGTGTGCAAACCCTCAATCGCTGGCAATGGGGTGTGCACAGAGCGCAGGGCTACTTGTTCCGCCAGGGGTGTGGGGACAGACTCACTGAGACCCCTTTTTCTGCAGAAGGAGTGGAAACCATTGTGCAGCCGCTGGCGTGTGCAAGGCCAGGGGTTTGCACGTGCAAATCTGCGTGTGCAAATCCAGGGGCAGGCCGAGCCACAGACAGCTGGAGGAAGGGAAGGACAGATGGAACCTTAGCCCCCGGATCAGACCAGCAACGGAGTTAGAACGGCCCCTGCCAGGGCTGTGGGCGTGAGCGCTGATGGCGGGGCAGGGCAGGCAGCGCGGGGCCCCACCTCTCGGCGTAGGAAGCAGTGCACCGTGATGATGACGAAGCCCTGCACCGAGTTGAAGACGGCGAAGAGGACCTGGAAGAGGATGGAGCGCCGGTCGGTCATGGCGAGCACGGCCGACATCCAGGTGAGTGCCAGCAGGGGCAGGACCACGCAGGAGCTCCACAGCGACGCCCTGGGCGGGGAGAGGAGGGACGAGGGTGAGACTGACAAGCCCCGGCGCCAGTCGGGGGGGAGGCTGCTGTTTAAGAGGAACGGCGGCCGTTCCCGAGGGAGCTGCGGGAGCCCAGTTGCCAGCGCTGTGGGGGGCTGAGCCAGTGTCCCAAGGGCTAGGAAAACCAGTGAGTGCTTTCCGCCTGCCCTCACTGCAGTCTCGCTGGTGAGAGCTGAGAGATCCCGCCTGTCAGCCAGGCTGCAGGTTACAGTGCGGGCACCATCCGACAAATCTCCCGCTCGCAGCCCCCCTGGCACTGTCCCTCCAGGCACAGCCCAGCTGGTTCGTGGCCTCTCTGCCTAGTCTGCCAGACTGTGAGCCAGCTTCTCTGATGGGGGCATGGAAGAGAGACCCAGCAAACGCATTTCAGGTAGGCCAACACCATCGTTCTCAGATTGATCTGGATTTGACCCAGGCTCCTAATCCCATTCCCCTGAGCTGTTCAGCACTGCCTTCCCAAACTGCATTAAGGCCCAGAGTTTTAAAGGTATTTAGGTCTAAATCCTATTGACCATCAAATGGATTCTGACTCCTAAGTGCCTAAATCCCTTCTGAAAAGGAGCCGGAGGCTCCTAAATCAATTAGGCGTTGCAATGCTGAGTGCAGCAATGCTTAAACACCTTTAAAAATCTGGGCCTAAGAGCCCCATCACCTCCTGGGGTGAGAAAGACCTGCATCTGCTGAGGAAGCTTGTAGCTTTGCCTGCAACGCCAGAGCCCATGCCCCAGCTTGTGTGGATGAAGCATGCAAACTCCTGCAGAAGTGAGCCAGGCTCTGCATGCAGAGGACAGAGCGGCAGGGGGAACGGCTCATGCACTCAGCTCGTTAGATTTAACTATCTTCTCATTCTAACCTCTCCTCTTGCTGCTCTGTTCAGCTGTTGAAAACTCATTAAGTGACAGGCAGAAGGCAAAGCCTCCCGGAGATTTAAGGGAGAGAAGTTGCAGAGTTGGGAACGGAGAGCCCGGCCTTCCTTGCCATGATACGGGTCTCAGCTAGCCCCGGGACTGCATACGGCCCAAGGCACTCAGATCCTGGGCTTGGATTACAGCTAAAAGGTCCTTCCCCACCCAGCTTTAGGGGGAAGCTGAGATAGCAGGAGGCAGGGATTTCCCTACACCCCTGCATGGGGTGTTTACCCCCCCGAATTTCCCCAACCCCCACCCCCGAGTTTTGTGAACTAGTTACATGTTACATGCAGTGTTGCCAATTTAGTGATTGTTTGGAAATTTCATTTGAAACTAAAACATGTATACACACTTTAAAAGCATATACAGTGTATGATAAAATACATGTATCTGAAAAAGTAGAATAGATTTGAAAAGTATGAACATAGACTAGCTTCCTTGTACAGCTGTTTATGACAATGTCAGTGCATTCATTTCGGTGATGTTGGCCAACCTAATAATTTCAAATTATGATTTGTAAGCAAAGTCTAAATGAGCTCTCCCTGACAGCCAGTGATGAGCTGGGAGGGAAAGGCTTCAGGATTGGATTGTATTTACATGCACACCTAATCTACCTAGGTATCCAGCAAACAGAGCGGTGTTGCCCAAGTGATAGATTTTGGCTGAGGTTGGGTTACAAATCACTTGAATGCAGGGGGTAGGGGGGGAATGAAATGTTGTTATTCTTATTGTAGGAGTAAAGGGCAGTAGAATTGTCCTTAGCCTGTGCTGATTGAGGGCATCAAGAGAGAGGGTGGGGACAGCTGTTTTGCTTGATGGTCTGCCTGAGTCCCAAGTACTGTTTGACCTGCCCCTCTCCGCTGTTTAAAGACAGAGATGATTAGGCTCCACAGATAGTCTTTGTTTTGTTAAGTGACCACTACAGCTGAAATCACTGAGAATCAGGCCTAAGTGCTTAGGCCAGCTGTGGGACAGTGTTTCTGTGGCAGAGACGGCCCAGTCTGCACTTGCAGCGAGGTTCCCCCGCTGAGAGCTCAGCTGAAATCACGGAGAGCCGGGTGGAACCTCAAGAGACCAACTCTCAGAGGTCACAGCGGCAGGTGGCAGCCGAAGGTGACGGCGCAGGGCCATTGGCAACAGAGCGATGGAGTGAATGGCGGCACAACGAACAACAGTGGCCAGAGCGAACAGTGAGCAGCTGGAGGAACGAGCGAGGCGCCTTCTTGCCCCCCACCTGGGAGGTGAACTCATGTGAAAGCACCTCTGAACGCTGAGTCTCCACTGACCAAGGACAACACCGGTGAGTGTTAATGAGGCTGTTAAGAATGCTGGAGACACAACACAGTTCATGCGAACAAACATGCCGTGGCCTCCTACTTTCTATTTAAGCAAGAGATACCACACACTGCAGACTGGAGGCCAATGTTAAGTGCATTGTCACGTGTTCATCCTGAAGTTGAACGCTGGTTCCGAACACGACCAGCAAATGCTCACTGTCTTTCTGCAAGAAACTCAACTGACTGGCTAGACATATGTGGTGCAACAGTGAAAGACTCAACAGTTGAAAAAGTGAAGACCTCTCTCACCACATTCAGAAAATTTGCATACATGGCTGACGAATGCACCAGTGCAAATGGTCATCAAGTATTAAGTCATTGTGTATGTTGATGTCAGGGGTAGGCCAGTAGATACATTTCTAGATGTTCAAGTGATAGAAGAAAGATTGGCTGCATCTGTGACAATCCACATCTTAGAAGAGTTAAATGCTTGTCAATGGGACCCCAAACAGATGGCTGCTTGTGCATATGATGGAGCTGCAAACTTCTCTGGAAGACATGGTGGAGCACAAGCTTTGCTCAGAGAAAAGAGTAACCCTGGTCTCTCCTATACACACTGCAGAGGCCATCTACTCCAACCAGCGCTAGTACAAGCTGCAGACTCTTCAAAAGACATTAAAAAAGCTATAAATTTAATGTCTTCATTATATTCTTTTTTCAGCAAGAATCCAAAAAGACTGAATATCTTGGAAGATACAGAAGATACACTGGGACTGAAGTTCAAATTAGTCCAACTAGGAAAACCCTCTGGCTTTCTCATGAGCGATCCTTGACTGTTGTCTCAAAATTACTCCAGACATTATTACTGGCTTTGGAAAGTATCTAGCAAGATGGGATGGAACTAAGTAGTGAGGTTGATGGATTGCTTTTGCTACTACCTTCAGAGAAGACTATTGCCATTCTCTCCCTTGTAAGTCTACTGTTGAAACCACTTGGGTCACTAAACAATGCCATCCAGGCATCTGCTACAACAGTAGTAGATCTTTGTCCAGCAATAGAAGCTACATTTGGATCAATCCGAGAGCTATCCACTGAAAAAGTACTGGAAGAAGCAAAGACTTCAGTCCAGAAGTTGACTAATGAAGGCATTTATATTGAATCCTTAAGTGAAAAGGCAAGAAGTGTTTGTTAAGACAACTGAAAAAGTACACAGACTTGATTCTTAAAAATCTACAACGACTTCTAGATTCTACTCAACCTCTACGTAGCTTTTACAGATCCCTGTCTTATAAAACACGACAGTTGAGTGGAGTGAGGCACTACCAGCAAATGGGCTGCCATGTGCTCAGGACAGAACAGAGAATTTGAACACAGAGTGGAATATCATCCGACGAACGAATGAAGATTTGACTTCAACTTCTCTTTTATCATCACTAGTGGCTCGACCCGATCTTTACGCTCTGTTTCCTGGGCTGAAAGAAGTAGGAATGCATCTCTTGCTACTCCCAGTCACAACAGCTACAGCGGAGCGTTCTTTTTCATCATTGAACAGAATTTTGTGTTTTGAAAGAAGTCGCCTTCTGCTTGGTCATGTGAATGAACTGATGAGCATATCAATGGAAGGAATGGAAGTACCGGACACATGAGAAGCCACCAAAGATGAACGCATTCAATTCAAGAAGTTCATTAACAGAGTTGTGCAAAATTATAACAAGAAACCAAGAAGGATGTAGATGGAGTGCTCCACAGAAGGCTTGAGTAGCTAACTTTAATTTGTGTGATGATTTTAAAATCTAATAAAATGGTCATGAAACATTTTTCAGTTTTTACTCTGGTGCCACACAGCCCTCCTTCACCCTCACGGTCTCACCCCTCATCGGCCCTGACCCCCCCCCCCCCATTTTAATTCCTGGGGAAAACACTTCCGGGAGGAGAATGAAACCTGAGGGCCAGGTCTGATCTCGAATGCGCTGGGCTCCAGTTCCAAACTGCTCCACACCTTGGGCCAGATGTGCAAGGAAGCGCTTGGTGCACTTCAGTGAGCTGAGTCATCATTTATACCAGTGCAAAATGGGCACAAAAAGGCCTTTTGGGCCGATGCAAAAACATGGACAAGGTGCAGAGCAGGGCTGGATGAGACCCACTGCATTTACACTGGTGTGGCTACTGGCTGGAGTCACTCCTGATTTGCACCAGCATGCGAGAGAATCGGGCCTGCTGGGGAAACCAGCAGGAGGGCCTCCCTCCTCATTTCTGGTGGCTATTGGCCTTTCTTCCACTGAGCCCTGTATTCCTGAGACAACATTCCAGGCGGAAAGCTGATGCCAGATGCCATTAGCAGTGATGCAAGATAAGCCAGGGGATGGCACAGAGTGTGCGCGCACGTGCCTCTCTCTCTCGCCATGAATAGCAGCAGAATAATGAGAAAGGATTCGGGGGAGGACGCGGGGGAACGAGATGATAGAGCACAGACAGATTAACCATGAGAGCAGCCTCTGACATGGAGATAGCCGGCTAGCAGCTCCCCTGCACCCCAGCCATGCACATGGACTGACGATGGCGGAGCACGCCCCCACGCGGGGAGTCTCCAGGGGTTCACTCCAGGCCTCTGGGGCTGGGCTGGGACCCCACAAGCATCGTGAGGATTTTGGATCAGGGGGTGCAGAGCAGAGCCCAATGTGGGAGGGTGACGCATGGGTTAGAACAACGTGTGTGTGCGGGGAGCGAGATCTGGGGGAGTGTGTGGGGGCTGCGGGGTGCATGATGCATGCGGGAGTGCGGGGGGCTATGGGAGGTGTATGGGGGCACATGTGGGTGCAATGTAGGTTTGAGAGCCTGAACCTTCCCATTCCTGCATTCTCTGCCCAAGCACAAGGACTTCGATCTTTAAAAAAAGGATTTTTTACATTGTGCTTTTGGGGAATTTCCCCAACAACGTAAGGCCCATTCAGTGTGGCCATGTCGCTCCCCAGGGTCTCTGGCTGCTGTCAGCAACCCCACCACCAGCGTCCCAGTGTAAGGGGTTCTGGCACCGGCAGCCCTGCCCCGGGGCCTGGCTGGGAACATTCTCATCAGCTGCTGGGTTCGGCCTCCGGTCATGGGGAGCGAGGGTCCCCTCCCGCTGGGGTGGCCGGAACCAGCCTGCATCCCAGCACAGCCCAGACAGCGCCGGAGACTGGACTCAGCTTCCCTGGTTTCCGCACATGCTGCCCTCCCTCAGAGGGCAGCCAGGCCCCCACGGGACATGTCCTCAGCCACCTCTCTGCTGTGATTGCCCTGGGGATTCTGGTGGCAGGAACCACTCGGCCTCTGGACTGTGACCCACCAACCCCCAGAAACGGACCGTCTTTTCATCACTGCTGCCATGGGCAGGATTCAAACCAGTGGTGGAGAGGGGAACGGCTCTGTAAGGCACTGCCAGTCCCCCTGAGCCATGGAAAAGGAACTTGACCTAGCCCCCCACTCCTGAGCCCCATGTCCCACCACCACATGGGGTACAGGCTCCCTGCAGCAAGGACGGGGGACGTATCAATCCCCCGGAGCTTTTTAGCTCTTTGCTACCTTCCCACACTGGCTGCCCTCTTCCACTCGCCCCCAGCTGGTCCCGACTCCCCACCCCTGCTCATCTCCTCGTCCCCTCTTCCCCATCACTGATCCCCTTTCCCCCACAATCCGCGCCCTCCCCTGGGTCTGGGACCCCACCCCCTTAGAAACCCTGCAAGGTCCCAACATACAGAACACAAAACAACCCAGCCTGGAGATCTGGCTGGTCATGGCTGCAAAGCCCCCGTTCCCCCATTCCCACCCCTGCCCAGGGAGGGAGGGGGGGCGAGCCCCGCCCCACGAAGGACCTGCATGCACACACACACACAGCCCCAGGCCAGCCAACGCAGGCCGCGGAGCAGCCCCGAGCACACGGCATTCTCCAGCCCCGGGGCGGCAGTGAAACGGCTGAGCGCCCACCAGGCAATGCCCCCTCCCTGCCGTCCCCCTGCGCCCTGGCCGGCGGGAGAATGCTGCGCCCCCAGGTCACGGGCAGCGTGGCCACACACGCGGCAGCGCGAGCGAGCACAGAGAGGAGCCAGCGAGAGACTAACATGGCGCTGCTGGCGGTGGCGGAGGTCAGGGCGGTGCTGGACACCACGCCGCATTTGGTGCATTTCAGGAGCAGGCGGCCGCAGGCGGGCTGCTTCCAGCTGAGCGCCCCACCCCCCACGGGAGAGCCATGCGCCGGCCAGGGGGCAGGGAGGGGCGGGAAGCGAGGGCACGAGGCAGGCGGGAGGGGACGGACGGACACATACACCAAGCAAATGGGAAAAACAGAGAGAGAAAGAGAGAGAGAGAGAGAAATTGTTAGTTGCAGGCCGGCACGCTGGATGGTTAGCGACAAGCACGGGGCTGGCAGCGCTCGCTGGGGGGCTCTGCAGTAGGATCCCCTCTTTCCCTGTACGACGGGCATGCCCCCGCCCAAGCGCTCCCCGCCCCTCCCCCGTGGGGGAGAGGTTCGGCAGCCTGGCTACCCGCTGGTAACGGGTGCAGGGCCTGGGCAGGAGCCGTGGGCACGTCTGGGTAACAGACAACGGGGCAAACACTGCCCACTTGCTGCGGCAGTCAGCTCAGTGCCACCCCCCATTCTGTCTCCCCAGGCCTCCAGCTAAGCCTCCTGGGCGGGGCTGGGGGAGAGGGTGCTGATGGGTGGCTTGCGTGTCTCTCTTAGATCGGAGGAGGGCTCATCTGTAGGGTGGGGATGGCATGTCGCTGGAGCTGGGGGTGAGGGGCAGCTCCTGGAAATCCACACTCCACCCACCCACCCCGCTTAGCTATGTGAGCTGGGAGCCTGCTGAGGACTGGGCAGACTTCACTTCACTTGTGAATGGCTGGAGCCGAGCCCAGGTGCAGCCAGGGGGTGTACTGACACAGCCAGGGTAAGGAGGGGGGGGCTCTTAACACCCTGAGCCTCCAGCCTCCCAGAGCAAACGGGACATGGACTGTCTGCCACTGCCCCCACTCCTCCTGACTGCACCTGGGCCTCCAAGGGGCAGAGGGTATTACCTGCCTGTATGTGCCCTCCCGCTCGCCCGCCCCACCCGGGGGCAGCCCTGGGGGGCACTTACCCGGCCCGCTGCTTTTTGGACTTATCTGAAATGCCGTCCCGAGACATGAGCTTGTTGAAGACAATGATCCCAATGAGCATGTTCACCTGGATGCGGAGGGAGAGACAGAGACAGAGCCCAGGTGAGGGGCAGGGTGGTGACCCCACACAGGGGACCCAGCACTGGGCAGCGCCCTCCCCTCCTGCTCTGCCCCCACCCCAGGGGAAGGGAGGGACTGGGCTTTGTGAGGATCATGGGAGAGTTCAGAGAGATTGTGGGGAGAGCTCAGCGGCAGGGTCTGGGCTGGGAACGGGCTGGGGTCAGGGGAGGAGAAACAGGGTCGTGGGGTGCGAAGGGGAGGGGCTCCCTGGGGCTGGGGGGCGCCAGGGCCCGAGGGGGAGACGGCAAGAGACAGGGGTTGGCTCTTTTCTTCAGCCAAAGACGTGCTCCCAAAGGGCAAACACCTACCAGCACGATGACAGCAGCGGGGCCGACGAAGGCATAGAGCAACCCGCCTTCCAGGGAGAGCCAGCAGCTACAGCGGGAACACAGCGCCATTAGGGGAGATGGAATTCCCTCCCTATGCCGCCCCGTCCACTCCCTGCCTCCCCACACTGACCATGGCCCATCTCCTACCTCGCCCCGCCCCGCAGCCCCCAGCTCTTGCCAAGTCTGGTGTCCCTCGCAGCGCAGAGCCGGGGAGCCCCTGCGGCCCCAGCCCACCGTGCACCCCCAGCCGGGCTCATTCCAACACTCACTAGCTTGCTGTTCCGTAGCCTTTGGTCCGAGTGAAGCCGACAGAGACTGCAACCACCAGGGCTGGCAAACCTGGGGAGGGAGAGGAGACAATGGCCAAGATCTGCAGAGGGGCTCAGCACCCACCTGCCCCACTGACACCACTCCCTCCATTTCCTCCCCACTGACACCAGTGCAGCATCCCGCCCCCGTAGCGAACAACTGCCCTGCTGCCCCCCTGAACAGTAAGAGCTGCTGGGAGCAGAGCCGGGGGAAGATCTGCCCCTGCCTGTGTCTATAGACCCAGGGCAGCAGCTGGAGAGCAGACAGAGCATGCAGTGACTGATGCACCAGCAGGGGACCCCAAGCCACCCAGCAGCGATGGGGGACTGGGATGTCCAGCTCCAGCACGTCTAGACGTGAAACAGCGCAGCGACCCACGGCGCCTCTGGGTTCAATCTGCCCTGATGAGAGCGGGGCTCGTCGCACGGCTCAGGGGCTGGGGTGAGGGTCAGAGCAGGGACTCCTGGCTTCTATTCCCAGCTCTGCCACTGGATTTGCTGCGTGACCTTGGGCAAGTCACTGCCTTGCTCCGTGCCTCAGTTTCCCCACCTGTGAAATGGGAGTGATCATCCTTAGCTCACCCCAAGGCGGGGTCTGAGTGTGACCACCATTAACTCATGCGTGCAAGTTCTGACCACTAGACCCCGCCCCTTCCTTAAGCAGGACCCGCTGCTCGCGGGGAAAGCGAGCGAGGCCCCTTACCCCATCCCAGGCATAGGAAGCGCTTCCTGACCAGGCGTGTACGGATCCTGCCGATCACAGCCAGGTAGGACTGCCAGGCCTCGGTCAGCACCCAGCAGAAGGACGAGAGGAAGAAGAAATGCAGAAATGCGGCTGTCATGGTGCAGACGCCCTGCAAGGAGAGAGAGATGGCAATCAACACAGGCACACCGCATGGAGGTGTGGGGTGCTTGGCGCCTCTCGGGATCTGGCCCGAGTAGAGCGCTCGGGCTCCCCACACTCCCTGGCATTGTTAATAATGGGCTGGATTCCCCCTGAATTAGATGGCGTAAATCAGGAACAACTCCACTGAACCCAATGGGTAGGAGCGGTGTAAGCCAGAGGGGAGCTCAGCCCAGTGCTCTCATGGCTTGGATGCATCGGGCACTCAAATCTCTGGTAACAGGTGTGACGCTGGCAGGTTCCCACGTCGAACACTGACAGCTCCAGAGCTGGACTCCGTCTGGCTCACCTGTGTGTTAGCACGGCTCCAACAGGTATGAGATTGTAAGAAAGCTTGTGAGTCGCTGCCTGAATTAACCCCACTTATAACATCCGTATCCCATACTGTACGGTAATATCTCAGTGGTTGTATTCTGAGACTCTGAGACTGTGTAAATCACCAGACAGGAGAGAGACATTAATTAGTGTGACATTAATTAGGCCGGTCTTCCCAAAAGGAGAGGTCCATGGATACCAGACGGACCACTGGGGGATGGTGCACCTGGAATTTCCCTGCCTACCCTCCACAAGAGAACAAACGAGATTTCAGAGTAGCAGCCGTGTTAGTCTGTATCCACAAAAAGAACAGGAGTACTAGTGGCACCTTAGAGACTAACAAATTTATTTGAGCATAAGCTTTCGTGAGTTACAGCTCACTTCATCGGATGCACAGAATGGAACATATAGTAAGATATATATAGATATACATACAGATAAGTTGGAGGTTACCATACAAACTGTGAGAGGCTAATTAGTTAAGATGAGCTATTATCAGCAGGAGGCAAAAAAAAACTTTTGTAGTGATAATCAAGACGGCCCATTTAGACAGTTGACAAGAAGGTGTGAGGATACTTAGCTTAAAGAAATAGACTCAATATGTGAAATGACCCATTTCAGAGTAGCAGCCGTGTTAGTCTGTATCCGTAAACAGAAAAGGAGGACTTGTGGCACCTTAGAGACTAACAAATTTGTTAGTCACCTTATAGACTAACGGACGCATTGGAGCACGAGCTTTCGTGGGTGAATCCCCACTTGAAGTGGGGATTCACCCACGAAAGCTCATGCTCCAGTACGTCTGTTAGTGTATAAGGTGCCACAGGACTCTTTGCTGCTTTTACAGATCCAGACTAACACGGCGACCCCTCTGAAGCTTGAATAAATATGTGGACATATTGACTCTATTTCCTTAAGTAATGACAGGTTTCAGAGTAGCAGCCATGTTAGTCTGTATTCGCAAAAAGGAGGACTTGTGGCACCTTAGAGACTAAGTGAGCTGTAGCTCACGAAAGCTTATGCTCAAATAAATTGGTTAGTCTCTAAGGTGCCACAAGTCCTCCTGTTCTTATTTCCTTAAGCTAAGTATCCTCACACCTTCTTGTCAACTGTCTAAATGGGACATCTTGATTATCACTACAAAAGTTTTTTTTTCCTCCTGCTGATAATAGCTCATCTTAACTAATTAGCCTCTCACAGTTTGTATGGTAACTTCCAACTTATCTATATATCTATATATCTTATTATATGTTCCATTCTATGCATCCGATGCAGTGGGCTGTAGCTCACAAAAGCTTATGCTCTAATAAATTTGTTCGTCTCTAAGGTGCCACAAGTCCTCCTGTTCTTTTCGCAAAAGAGATTTGGTGCCCTGCTCTCCTTCTCCTCCCCAGGAAGATGAGTCATGTGATTCCTCCCATCAGCGGAGTTTGCAGCTCAGGGCACATGGCAGGAGGGGGATAAAAACCACAAACAAAAGGAACTTGGTCTCTCTGTGCTGCTTGGAATCTGGGAGCCAAATGTTTCTAGGCACGCGCAAGAGATCCCCAGGGACTCAGCCTGGGTTAGCCCTAAGGGACATGTAGAACATGCTCATGATAGAAGCTTTTATTGCCTTTTGAAACTTAAGATTGTAACTCATTTGTGTGTCTGTTTAACCTTGTCACTGCGTCTCTGGTTTCCTTTTCCTAGCTCATAAATCTTTAGCTAGTTTATTACAGGACTGGCTACAAGCGTCTCTTTGGTGTGAGATCTGGGGTGCAACAGGGGTCCTGCTGCAGCTAGATCCCAGTCCTGGATGGGCATTGTGTTTATGGGGGGGAGTGGATGGTGCATTCCTAATCCCTGTGGGCCACCTCTTTGGTGATATACACTGTAAACACACACCCGAGCATTCGGCAATAAGGGAGCACTGTGCCCCATCACTGTGGCAGTCCACCCTTTGTGTAGAGACCAGGGGCTGCTCTCTGGTCCCCATCGCTGCAGTGTCTGAGACCCTCATGGATTTATCCTCACACCCCTTGTGCAGGGAAGGATTATCCCCGTTTGGGGAAACTGCAGCACAAAGAAGGGCAGAGATTCAGCCAAGATCCCACAGCAAACCAATGGCAGAACTGGGGACAAAAACCAGTTCCTCTGAGTCCCAAACCAGGGAATCATCCACAAGACCAGCAAATCCAACCCTCTCTGAGAGACAGCACAAGCTCAGCATTTGAGGGGTTAATCCCCTGGCACCTAGGCTGGGTTTGCCCAGTGTGAAATCCACTGGACGTGACAAAGCCTCCATGAGATGTCAATCCCACACTGACTTAATCCAAATCCCATCTGCCTCTCCAGCCAGCGAGGGAATCCGGGGAGAGAACGCGCGGTCCTGGGGCCCAAGCCACGCCACAGAGATGGTATCTTGCTGCGACCATCAGCACACAAATGTTTCAGCACACAGTCCTTCCTTACTGCAGGCAGGGCCAACACACAGTGCTGGGACACACACTAGGACGCAGGTGCATGCTGCAAAGCAATTCAGAACAGGGGACTGTTCAGCAGGATGCATCGATTTAAAGGCCACATCCTGCCATGCCCACAGCTGTCCGGCTGCAAGGCCCCAGGGAAACGTCCACCAGGTGCCTGTCTCTCTCCCGCTCCCCTTGCCCTCTGCAAGGAACACGGCGTGCCCTCACCAGGTGCCCAGCCGGGCAATGCCCCTTGGCAGCTGTAATGGGGCAGAAGCCAAGGAGGCCTAGGCCGGACTCTCACCTTACTGAGCATATGGGACTGGCCCACCAGGATCAGCACATTGGAAGCCAGGATGGAGACGCAGAAATTCAGCAGGATGATGGAGCGCTCCGATTTGATGAACCTGCAGGGAGGGCAGAGGGAGGCAGGTTGAAGGGGTCCTGGGGCTGGGCCCCTTGCAAACATTCTGGCCTGGTTTCTCTCTAGACCTAAGGTGGAGAATGCAGGAGATGCTATGATGCAATAGACTAATGGCCTAATCAGTCTGGTAGCCCGTCTCCAACAGCGGCCAATGGAGATACGTTAGAGGGCAGCACAGACCTTCACATAGTGCGTGGAGTGTGTTAGCAGGCAGGGGACTCCGTCCTGACCACCCCACCCCCACTGGGGATCAGTTTATGTCCTGAAGCATGAGGATGGAGAGTTTATTTTATCCTAGGGAGTGTGACTCCAGGGGCTACCCCATTCATTTAACAAATACCCAGGCTGGGATGAAACACCTGCACTTCCACGGCACCTCGGGAACACACCATGCTACACAAACGTGAACCAATTAGGCCTTCCCACATCCCTGCGAGGTATGTGAGGGTAGGTCTCTGCTGCAAAGCGAAGGTATGACTCCAGCCCAGGTAGGCATACCTGTGCCAGCTTTAATCTAGCTGGTACCTAGGGTCCCTGGCGGGCTTGTGCTCTAGTTGCCAGCCTGTGCCAGAACATCTACCCTGCTACTCATATCCATGCTAGCTAGATTAAAGCGAACATGGGTATGCCTACCCTCGCTACCATCACAACTTCACTTTGCAGTGCAGACGTACCCTTAGGGACACAGGGACGGCTTCACCTCTGGCGGAACTACAGCCCCTTCTGAAGCGGAACGTGGCAGCCATGTGAGGGTGCCCACCAACACAGCTCAGAGGCGATTTAGGGAAGCAGCCGATAAAATTTCCCTGAACTGAGATGTAAAAACGTTAAATACTAATTTCAGCTCTTTGACTTAATAGCATCCAGCAGCAGAGAGTCCCACAGGTGAACGATCCATCACAAGGGGAAGAAACCAATTCCTCTTCCCCCCCATTTCAGATGTGTCTGAGCCCTTTTACTTTCAATTCCAGGACAGAGCAGCGAGCCCCACAGCTCTTCTCTGTGGCAGGCGTCGTTTGTTGATAAACCTCCACCCTAACCGTCTCTTCCTCTCCTCCTTCGCAGACCGAGGTGCTCCTCCTGCAGACACTTCCGTGCATGCTTCCTTGTGCACCTAGGTGGTCCCATCGCATTCCCTAGCAGGGGTGTGTGTGTGTGGAAGGGACTGCAGGATTGGGAGCTAACCTGTCCTAGGTGGAGCTTGCAAAGCTGACGAAGGGATTTGGACTCCTGGTTCCCGTTGCAGTGAACAGCATCAGCACTGAAAGCCTCATGCCTGTACAGCTCCTAGCACAACGGGTCCCCGAACCCTGCCCGAGGTTGTTAGGTGCCACTGTACATTAACGGCCCCCTGACTCTCTCCTCGGGTGGACCCTCCCCCCGCATCTCCGATGGTACAGCCTGGGGATCTCAGACCTTTTCATGCCTCGGCAGCAAGGGAGGGCTTGATTCTGCTGTCCCTCTTGCTGGTGTAAATCGGGAGTGACTCCGCTGAGCGGCACTGCTGCAAGTGAGGCAGGATCAGGCCTTGCAGAGCCCTCCTGTCTGTGCCTCGTGCTTGTGATAGAATAGCCGTTCTAGCAGGGCACTACCATGCCCACCATTGTCTTTCATGTGCTAAGAGCTTTGTTCTTTTCCTGGAACAATACATTCAATCACGCAGTGGCTAAGCTAGTGCTCTTTCCCTCCCCACCCCCTACTCCCGATGTCTCTTCCTCCCTCTGCTCTCTCGGCACACGCTTCCCGGCTGCCCAACCCTCATCTCTTCCCCTCCCGTTGCATCCTTCCTGCCAACGTGGCCTCTCCCCCACCGCGCCTGCTGCGCAGGGCCCTGCTCGAGGAGCACTGCCCTGGTCCTTGCTGGCACCCATCTCTGGGCCTTGTTCTGTTTCTGCTCAGTCCCTTGGGAGCCAACGGGGCAAGGACGGGCCCCCCGTTCATAGGGCACCATGACGTTCTCTCTATTATCGCCCATCTCCTTTCCACTTGATCTGGCCCCTCGGCCGATTTGACCGTCTCCCCCAGGATGCCTGGGGCGATGCTCGGCTCGACGTCCCGGCAGGTTATAGCTGACTCGGCCACTGTAGAAAACCTTGACACAAGCTCGGAGACTGACACTGCTTCAGTGCCCCCAGCCCAGCCGGCTTCCACCAAACAAAAAGCTGTCAACCGTTCCCCCCAGCCACCCAGCGGCTGTCCCCTCCTGCTGGCAATGCCCCGGCCTCTGGGCTGGTGCGGAAGAACAGAGGGAGAAGGGTCCGGGGATGGGGCCGACCTACCTCCAGAAGGTGGCATAGATCACCAGCAGGGTCAGCAGGGCCATACAGGAGACAGCGCAGCCGATCATGAGTGGGACGGAGGGAGTGCCTGAGGGGTCCATGGCCTGCCCGGGAGGAGAGAGGGAGAGAGGTGCTGAAAACGGGGAGGGGGGAGACGTCCCGCCGGAGCCAGGCTCAGAGGCTGGAAGGAGGGAGCGCCCCTGAGCAACAGGGGATGGAGCTGCCCAGCACGGGGGGGGGAAGGATGGGTTCGTTGCTGCCACAGGGTCCGCGCTGCCCCAGGGCTGTATCACTCGCGCACAGCCAGTGTCCCTGGGGTCCTGGAGGCTGCTCCCTCCCCACCCCAACCCCGGGAAAGCCCAATGTGCCCATCACACACCTGAAAAGCTCCTTCCCCAGTGAATGGGGCAGAGCCCAAGGCCTACGGCACCAGGCCTCTCTGCCCACCGCTCCCCAGCCCCAGGGGCCCACCGGCTTCCCGCACGCTGGGGCTTCGGGGAGGGGGGCTTCACCGCAGCCTCTGGGCTGCCCAGGCGCGTTCCTGGGGGCACCTCTCCATCGCCCTGCCAACCGGGCACGCTCCCAGAATACCAATGGCCCAGAGCGGCCCCAGGGAGCTGGGTGGCGCTCGGCTTCGGGGGGCGGGGGGGGGAGGGAGACCGCCCCGTCTGTGAGCGCTGGAGGGGGGAGCAGGCCTCCCAGACATGAGGCAAGATGGCTCAGTTCACATCCCCTCCCACCCACCCCTCCCCTCCTCACACGTTACCGCCTGGAAGACCTGCTAATGAGCCTTATAAATCCCACCAGGCAGCCTGCCTGTGACTGGTGCAGAGCTCTGATCTCACCACACGCTGCAGTGCGGGGGGGCTCCGAGGGGAGACCAGAGGAGTGTGGGGGGAGGGAAGAGTGGGGGCACTTCCCCACTCTCTGCACAGCTGCCCCTGTGCTAAGGGGGTCTATTCATGGGGGGTGGGGGGAGGCTGGGCTTTGCATGACGGGAAACCTCCACGCAGCTGGGCATGGGACCCCTTCAGCATAGCTGGCCCCCCTCTCGCTATGGCCCTCACCACCGCCGGCCTCTCCGCAGCGACAGGGCAATGCCCCTTGGTGTGAATTCCAGTGCCCCGGTGTCCTGTCCCGCCCCTGGGCTCACAGCTCTGTGCCAGGGCTCACTCTCCTTTGCCTTGCCGGCTGAGCGAGTCCAACGTTCGGGGCCTCAGACTGAGAGACAGCACCTGGCTCTAGGGCTAGCAAAGCCATCGGAGCAGAAGCACGGCCCAACAGTGGTGGGCTGATCCAGACCCACCACTGCCACAGGACCAGGACCCATAAAGCATCCCCCACCCTGTACCCATAGCCCCAGGGGAAGACAGGGACACAATGCCCTGTCTCCCCACCCTGTACCCATAACCCCAGAGGAGTTCAGGCCAAAATGCCCCCCACCTCCCGCATACCCATAATCCTGGGGGAGGACAGAGACACAATGCCCTGCCCCCACCCCCGTACCCATAACCCCGGGAGAACAGGGACACAATGCCCTGCCCTCTACCCTTTATCCACAACCCTCGGGGAGTTCAAGGCCAAAATGCCCTGCTCTGCCCTCCTGCCCCCCGTACCCATAACCCCAGGAGACAACAGGGCCAAAATGCCCTGCCCCACTACCATTTGCCCATTACCCTAGGAGAAGACAGGGCCAGAATGCACCCCTCTCCCAGCCCCTGCACCCACAACCCTGGGGGGAGGCTGAGCCGCAGCAGGTGCCCTTTGTTGGTGCCACCCCCACCCGCCCCCAGTGGGTTCCTGGGTGCCACCCAGCTTGGGCCCATTGCTCTCAGCACGGGATAAAGCGGCGCGGGCTGGGGACAGGCGGGGGCCTGCGAGGAGCACCGAGCCCAGGCCCAGATTCTCCACCAGCCTCTGGCACAGGGAGAGAGCCAGAGCCGGGGAATGTGAGAACAGCAGCAGGAGAGAAGGGAACAGGAAAGGCTCAGCGGAGAAGAGGCAGCGGGATGGCACAGGGGGCATCCCGGGGGGCCCAGCACAAGCAGCAGCTGTCCCCTTCCCAAGCTCTTCCCTCACGCACGATTCCAGCCTGTCATGAGCAACGGGGGACCCCCCATCTTATCCCATCTCCAGCCAGAGCATCAGCTCTCCCCAGAGCCTCCCGCAGGCCCCGGCAGACAGCACCGCCCCCTCCTCCCCACTCCAGCATCAAAAAGCCACCACCATCCTCCCACTGGGGTGGGGATGGCTGGTGGAGTTTGTGCACGTCCCAGCCGCACTCTCCAAGCAGGGAGGGGTTATTGTTACAGAGCCCCAGAGATCCGCGCTGGGTCCCACCTCCCAGCATGGCACTGTCCCTGCGACGCTTCGGGACCACCCCCTACGATCAGACCCCCCTCCGCACACAACCCAGCTGGCGTTCCCGACCCTGCAATCCCACCCGGCTCTGGCTGCCGGTTCCCGTTCAGCCCAGGCCCCGCGCCAGCCAAAGACAAGAAGGGAAATTTGAGGGCGCTGGACTGGAGTCACCTACCAGGTCCTTGGGCAGCTGGGCAAGCACGGCGTAGGTGGACAGGTGGCTACACAGGCATTTGGTGTGAGCCGGGAGGGTCTCCAGCGTTTGGCAGCTCTCAGTGTCCCAGTTTCCAGAGCCAGCATCCCTGATAATGGAATGGGAGAGCAGGAGAGAGAGTGATTTAAAATGATCAAACACACAGAGCGCCCCCAGCCCCTCGGCTCCTGTGCCGACTTAACCCTTCGCTGGCGCTGCCCACCCGACGGCCGCATTGGGTCCTGCGGGGGGGTTTTGTCTGAGCGGCACCAGGGCACTGTCTGGGCGGCTGCTTTCGCTCATGACCCAGATGCTGGGGCAAAACCCTGCCCTTCCCCCCTCCTTGCCCCGGGCTGCGCTGACGAAAGCCAGCTCAGCTCCATCCCCCTCCCGCTCTTCCCCGCCCCCCAGATGATGATCCCTGGGGGAGCTGAACACTGCACACAGGTCTGATTTAATCTGAAGGCTCAGGTTGCTGGCTGGGGTCGGGGGCTAAACTCCAGCGAGGAAGGGAGGGGAGCCCTGTCCCAGGAAGGGTGGATGGAGGCCAGCCAGGGGTCAGAGCCAGCTCTCACCCCTGGGCTCTTCCATACCCCACCTGGCTTTGGGCTTTTTTTTGTTCAACCCACATGTATTGAAAGCTAACGAGAACAGAGGGGAATTAAATGAGCCAGGCCAGGATCCAGGCAGCTGAGCCCTGAGTGACGCCGCCCAGGAGGGGGAGCACCCGTGCAACAAGGCATTACAGCGTGTGTGTGGGCAACTGCACACGGAAGAGCACACCTGCGAGGCTGCGCACGCGTGTGATACAGGGCACGATTCCCTGCACGCACGGGCTCACAGACACGTGGCTGGCTGCGTGCAAGGTCAGAGGTGTGCGCACAAAGGTATGCAAAGCTGCCACTCCCAGCCAGCTGGGGACACCCCTCCGCCCCCGATCAGCCTGGAGTTCACCCCTGGAAATTCCAACTGTGGCCTGAGCAACGCTTGCCCGTTCTGGTTACTTTAACCAACGGCAGAGCCAGCACTGTCCCCCCCGCGGGCCGGGGGCTCCCGGCATTAACTGAAGCGGGTGGGGCACCCTGTGCTGAGTCAGCCAGCCACCGATGCAGCCAGCTGGGAGATGCCTCTTCACCCCCACTTCGGCTCCCTCTCTCCCCCGCCCCCTGCACTTGCTCTGCTGTTTAGAAAAGAAATGGGAGGGAATGGAGCCAGCTGTACCAGGCCCTTTCCCCGCTGTCTGGGTCTAGGAGCCTGCCCGCCCTACCCACGTTCCTGCCCTGCGTGTGTTGCCGGTGCCAGTCACGGGCTCAGGAGCGCTGGTGCGATTGCCGGGAGGGGGGGCTGTTTCTGGCGGATACATTTTGAGCGTACCCACCTTCCTGCAAACCCTACTCTGCCGGGAGGGGCCATTCCACAGGGTCTCCTGCTGACCGGGACACGCCCTGGTGCCCCGGCAGAAATGTGCGATAGCATCAACTTTGAAACACAGGACACCAAGGGCCCGCGGGCCCATGTGTCGGGCGGGTGTGCGAAGCCCTGCATCTGGGCATGCGAAACCAGCAGTGAGGGGCAACGTGAGCCCAACGCCACCGGTGCCCAGGGCTGGAGCCCCCAGGCTCACCCTGTCCCAATGGCTGCACCCCATTCCCTAACAGGGATGAGCATTTACAGCCCAGAACCCACGGCTGGCGTTTGCAGAGGTGCCAGGTGCCTGCAGTGCCCGTTCGCTTCTACTGGCATGCCGGGTGCCCAGCTCCTCTGGGGACCAGCCTCTGTGACAGCAGGCATCATGGACAGGCCCTGGGCCCCACTGCCCCTCACTCTGCAGAGTACACAGCACTGCCATGCGGTAACGGGGGGTTCAGGGCTGGGGGAGCTGAATTCAGAGCTACCCAGGGCTGCTGGTTTAAGAGGCACCCGGGCGCCAAGCGCTACCATGGCTACGGCTGGGGAAGATTTTACCCTCCTCCAGGCAGGCATCCCGGCCTGGAAGCCTGCAGCAATGGGCCCCTCATGACTGCTACCAGAAGGGACTGCAGGCAGCCGGAGCTGTGGGATCTCCCTGCAGCTAGGGCAGGTTCTGGGCCTTGGTGCCCCTTCTGAGCTGGTGCCAAGGTTCCTGCCCCTCTGACTGCCCAGCCCCCCGCCACATCGAGGGGTTGGCAACTACCCACTCCGGGCATTAGAGAGCCCTTCCTGGGTGTTGACTAGCGAAGGTGCCGGCCCATCACTTCAGAGATGCCAGCGATACCTGCTCCCTGCGGTGGAGCGTGAGCCGTGGCTGCTGTGGCTTGCCACGGCTGACAGCGTTGCAGCGAGGTTGCTCTGGCAACCCGAAGGGAGGCTGCAGGGCCGGGAGGCTGCGCTTGGCTAGATCCAGAGTTAGCGAGGGCCAGAAGGGACCCCCGGGATCATCCCGCCCGACCCCCTGCCACGCAGGCCACCGAACTCCCCTCAGGGACAGAAAGGGGCAGACAATAACGAGGTGCTAAGGCCAGGAGCAACTCCCCCCCCCCTTGGTACGGCCCCACTGGCCCCCAGCTCAGGCAGCACTGCCATCAGAGTGCACGGCCAGGACCAATGGAGGCCGCTGGCTCCCCCTCCCCGTCTCCCCCATGCCACAGCAATCTGCCCCACTTTATCGCTCTCCCTCCTAGCGCCGCCCCGCCCTGGCTCTCTGCTCCAGCCCATCGCTAACAAACTGCGTCTGGCAAGCTGCAGGCACCAATCTCCGGCTGCAAGCGGGTGCTAATCAATACTGATGTTAGCAAAATTAACCCATGGCCACAGGGGGCTTGGCCTTGTTCCAGTCTCCTCGCCCTTTAAATGCGGACATGACTGCCCAGCCAGGACAGGGAGAGGAGCCCGTTTGATCTCGCCTTGCTGTATAATAACCCGGGCACCAAGGATAACAAGATGGGGAGCTTTGCTCGGGGCTCTGCCCGGGATAACAGGGGAAGTTTCAGCTCGGGGGAGCGGACAGCACCACACAGGGCCCCCCACATCTGGCTCACTGGCTCCCTCCAGCCAATGGCCAGTCCCCTCCTGTCATAAACCTACAGCTAAGGGTAGCATAAAATCCCTCCTTTACTTGTGAAGGGTGAAGAAGCTCAGATAACCTGGTTGGCACCTGACCAAAAGGACCAATAAGGGGAGAAGATACTTTCAAATTTGTGGGGGAAGGTTCTTCTTTGAGTTCTCTCCGGAGACAAAGAGAGAGACCAAGCAAGTAATCTAACTCCTACTGAATGATACATCTAAACTTACAGAAATAGTAAGTAATAGCAAGGAAATGCGTTAGAGTATCTTTTGTTTTAGCTTGTGAATTTTCCCTGTGCTAGAGGGAGGGTTATCACTGTTTTTTGTAAATTTAAAGTTTTGCCTAGAGGGGAATCCTCTGTGTTTTGAATCTGATTACCCTGTAAAGGTACCTTCCATCCTGATTTTGCAAAGGTGCTTCTTTTACTTTTTTTCTTTATAATAATGTTCTCTTTTTAAGAATCTGATTGGGGTTTTTAGTGTCCTAAAAACCCAAGGGTCTGGTCTGTGCTCACCTGATTTACGTATTTGGTTGGTAGATTATTTTCAAGCCTCCCCAGGAAAGGGGGTGAAGGGGTTTGGGGGGATATTTTAGGGAAACAGGAATTCCAAGTGGTCCTTTTCCTGAATCTTTGTCTAACTTACTTGTTGGTGGTGGCAGTACCCATCCAAGGACAAGACAGGATTTGTGCCTTGGGGAAGTTTTTAACCTAAGCTGGTAGAAATAAGCTTAGAGGGTCTTTCATGCGGGTCCCCATACCTGTACCCCAGAGTTCAGAGTGGGGAGGGAACCCTGACATCCCCAAACGCCAATGAGGTTGCGGTGGGGAAGGCACCAGAGCAGCGGAGGGATTTACACCCCGTTAACCCTCCAAGCGTGGGGGTCCCCTTCTCATCCTCCTCTCCTCCTGCCAAGAAACCACAGGCTCGCCTGGCTCACCCACGACCCCCCTCACACAGTCCCTGGTCCTGTCCAGTCAACCTGCCTCTCTGTATGGGGCTCAGCAGCCAAGGTGGGTGGGCAGTGCCTGTGGGGCGCCTGGGGGCCCTGGCAGCGTGTGGTGTAGGGGGGTCGGGGAAGGTTTGCAGCAGCAGGGGGGCAGGGAGCCTGCCCTCTCCACGTCACCCGCCGTTTCCTGTCGATTGCGCGCGGCCCGGCTGACACTGCAGGGAGGGGAGGTGGCTGGCTCTCACCACCCCGGATGTGCATCCATCTCCCGCGTTCTGCGGTGGGAGGACGGTGTGTAGTGAACGCCCTGCAGAGAGCCCGGCCTCCGGCACCGAGCCCTCAGCTACCCAGGAAAGGCAGGTGGGTACCAGCTCCTGACCCTGCAGGGGACCAGGCTCAGGTCCTGGTGCAAGGGCCTGCCAGGGGCTGGAGAGACCCTTTGAGACCCCGCCGCCATCCAGGGAGGCCCCCGAGAGACAGGCCAGGCCCAGAGCTGCACTCACGCTTTGGAGTAGTCCCAGGTGACGCACTGTGGGTGCGAGGTGCCCTGCAGACAGACAGAGCTGGGTTAGCAGAGACCCGGGGCTGGGACAGGGATGCCCCTTCTCTCCCCGCCCCCACTCTCACCTGCCCCTCTCTGGCTCCGGCCATGGCGGGCGGGAGGCGCTCTCCGATCTGAGCAGGGCCTGCTGCCCCCGCTAGCCTCATGACTACCTGCCCGCCACAGCACGGGCCCCTAGAGAGTGGCACAAGGGAGGGCACCAGCAGGGGCCGCGGCGTCTGGTGTCACAGCAGCATTGAAGCCAGGCAGACTGGTAACACGTGGCCATGGAGACTTCCTCCGCAGGCTCCAGCTAGGGCAAGCGGCAGCAGCTCCGGCCTGCGCCCCACTCGCCCAAGGTCAAGCCAGCCTCTGTGGGTGGGGACTGAGGGGCACTGAGGACCGGAATAGCCGGTGGTATGGGTCTGGATGGCAGAGCACTTGCACGGCTGAGAGGAGGGGCGGGCACACAGGACTGGGACAGCAGGAAGGCTGTGGGTGGAGCAGGTGCCCACAATAGCAGGGCATGCAGGGGTGGGTGACGGGTGAACATTTCTCTCCCCTCACGATGGGGCCCGGCGGACGGCTGAGACCCCCCTCGGAATGCACGGCACTTACATTGAGCATGTGGGACAGGTCCACTGAGATCAGGGGCTCCGTGGGCTTGGTCAGCGGGCGGACGGTCACGGTGAGCACTCGGGACGTGACGGCCAAGGGGCTCCTGTGGAGACAAGGGAACGGGCTGGAGCCAGGACACAGTGCAGGGCGGTACAGGTGTCAGGACAGGGCTCTCTGGGGGCTGGCACGTCCTGCTGTTGGTCACATGCGTGTGTGTGTGAGCGTGTGTGCACACAGCGTTACAGGACTGTCTTTGTCCAGACAACACCACGTTGTATGATCTGAGTGTGCATCTCATAGATATTTAGGTCAGAAGGGACCATTATGATCATCTAGTCTGACCTCCTGCACAACGCAGGCCACAGAATTTCACCCACCCACTCCTACAAAAAAACCTCACACCTATATCTGTGCTATTGAAGTCGTCTCCTTACACACAGGATGTATAAATGGTAAGTAGTGAAGGGACCTGACCTCTGCCGTAACCCAGGCCATGGGACTACCCTGACTTTAATTCCTGTTTGATCTAGACCGTACGTTTTAGAAAAACTTCCCAGCTTGATCTAAAAATTGCCAAGGATGGAGAATACACCACCAGCCTGGGTAAGTCGTTAATTACCCTCACTGCTTTCCAGCCGGAATTTGTCTCACTTCAGCTTCCAGCCATTGGACCTTGTTGGATCTTTGTCTGCTAGACTGAAGGGCCCATTATCAAATTTCGGCTCCCCGCGGAGGTACCTCCAGACTGCGACTGAGTCGCCCATTCCCATTCTCGGGGTTAGGCTAAACAGGTCAAGCTCCGGGACCCCAGCCCTCTAAAGCACGTTTCCCAATCCACTCACCATGCTGCTGCATATACACCACTGGGTTTGGTTTTCCTTGTAGCTGGGCATTGTGTATGAATGTACGACTCCTTGATTGTGCGTGTGTGTGTGTGGATATACACACCTCTTCTGTAGGTAGGGGTGGAGGGTGTGCACAGGTGCAGTTTTGTTTGTGCACGGGTGAAGTGCGTGTGTATATACACACACGCACGTGCCCATGAGCGCATACAGCCCTCTCGGCTGCCCCACATTTCAGTCCTGAATTTTCCCCTTCCCACACAAACCTGCTGCTTCTCTCTCTTTCTCCTTCCTGTTTTTGGCTACTGACAGCAGAGGCAGGTTGAAGGAACCCTTGTTTGAGAGGCACTGGCTCCCCGCCTTGCATCTCTTGTACAGCAGCCGGCTAAGACATGGACTGCGGGAAGGCACTGCCTGGGGATGCTAAGTTACAGAAACCCAGACAGGTGCCTGCTCTCATCTGCTGCCCCCTCGCACCTCCAGCACCCACCTCCTCTAGGAACCAAAGCCTCTGCCCACATATGGCGCCATCTGTGCTGTCTTGTACCCTCCCCCAGCCGATTCCCCCAGCCCCAATAGGGTCCACCCTCTCCCTTACCCGCACTTGATCCTGAATCCAGGAACTAGATCTGCTCAGGGCTCGATTCTTCCCCCTAGCCCCTCTCCCCACACACTCTCAGGACATGCAGCAATAATTCCAGTGGGGTCACAGATCAGGGCCCACGGCTGTGGATCGCCCCCCTGCAGGGCCCAGCCTTGTCTCACCCCCCATGGCTCCATTTCAAGGTAACGAGTGACTCGGGACCCCACCATCCCCTGCCCCATTTGGAAGCCCTGGTTACTGTCCCTACGCCCCAGCCACCCACCCACCTGGGAGGAGGTAAGATGAGCCCCAGAGTGCGGTACAGGATGGCCCCGATCACGAAGTACGATGACTCGTCCATTTCTGCAGAGAGACGGGAAGGGGACAGAGCCACGGTGAACAGGGGTCAGCACCCGTCCCTGGGGTCCGGCTCCTCCCATGCCCCCAGCCTGGGGACAGGGACCCAGCTGGCCCTCCTGGAAAGGGCTGCAAGTCGTTACGTGCCCCCCTTTTCCAATGTGCACCCTTCCTCATGGCCTGGGAATGCAGACAGGCCCCTTCCCCTGCCCTCCGGCAGTTGGAGGTGGCTCCATCCAGAGGAAGAGGTTACAGTGGGGGAATGGAAGCCAGGACTCCTGGGTTCTACTCCCTCCCTGCTGTGACTTGCTAGGGTACGTTGCTGAACGGCTCCATGCCTCTCTTTCTCCACCTGTAAAAGGGGGTTAACGGTGCCGACCTGCAGCAGTGAAGTGCTGGTAAGGGGAAGGGCTTTTAGCAGCCGTCCCCAGCTCCCGCCCCAGCACATGCCAGTCCAGCCATGTCTGTGTCCCAGGGTGCACTTGGCTACCCAGCCTGCCTCTCTTCCAGGGCCCACACATGAACAAGGACACCTGCATCATGCACACGCACATGGGGCTGCAGGCACACATACGCATTTGCAAACCTGCATGCAAACACAGACCTCACCCCTGTGCACACACAAACCTACACACTCGTAATCACATGGGAACAAACACACAGACACGCACAAACAACAGCCCCTGCTGCTCTCCTCCCGGGGGCCCCGGCCCCGCCTTACCAGAGGAGGAGAGGCTCAGCACCGACTTGGGGATGAAGAGCTTGTCCTCCGAGTGGCGGGCCCAGTCCTTCATGCCCCGGCGCCCCTTCATGGGGAAGTTGATGTCGCTGGAGACGGCCGAGACGGGCTCTCTCTGGATGCTGATCACTGCCAGGGCGGGGACAGGGAGAAAGGGTCACTTCCAGCTCACGCCTGCCTGGGCACATTGGCCAAGCTCAGGATGCCCCGGTGCCCCTGCCCACGGGCCTCCTGACACCTCCACGCCCCCAGGCTCCCAGCCTCTCTGCTGCTGCACTGCCCAGCGCTGCACTGGCCTGGACCCCTCATGCCCCCCTCAGAATAAAGCAGCCCCAGGCCCCGCCCCAGCCTGGCCACTCACCCAGGTTGTCGGTAACCACGAGGGAGCTCTGGAAGGCCTTCAGCGCATCCCCCACCAGGTGGATGAAATCTTCCACCACCTTCATGAGGTGCACGGAGCCGGGGGACACCTGCGGGCACAGAGAGGGGGAGAGGCTACCGCAGGGGCCCAGGTATGGCGGGGAGGGAGGGTAGCTCCTTGCCACTTGCCCCCACTGACAGGGAATGGGACCTGGACGATTCCAAAGGGTCCCCCCAAATCATCCCCCCCAAATCATCCAAAGGGTCCCCCCCATATCATGTGCAGGGACACCCCAACTTCCCAGAGCGTGGGGGAGGGGGGAGAACAGGAGCTAGCGCTGATCCAGGCCATGCTTAGCTTTAAGGGAAGGGGGGGTGCTGTGGGGAGGGGGTTCCCTGCCCAGGCAACAGCCCCAGCCCTTTCATCCAGAGCTGCCTCCCCCTCAGCCATGCCAGAAACTGCCCCCCACAGCTCCAGCGCGCCCCGGTCACTCCGACCGCCCAGGAGGCTCCGGCCACCCACAGGCAGGGAGCTGGGCTCCCCCAATTCCACGGGGCCACCAAGTTGATACTGGCAGAGCCAACCTACTCCCCCCCCCCCCCTCCGTATAGCTATTCAGAGACCCCGGCCCATGGGCTTCCCCTCCCCGCCAAAGCCTGGACCCCCTGCATAGATATGCCCACAGCTCCCCCTCAGCCTGCCCCACCTCCCCAGGGCACCTCAAGCCAGAGACCCCTCCCCGCAGGCAGCCGCCAGCCCAATACCTCCCACAGCCGTAGACGAGGCCCCAGAAAAGCTCCCAGACCAGGTGCCCTGTAGACGGGGCTCCTCCTCGCCCCTCTAGCCTGGGCAGGGCACTGGAAGGGCAGCCCCACAAGCTAGGCTGGCAGCACTGGCACCATGCCGCCCCCCGCTCTGTCGAGAGCCTGTCACAGCCACAGTTGCATGCGCCGGCCAAGCGCCTGCCTCCCTGGCCGGCTGGCGCCCGTCCCTGAGCAGCCGGCTCACCTGCTGGGCGTCCTCCCACTTGTCTCTGTTCTCTGAGTCCACCATGTAGCTGACCACCTGGAAGAAACGCTGCAGGGAGCGGAGAGGGGGCGTGAGGGGGTGGCTCTGCGGCGCACGGGGGCATGGGACAGGGGGCTTCCCCTGGGCACGTCCGGAAGCCTCGACATTCCACTGCCCTGAGAGTACCCGCACCTGCACGCCCAGGCAGCCCTGTCACCCACACCCCCAGACGGGACCCCCCAGCTCCAGCTGGGATTCTTCCTGGCCCACCTTGGTTGCTCCCAGCCGAGGGTCACCAACTCCCCCCACCCTCCCGGTGGATGCCGAGCATCTAGACCAGCTCCCCCCGCACCAGCTCGGATCCAGGCCACCTTTGGCTGCTGCTTGTCAGCCAGGCAGCGCCAGCCTGGGAACGGGGCACCCCAATGCACAGAAACCACAGAGTCAGACACAAAAGGGGTCATGCCAAGACACTAGGGGTGAGCCCCCCACGACAATGCCAGACAGAGGGCAGGGAAAGGCAGCCAGCAAAGAGCCCACGTTGGCCTTTCCATGGTGGCCCGGCCTCCCGTGTGGGACCTGGGCCGGGCCCCCGGCTCTTCGCAGGGGCTGGCCGGGCGGTACCTGCACGTCGTCGGAGGAGGGGATGTAGGTGGCCCTCTTGAAGGTGTCGGTGACGTTGCGCAGGATCTCCACCGAGAAGAGCAGGTCCCCGCTGTAGTACGTCCTGCGGGCCATCAGCTCCAGCAGGCTGCGCACCACCTGCGACATGCCCTCGCCCGCCAGCATGCGCTGCCCTTTGGCCAGGTGCTCCCGCAGCTTTCCATGCAGAGGGACAGAGATGGGGGAGGGGGGAGATTACCCAGCAGCAGGGGGTTCCCCAGGTCCCTCTCCCAACCCACCCTGAGGCAGCAGCCGGACAGGATTTCTGTCTGGGAATAGCACAGACATCCACAGGAGCCATCAGGGTGGTTACCCATGCCCCACACCCCCCCACACATGGCCCGTCCCGGGGAAGTTCCCTGTGTCCCACCCCATCCCAGGAGCCACCATTGCAGGGCCCAGGGAAGGAAGGTGCCATACCCAAGCCAACCCCTCTCCAGGCCCCACACCGCAGCCCCTGAGCCCCTGTGGCCCCCCAAAGGTGGGCGTGGGGCCAGTGGATTAGAGTAGGGGCCAAGGAAATCAGGAACATTGGGTCCTAGTCCAGCTTCTCCATTGAGTCACTGTTCAGGGTGAGTCACACCCCTAACCTGTGCCTCAGTTTCCCCATATGTCAAATGGGGATAACGCTAATCAAGGCAGCTCCTTGATCTACCGCATCAGAGCGCTTGGCCTTGCCAGGGAACGGGACAGACAGCAAGAATGGGGAAGATGGCAACACAGAGGGATAACTAGCATCAGCCCCCACCTCTAACCCGGGGTGGGTGGGGGAGGGAGCCGGGGCAAGGACGTTAATTAGGTTCCATTGCAATGAAATATTCATGCAAAGCAGCAATTTGGCTGGCGGGAGTCAGGGGCTGCTTGGCTGCTCTGTACTGGGGGAGCTTTTGTCTGCCAATCCCGAGGGTCAGCCGGTTTCTGAGCACACCCTCTCTGGGAAAGGGGAGGGGGAGGGATTGGACATGGGGGCAGGCTGGCTTTGCAGGGGCTCCCCTCTCTCCCTTTAACAAGGCATACGGTGAGGACGAAACGGGCATGGGCGGGTCCAATGTGCGTGGCAAAGCCACACAAGGCCAGGAGATCAGAGCCCATTGCGACAGGCATGCCTGCGAGGTCTGCCTGGCGAGCCCGGCATCCTGCCCAGCCAGCGGGATTGCGGCCAGACTGGAGTCGCGGGTCAGTCCCCATAGCCTTGAGCTGCAATGGCTCCTTGGGCAGCTTGTGGGACTGGGGAGGGAAGGGGGCAGACAGCAGCGATCCAGGGGCTGGAGGGACTGATGAGGAGGGTCGGGTCACAGGGGATGGAGACAGCTGGGGCGCGGGGCTCCCAAGGATGGAGTGGGGCTCAAGGGCTGGGAGAACTGGAAGCCAATGGAGGAAGGACAGATCTGACAGCGCATCAGCGGCCCCAGCCCAGGGACCTATCGGCCCAGCGGGAGCCCCGTGGCCAAGGACACTGGCCCGGGGGGCTCGACCGAGGGGACGAGGCTGATCCCGGGGAGGAGGAATGAGGCACCTTCTCCTGCAGCAACGACTGCAGCAATCCCCACCTTTGGAGAACGCCAGATCAAAGCCGCCCCCCGACCAGCCACTTCAAACCACGGCCCAGGCACCCGAACCCACTGCAAGCCCTGGGAGCCCCCAACCGGCCAAGAAACAAGAGCCCCCTCAAGGAAATGGCCCCTGCAGTCAGGTGGCTGGCGGCACAGGGCACACGGGGGGCGCTCAGCAGAGCGGGCAGAGCGGGGGGGAGGGGGCTGGCTGGGCGGCTCGCTCTGTCCCTGTGCAAGGGAGGCTCAAAGCAACGCGGCCAGCAGTGCCAAGGCCGTCCCGGCACGGCGCCAGCGAGAGAGGAGCGGGGAGAGAGCGCGTGGGCCCACCGGAGCGTGCACCTACTGAGAGATGTAGGTATCTGTACTCGTGGGAGATGCAGCGGGCAAAGCTGGGCACGCCCCAGTACGCCACCCCGTGGGCATTCAGCAGGCACCGGCGGCTGGCGGATCCTAGACAAGAGGGGAAAAGAAGCATGGAGCACCCAGCCTGTGCAGCCCGAGCGCCCCCAGCCCCTGCCCCCACGCCGCCCCCCAGCCCCAGTGCCCAGCGCTCACAGCCCCCACGCCCAGCTCCAGCCCGCAGCCCCATTGCCCATAGCCCCTGCCCCCCAGCTCCAGAGCCCACAGCCCCAGGCTCAGCTCCAGCCCTCAGCCCCTGCCCCTCAACCCCAGTGCCCACAGCCTTCCAGGCCAAGCTCCAGCCCCAGCAACCACCTGCAGCCCCTGCCCCCCAGTGCCCACAGCTCCCCAGTGCGCCAGCAGCCCCTGCCTTCCAGCCTCAGTGTCCACAGCCCCCAGGCCCAGATCCAGCCCCAGTGCCCGCAGCCCCCCCCAGAGCCAACGCACACAGATTCCCCCAAGTCCCAGGACCTGCCCCCAAGCTCCCAGCCCTAGCAGCAGCCTGCAGCCACCCAAACCCCACCCAACAAGGTGCCATGGGGAAGCCAGGCCGGGGAATCAGCTCTTCTAGGAAGGCAGCAGAATTACTCAGGGGCCAGCAGCCTTAGCTCAGCTTGTTCTGGGGAGTGCAAGGGGGTCCCGGGGAGCAGGCAGGGTCATGAGAGAAAAGAGCCTGCTGGCAAGAGAATCCCGTAGCCCACATGCCTGGCCCCCCTCCCCATTCGGCTCTCAGCCCAGGTGGGAGCTGGGGCAGAGATGGTGCTGTGGCCACTCACCGGTGGCGTTGGGTGGGCATTTGTTGTAGATGATCTCGCCAGCGGCTGTCTTCTTCCAGGTCATCAGCATGACGTACTCGTCCTTGCACATTTCATGGTAGGCTGCCAAGGGAATGCGAGGGTGAGATGGGCCCCCGGATGGCTGCTCTGCATGGATGGGCCACTAGACTGGTGCGGGGGGAGGGGGGTGCCTGCTGGGCAGGACTAGCAGGTATGTGGCCGGTCAGCTGGTGGGGTGGAGGGAGGACAGGCTTGAGAGAGGGAGCTGGACGGACAGCGGGCGGCTGGAAGGACGGATGCAGAGACGGTGGGTGGGTGGAAGGACAGCCAGACAGGTGGAGAGATAGCGGGTGGGTGGAAGGACGGACAGACGCATGGAGGGACAGCGTGCGGGTGGAAGGACAGACAGACAGATGGAGGGACAGAGGGCGGGTGGAAGGATGGACAGAAGGTGGGTAGGTAGAAGGACAGATGGCTACAGGGAGCGCAGGCAGGTGGAAGGACAGACGGACGGGCTGGCTGGGTGTCAGGGCAGGACAGAAGGAGGAGGAGCTGGCTGGACGGAAGGCATCACACCAGCTGGTCAGAGAGAGGCAGAGTCCTTGGGTCCCGAGGCAGGGGGAGCCCGCGTGCTGGGCTGGAGGCTGAGCAGGGGTCGGCAGACTCTCCACCAAGTACCTGGGCACTTCTTCTCATTGCACGTCTTGACCTCCTCTCCAGAGCCCTCGCACGGGTAACCTTGCATGCCCGTGCCCTGGCACATCCGGAAACGTCTCTGCCAGCCCGTGTCGCACGTCTTGGAGCACAAGCTCCAGTGGTTCCATGGGCCCCACTTGCCGTCGGCTGCGAGGGGGAGCAAGAGATGCATGTTAGGGCCCTGATGCAGGCAGGGCAGGGACCAGACAGACAGACAAGCGAGAGGGACTGCCAGAGACTGGGACACGGCCGCGCCAGCCCATAATGACTTTAATCAAATATTCTACAGATTATTAAACCCATTAATCAATCGTTTCAGCTTCATTTCAACCAAACGAGACAAATGTCCCCTTGTGTCCCAGGGTGTCCTCGGCTAATTAGCACCACCCCCAGCATTCCTGTCCTTTCAGTCCCAACACCCCCGCGCCCCAAGACCCACGCTCCCACCCTCTGCCTGCTGTGACGATGTGACGCAACAGGGAGGGGGGAGTGTTGACCTGGGAATGTGCCCTGGGGATGGGAGACCTGAGAGCCTGTCACCTGAGCCAGGAGGGGGAGGGGGAGGTAACACCTCTGCCCAGGAATGTGGACGGAGGCTGCAGCAGGGAACCTGCTGGGGGAGTTTAGTTTCAGTTTGGGGCTGGGTGGAGGAACACAGGGAACCCCAGGGCTGGGGTCTAAGCTCCCTGCTCCCCCAGAAGGACTTGACTGAGGGGTCCTGGGTGTACCCACAAGCTCTGTTTTGGACTGTGTTCCTGTTGTCCAATAAACCTTCTGTTTTACTGGCTGGCTGAGAGTCTCAGTGAATCCCAGGAAGAGGGGTGCAGGGCCTGGACTCCCCCACACTCCGTGACACCTGCCAATCCAGGGGAGCCCAGACATAGCCTGCCTGCTCTCCCCAGGACCCCCTCTGCGGGCCCGGCTCCAGCCACCTATGCAGCTCCCCATCCCCCCTGCCTCTCCTCCTGATGCTCCCTGGTTCAGCCCATTGGTTGTACCCCTGCAGGGCTGGGGGGACCTCCACCCCCAAAGGGTCAGGGTCCGGTGCCACAGCAGAGTCCAAGGAGACGCCGCTGAGGTTCGAGGCATCGGCCAATGGTGGGTCAGTATCGCTGCCAGCCTTGCACAGATGGGGAAACCAAGGCACGGAGCAGGGAAGCGACGCACCCTGGGACTCTCAGCGAGGGGGGTGGGTTTCGAAGCCAGGCTTCCCGCCTCCTAGCCCAGCGCCCCAGGCTTTGGGTCACGCCGCCCGGCCTCGCCACTGGCACCCAGATCCAGGGGGCGGAGCGTGCAGCCTTCGAGCGGCCCAGAGCGGCAGGTTTGCAGCGCCGCCCGCCGATCTCGGAGCCTTGTGGGGCTCAGCAGCTTGGCTCCGGTCTCCCTCCCCGGATTGTCTCTCCCCCCTCCGAGCAGCCTGGATGTGCCACGTGACCTGCCAGGAGCCGGCGCCCCCGACCTTTCCATGCAGCTCACGGCAGCCAAGTGACATTTAAAGGTCAGCAGGCACGTGACAGCGGCTGCCCTTGCTTTGCACTGGGCCGAACACCTGCCCTCCCTCCAGGGCTGGGTGCACAGGGCCTGTCTGGACCCACCCGAGGGGCCGGGGCTGACTGGGAATAGGGGGAAGGATCAAGGCCAAGCCAAGAGCATCGTCAGGAGACCTGCCCGCCCCTGTCCCGGGGCCAACTCTCACAGACCGGCTCACCCCGCGCTGGCTGTCAGGTGCAGGCTGGCAGGAAAGGACCATCCTCTGCACCGAAGGGCCACCCGCGAGCGTGAAAGCGGGAGAGAACCCTGGGTCTTTTGGGCCGCCTGCTGGACTGACAGCAAACCTCCCCCGGCTAGCGGCACGGCTAAGGGTTAAACCTCTCTGCGCGGGAGCCTGGAGGCTTACGCTGAGCCAGGCCAGCATCTCCTTGGATGTGTCCTTGGTCCTGGCAGCAACTGACCAGCCACGGGGCCCTTCGTCAGGGCATCTGCTGCTGCTGCACGCGCGCACGAGTGGTTCTGGGCGGTTGTGAAGGTTCACGCCTACATGTTCAGCTCCCCACGCTACCGGGCGTGCTCGTGCATGGGCGCATTCCCAGAGCTACGTGCCGAGTCCGTGCACCTGGGCCAGCGGGCTCCTAGTGCCATCGCGAGCGCTCGCACAGATGCTTGTGCGCCCCCCCCCCCCCCCCCCGTGGGAGCCATGGACCCCTGGCAGGCCCACGATGCCGCCGTGCCATGGGGCTAGCGCTCGAGCCCAGCTGGGAGCCACAACTATCACCAAGCGAGCAGGAGCCCCCAGGAGACGGAGACGGGTGCTCCCCAGCTCTGGACGTACCCTGTCCCCCAGCTCCTCTGCTTTAGCTCTCATAAAAGCTGACCGATTAGCTCTGTGGCGGGGAGAGGCAGCCGGGGCCCATCTGTCACCGTCGCTTGCTGATGGGCAGCTCCATCCCCACTACTTGGGGATTAGCGTTCCTATGGAGCGCAGCTGGTGCCGCAGACGGGTTCACGGGCCCTGTCTGTGGCTCAGTTTAAATGTGTTTATGCCGAGTCTGGGACCCAGCCCAGGGCCTGCCATGGAGCAGAGATGCCAGCTGCTGCGGTGGCCACAGGCTACGAGGGACAGCCGGAGCTGCTGGATGCAGAGATCCCGAAAGAACAGCTGAGACCGGGATCAGAGACCCAGGACAGCAGCGGGCTCGGGGAGCAGGACAGAGCCCATTCTACAGCGAACACCGCACAAACCTGGATCCGGGAGACAGGGCACCCTGCACAGAGGGTCAGGCAGCTCCTCCCACTGCACATCAGCAGTGGGGCGGCTCAGTGTGAACAAACCCCCACTCACTGGGCAAACCATGCCAAGCGTGAGGACACATGGACCCCCCCCCCCACCCCTGCACAGCACCGCTGCTCACACACATTGCGACGCCCGGGGATCCTCCAACATGGCACCACCGCTCACACCCACAGTGACGCCTGGGGATCCCTGCACCCCGGCACGGCACCGCTGCTCACACCCACAGCGACACACGGGGATACCCCCACCCCAGCACCGCCGCTCACACTCACTGCAGTGCATGGGGATCTCCTGACGCGGCACCGCTGCTCACACCCACAGCGACACACAGGGATACCCCCACCCCAGCAACGCCGCTCACACTCACCGCAGTGCATGGGGATCTCCTGACGTGGCACTGCTGCTCACACCCACAGCGACACACGGGGATACCCCCACCCCAGCACCGCCGCTCACACTCACCGCAGTGCATGGGGATCTCCTGACGCGGCACCGCTGCTCACACCCACAGCGACACACAGGGATACCCCCACCCCAGCAACGCCGCTCACACTCACCGCAGTGCATGGGGATCTCCTGACGCAGCACTGCTGCTCACACCCACAGTGACACACGGGGATACCCCCACCCCAGCAACGCCGCTCACACTCACCGCAGTGCATGGGGATCTCCTGACGCGGCACCGCTGCTCACACCCACAGCGACACACGGGGATACCCCCACCCCAGCAACGCCGCTCACACTCACCGCAGTGCATGGGGATCTCCTGACGCGGCACTGCTGCTCACACCCACAGCGACACACGGGGATACCCCCACCCCAGCAACGCCGCTCACACTCACCGCAGTGCATGGGGATCTCCTGACGCAGCACCGCTGCTCACACCCACAGCGACACACGGGGATACCCCCACCCCAGCACCACTGCTCACACTCACCGCAGTGCATGGGGATCTCCTGACGTGGCACCGCTGCTCACACCCACAGGGACACATGGAGATCTCCCCACCCCAGCACTGCCGCTCACACTCACAGGGACACCTGGGGACCCCCCAACACGGCACCGCCGCTCACACCCACAGTGACCCACAGGGACCCCACCCCCAATGTGTCACTGCCACTCACGCACCCCACGATGCACGGGAACCCCCCCTCGACAGGGCACTGACACTCACACCCACCAGGATGCACGGGATCCCCCGACACAGCACCACCACTCACACCCAGGGCAATGCAGGCGGCCCCCCCCCCAACACAGCACCGCTGCTCACACCCAGCTACCGAAAGGGGGCATTTACCCACGCAGAGGTGCTCCTACTCTCCCGCCAGAGTCCCTGTGCAGGGGTTGGGCCCCAACATGCCAGCACCTGCCACATGTGGACTAGTCTGCACCAAAGCAACGCCCAGCACGGTGTCCCCAGCTTCTCCGAGCTCTGACGCCCTCCCCGTGGCCTGTCCCAGCCACGCCGCGCCCTGCTGCGCCCAAGCCCCCTGCCCCCACACAGCGTAAGGAGCGCGCGTGAGCCTTACTTGGGCAGTTGGGGCTGATGCACTCCCTGGCGTCGGCGTGGGCTCCTTTGCACTCCGCCCAGCCGTGGCCCGAGAGGCTGCATTTGCGCGTGCGCTGCTGGGTCCCATTGGAACACGACACCGAGCACCGGCTCCACGAGCCCCACTCCAGCCACTGACCTTCCACTGCCGGGGAAAGCACAGGAGAGAAGGTGGTTAGTGCGAACAGGAGCTGGGGGGACGGGAGGCAGGGGCAATTCCTCTTGGCCCCGGTGTCCAGATCCAGGCACGAACCTCGTCCTCCCCTATCCGGTTATGAGCTTCGGCCACACATTGGCAAAGTGTGCATCACATCCCGCTCTAGTGGCTGGCCGGTTAGAGGGTAATGGCCTACTACTGCTGCCAGCTAACAGCTGCTCCTAGAGCTGAAACTCCAGCTGCCTGTGTTGTGGTGTTCGAGGTTCTGGGTTCACCTCCTGCCTCCCCGCGGTGGTTACGGTGCTGCCACCCAGGCAGGGGTCACCAGGACTCGGCCCGCTCCGGTGGCTCTTGTTCCCCTGCACGCCAACGGTGCTACAGTTCTGCAGAGCGCTGCCGGGTAACAGCCTGCTGCTCCCGCCGTGGGCTGCCAGTGCTTCCGGCGAGAGAGCCCCAGGCTCCAGCCACGGAGGGTGGGGGGCGCATTGCAGGGGGACTCTCTGCCTTAGCCCCAGGAGTGGTCCCGCTGCAGCGGCTCAGCGGACAGCAGGCCAAGACACACTTCGGCCTGCTCCCACCAGCTTCTTTACAGGAAGCACTGGGGGGTGGGGGTCTGTGGGCATCCCCAGGGTGACCCCGGGCTGAGACGTGTGAGCAGCATCTCCGCTGCACGGCAGAGCCGAGATGCATCCGGAGAGCGGAAGGATCCTGCCCTGACTACGCCCCCCCACTTCCCCCACACCAGCAGAGCAGGATGAGCCATGAATCCTCCCGCTAGCCCTTAGCAAGGCCCTTACTGGGGTGCAGAGCAGACGCGACTCCTCCCCTCTGCAGCTCCCGGTGGCGCTCCGACCCGGCATGGATCTTCCCCCGGGGGGGCAGAGGGGGTGTCCTGCCAGGCCCAGGTGGGAGGGAGCGTTAACGAGCCGCCAGGCAGCACCCGGGAGAGCTCCGAGCCCCGGCAGCCCAGAGCAGCAGGCTGGCTCTGCAGGAGCACCCGCAGGTCATCTAGGCCCCCGTCCGCCTCCTGAGCACCCAACTCCCAGCCCCTGGCCTGACCCGTGTCCTAAAACCACCACCATGGAAATGCAGCGGATCCGCTCACTGAAACCAGGAAGGAGAGAGAAACTAACTGACGTGGGGCTCGGGGATGGCCCTGCGCGCCAGGGGATGGATCTGGGAGACAGGCCCGGGTGGGGCAGGGTGGAGGCTCAGAAACAAGCGAATACGTTTCCTCCCCATCGCTCTCGATGCACTCCTGGCCCCAGGCCCCTGTTGGGATCACACAGCTATTCGCCCTCCCCACAGGCTGGTACCAGCCTGTCTGGCCTGTCAGCCGCCCAACAGGGCAGCGAAGAGTCAGCTGGCAATCTACTGCCACAAAATCAATAACTGGATGAGAGAGAGAGAGAGAGAAAGCGCTTCGGGCCAGTGACGGGGCGGGCAGTGGAGCAGGGCCCATCGACCCCAGCTGGGGCAGTTGTTCTTTGCCTCCCCTCATTCCCGTTTCCTCCTGCTGGCTCCTGGTGGGCACCGTGGGGCTCTGGGAGGGTTCCCACCCCGGCATGCCATGCCATCCCCCGCCCTGGGCCACTGCCCAGCTCTGCCCTGGAGGGAATTGCTCGTTAGCCCTGGACACAAAGCTGCTTACAAACGACCCACCTGCAGCCTGCTGGGTGCTACTTGTCAGCTTCCCCCCCCCCGACAGAGATGAGCGACACCCGCCCACCATGCTGGGTCAAAGGCAGAGCCCGGAGTGACCCACTGCAGCCCAGGTACTGTGGGGCAGCAACCCTCCACCCCTGGGCCTCTGAGCTAGGGAGACACCCTGGAGACATGAACAGCGTTCAGGGGGAAGAGCCCCCACATCCCTGATCTCTTGGGGAGTATCCCAAGGGGCCGTGTCAGGACTCAGCACGGAGGTGGGGGTTCCACAGAAAGGGGGAGCCCCTCGTCCTCTGCTCTCCCCCGGCCAGTGACGGGGCGGGCAGGAGTCACCGCTGACAGAGCTACACGCTGCCCCTCCTTTAAAGCAGCAGGCACAGATGGGGCGGCCACCCGCAGCCTCGCTGGCAATTTCACACCTCGGCTACGTCCACCGGCAGCCCCCGCCCGCTGGGGAGCTCTGGCTGCTGAAAGGGAACTGGCAGCAAAGTTCCCTGATGGGACAGGCCCAGAGCCCCCCTATGCCTGGCACCGCTCCCAGAGGGGTCTACTTACAATCTCAGCTGGCCCATTGTATGCTCCTGCCCCTATAGGGCCCCTTCTCCGAATCCCCACAGCTCCTCCCCCTTACTCTGCCCTATATGCCCCCTCACCCATCCCACAACTCCATTCTTGCCCATAGAGCTCTGCGTACCCACATCTCATGCCTCACTACAGCCCCATCACATCACCCTCCTTTGCCCTCACACCTCCCTCCTCCAGCGCCCCAGGGAACAGCTGTGGCCTCCCGGCGCGCACAGGGCCTGTGAGCTAACAAGCCAGGCTGGGGCATAGCACGATATGCCACCCAGATGTCTCACAGTCCTGTCTCAGGAAGACTCTGCTCCCGTTCCTCCTCCCCAGCCCCTGGGGCTCTCCCCCTCCCCACAAGGGGCTGGAATCAAGGCGACCCTCTGGGGACGCTCAGTGTATTTCACGTGCATCCCGCACGCACACAGAAATGTCACTTGCTGAGCCCACCGGGGCCCCGGCCGAGCTGCCACATGTAGTGAGATGGCTGCGTTTGCTGCTAGCCCCCGGATCACAGGCACTGGCCCCATCGGGAGCTGGATGCAGGCCATTCAGCCCCAGAGCTGGGGAACCTGGGCTTTAATGTGGGGGGATGTCTGTCTAAGCTGGAGTCACGTATCCCCCTCCCAGTCACCCCAGCCGCCCTCTTCGCTCGCACTCACACCTCGCTCCCCTGGGTCACCCCCCGCCGGCCTCATTCTGACCAAACTCCCGTCCGAGTCCCCTTCCAACCCGCTGTCCTAGCTCAGGGAAAGGAACAAACGGGCATGCCTCGTCCGCTCCCCAAATCATCCCTCTCCAGCACGACATCTGCATCCCGTGCCACAGCCCTATCAGTCCCCCCGCCCGCCCCTCGTGATCCCCCCACACACACACACGTTGCTCCCTGCGCTCTGAGCCTGCATGCTGGCTAGCGGATAGCTGAGGGGCAGCCGGGGGACGGAAGATGACCTCGGTACCAGTCTCTCTAGGCTGTTCCCAGGGCTCCCAGCCCCGGGGGGAACCTAACGCATAGGATCTCAAAAGGTCTTTGCCTTTGATTTCAGTCCAAGCTGGGAGCCTAAATACCTTTGAGGATCAGAGCCTAAGTGCCCTGAGACCGCCCAGGGACGGGAGCTGCCTTTTCTGAGCGTGGCGTGGGGCTGTCTCTGGGGGCGAGGCTACCTGAGGGCTTCGAGGGATGGCCAGGGAAGGCAGGCAAGCGGGAAAGCCGAGCGGGAAAGCGCGGAGGAGAAGAGCCAAGGAGCAAGTTACTAACCAGGGCAGATTGCGATATTGCAGGGCTTAGTCTGCACCTCGGGGCCCTCGCAGGCCTTCCCGCCGTGCTGCGGAGCTACGCACTGCCGGGTTCTCGTCCTGGCCCCTCGCCCGCAGGTCACGGAGCACAGACTCCACGGGGACCACTCCTCCCACAGGCCGTGCACTGCAATACAGCACACAGCAATCACGCCTCCGGCCCAGCCCGCGCGCAGCAGACGGCATGGCGGGGGACGGGGATTGGGGGCGCTCCGTCCCAGGAGTGCAGGCCCGCACCCAAAGCAGCGCCCCCACGGCAGAGGGAAGGCCTGAGCTGCTGCACTGAAGACCTGGAAGCACTTGTGAAACGGGGCTCAAATCCCACCGTGGCCAGGGAGGCATCACAACCTCGTTCTACGGGTGGGGAAGCTGAGGCACGGATCAGTGATGTGACTTCTCCAAGGCTACACAGTGAGTCAGTGGCAGTGCTGGGAACAGAACCCAGGAGTCCTGACTCCCACTCCCCTGCTCTGACCACTGGAGCGCTCCTCCCCCCCCGGGACTCAACGATCACAAGAAATGTTCAGAGGGCAAGGGGGCCACAGAGATAGCGGAGGAGCGAGGGTCTGTCTCCCACACAGCCAGGTCAGACTCTCCTCCAGTCCCTAGTCTCAGCCACACCCCCTAGTATAACCTCCTAGCTAGAGCACGTTAACCCAAGGCAGCCTTTTCCTTCGGGCTGGTTCCAAAGGCTGCGGTGGCAGTGAGGTGGGGCCAAGAGTGATTAAAAGATCCCAGTGAACGCTTGACATGGTGGGAGATCAGCAGACTCCAAGGCCCAGGGGATCTTTGGGTGATGGCCACCACACCAGGGGGTGAACCGGGGACCTCCTGAGCTAACCGCATGAGCTGCCACAGCAGAAGTCAGGACTCCTGGGTTCTATTCCCAGAGCCGCCACTGACTCGCCATACGTCCTGGGAGGAGTCACTTCACCTCTCCGAGCCTGTTTCTCTCGCTGAGCCTATAACAGACCCACATTCTCTGTGGGCATTGCACAGGGGTGGAGCTGTAAAACGCCCCCCACTGGGTTACAGCGGGCACCTAACGCCCTTCGGGCCTGTCTACACAAGAAACGAGCACTTATCTAACCTCAGGTGTGAACTGAAACCGATTTAGTGCAAGCTCCTGTGCAGACACCCTTAGTCCAGTTTCGCTTAAGTCGATTAGGAACAGGTTTATTTACGCCAAAATAACCTGAAACCAGAACAGCCACATGTGGCTTTGCTCCAGTTTAACTAAAGTGGTTTCAAAGCCTATTTAGATTAATAAAGCCTAAGGCTACAGGGGACCTCTGTGATCCTCTGGTCGGCCTTCCTGTGTAGCACCAGCCAGAGAAGTTCACTGAAATAAGTTGAACTAGTGGCACCTTCCCCTGCAGACAAGGCCTTGAAAACCTGAATGTCCGGCTGCAATCTGATGCGTGTGGATGGATCCACGTGGGACCCCACTGGCGACCCCAGGACCCTGCCTAGCTGTGAGAATCCGGTCACAGACTCCGATGGCAGGACCACACACTAATCGGGTCACAGGGTCATGGCCCGCTTGGGACTTATTAAAAAAAACATCTGATGAAATGAGTAAACATCTGATGAAGTGAGCTGTAGCTCACGAAAGCTCATGCTCAAATAAATTGGTTAGTCTCTAAGGTGCCACAAGTACTCCTTTTCTTTTTGCGAATACAGACTAACACGGCTGTTCCTCTGAAACCTAAAAAAAAATGGTTATTTTTCAAAATTCCAGTTTCTGATTTTTAAAAATAATTCAGGTTTGTTAAAAATAAAAGAGTCAACAAAGGAACTGAAGGACTTGTGGCACCTTAGAGATGAACTAATTTATTTGAGCATCAGCTTTCGTGAGCTACAGCTCACTTCACCGGACGCATTCAGTGGAAAATCAACATCCGATGAAGTGAGCTGTAGCTCATGAAAGCTGATGCTCAAATAAATTGGTTCGTCTCTAAGGTGCCACAAGTCCTCCTGTTCTTTTTGCGAATACAGACTAACACAGCTGCTACTCTGAAATAAAGGAACTATTGCACGGGGGGCGAGAGGGGGGATGCTCCTGCTCCTCCGCTGATGTTTATAGGGGTCTTGCCAACCACAGTGAAACCAATGAACCAAGGAGGGGAAAGCAGTGAAACCGACTAGATGCAAAGGGCCAAGTTTCCACTGGTTCAGCACCGGCAGTCAGAGCCCTCGTGCTTTACATTTCCATGGCTCCGCAGGCAGTTTCAACACCTCGCCCATCTTCAAAGCCTTTGCATAGCATCTTTAGTCCTCAGGGAAGTGAAGTGAGCTGTAGCTCACGAAAGCTTATGCTCAAATAAATTGGTTAGTCTCTAAGGTGCCACAAGTACTCCTTTTCTTTTTGCGAATACAGACTAACACGGCTGTTACTCTGAAACCTGAGCTTTCTGAGAATCAAACAGCAGTTGGGAGGGATAACCTGAAAGCTCCGGGAAGAGGAGGAGAAGACCGAGCCATCACTGAGCTAAAAGCCTTCAGCCTGGAGAAAAATCTCCTCCTGGACTAGAGGAGGGGACACAGCCCGCGTCAGCCCGTGGCTGGGGAACGCAGAGGAGAGTTATGACATGACAAGCAGACTCTTTCTGCCCACGCTGTCATTTTATGACAGCCAGGAAGCCCCCAAAGGGGGCCAGACAGGACCATCAGATTGGACTGAGAGAGAGAATCCAGCTGCAGGGAAGCAAAGGCCCTGATCCTGTAATGACCGTGGCTCCTTGAGCCCACCCGCAGCTCATCCGAGGCCACGGCAATAGGAAGAGGTCAACTCTCAGAGCAGCTCCTACCCCCGCCCCCACACAGCCCTCCTCTTGCTTGTGGGGATTGAGCCCATGACAAGACTGTTGGGTTTTTTATTCCACTAGCACTTGCAATGAAATGAAGCCAGGCTTGGCAATCAGACTGGGAAGATCAGGAAGGGCCAGAAGGGTAGAAGATGGGGAGGCCCTGTCTGGACTAGGATTCAAGGCGTGGTCTTAGCACACACCTGCTAACACATATGGCAATCTAGGGCGGACAATAAAAATAACACCGAGCCCTTTTCGGCCCTAGCTCCCATCATTATCCCCACTGTGTCGAGGGGGAAATCGAGGCAGAGAGCTGGGAAGTGACTTGCCCAGGGTCACCCAGCAGCGGAGCTGGGAATAAAATGAAGGTCTCCTACATCTCAGCCCAGGGTTCTACCCACTAGGCCACACATGCCAGGCTGACTGAATTAAAGGCCAGGCTCCCCAGTCCCCAGGCTGTAAGTCAGCCAGTTTAGCACGTGTGAAAGGCTCTCGCTTGTAAGGTCACACCTCAGTCCCTGGCCTGGACAAGGCCCCTGGGCAGGTGGCTGAATGAGGGAAAACACCGATACCACTCACAGGTCTGCAGCAGAACCAGTGTGGTGCCTAGCGTCCTTCCCAGCCTTGGAGCCCCAGACCAGCCAAGGCCAGCGACATGCTGGGCCCAGTCCTCTCAGCTGACGTCTGTGGGAGCGGAAGATGCTCAGGACCTGGTCTGGCAATTCAAGGGGCTCCCCGCGCTGCTGGCCACTGAGCCTAGGGGGACCAGATGTCCCGATTTTACAGGGACAGTCCCGATTTTGGGGGCTTTTTCCTATATAGGCACCTATTACCCCCCACCCCCATCCCGATTTTTTACACTTGCTATCTGAGCCTGAGCCGAGATGGATCACTGAGCTGGCTGGGTGCGTGTCAGGTAGGGAGACTTGCCCCTACTCGGGAGAAGCTGCCCACCTCTCTCTGAGCTCCCAAAGACAACACCACCCCGCGGGGCGGCTAGGCTAGCCCAGTACGGAGGCAGGGGGTCGGGTGGGTCTGTAGTCGGACGGCCAGCCCGAGCCGCCACGGACACAGGGCTGTTTTTGGCACCTTCGCTCGAGCAGAGCATGCCTGGACACATCTACCCGAGCAGGGAGTCACCCTCCTGGCTGCTGTGTAGACATGCCCTGAGTGTAACAGCACAAGGCACAGGACCAAGATGTCCCTGGCAGCCAGGGAACCTCCTCCCAACGGGCTGGCCATGCACAGCCAACACTCCAAGCTTCATGTGCCGGCTACCTGTGCTCTAACCCTGCAAGCCGGTGCCGGGGACACGGGAGCTACAGGCCCCGTCCTTCCACGCCACCGCATGCACCATCTCTATGGGATCCAGACAGGCGCCGTCCTCCCCCGATTGAATCCCTCCTTCTACCCAGGCAAAGACTCGTTCCCTACCCTAAAATACCTTCCTCCCTGCTGGGGGCCTGTGTGGGGCATTTCCCGCAGCAGAGAGACACCACCTGGCAGGGGATTGCTGAGCGCTTTGGCCGGGTCGCCAGCCCTGGGAGTTTCAGTTCGTGCCCAGGTTCAGCAGGGGAGAATCAGGGCACGCCTGGTCCCTGCCTCACTCCCCACTCGGGGGCTCTGGTTCTGTCCTGTGGGTGAAGGGAGCTCAGCCCCATGGCACTGCCTGAGCCTGCAAGCAAGTGTCGCGATGGTTTTTGTGGGTGCCTGTCTCCACTCGGAGCTGGGCTGAGAACCCACCTAACTCACCGCACCAACGTCATCATCAGGATTATCTGCTTAGCATATCAAGATCCCGGCTGGTCAGCGTAACGTTAGAGATAAATACACCACGCTCACACATGTCAGCGCCTCGTGCGTGAAGCCAAGGTTCAGTCCTACAGAGGTGTCCCCTGGGGGACAGGATATGGGCTACACCCTGCGTCCTGCACGTCTCTCGCTCAGGCCAACGGATTAACTACACTGGTGTAAATGAGAAATCACTTCTCCTTACCACGACAGAGTCACTCGGGATTCACGGCAGCATGAGCCAGCTCAAAGCCCGGTTCCGCATCCCCTTTGAGAGCTGGATCGGGATCTAACCCCGCCCACGCTGCACTGCCCCAGGACAGAATCCCTGCCCCGCGCCAGCACCTTGTGAGGGGCGGGCCGGGGTTTGGTCTCACATGCCCCAGGTCAAGTGGCTGTCCTGGAGCCAGTGGCGTTTCACCCCTCCCCGACACAGCTGAGATCAGGATCCAGTGGGCGGATCCCAGAGCAGGAAACCAGGCGTAGAAAGGACAGGAGTTTCTCACTTGGCCCTTAGGATGTCCTGCTGCTGCTCCCCCAGGCAGGATGGGAATGGCTCACGGGGAGGCTGGGTCCCCCATGGGAGGGTGGTGTGGGGGCTGGGAGAGAGACCATCACTCCAGCTCAGGAAGGGGGAAAGAGAAGCCTAGGGTCACCCCGTCCCTGCCATCCTGATCCCCACAGCTCACCTACCTGGCAAGCTGACGCTCACTGCAGTCTGGGACGGGTGGCTTTGCACATCCTAGCGATACAGCATCTCTGCACCCCCATGGGGCCAGTTTGTGCCCGTGGCACAGCCGGTGGGTGAGAGGTGGGGGCAGGGGACCCTAGTTATGAAATGGAACCAAGTGCCACAACTCCCCCCTCCACGCTGCCAGCCCCCCTGTACCTGGGCAGGTGGCTGTGTTATTGCATATCCGCGTCTCCCGCAGCAGCCCGCTGCACAGCGTCCCGTAGGGAGACGAGACGCAGGAGCGTGTGCGCACCTGAGAGCCCTGCCCGCACGTCAGGGAGCAGACGCTCCACTGGGACCACTCCTCTGCAGCGGGGTCTCCTGTGGGGAGAGAGGGAGAGACACGCGTTGGCCAACCGGCCTCTTTCAAAACGCAGTGTGTCCCCCAGCCAGACACAGACACGCACACAATGCCCAATTGGCCTGCGGAACTCACTGCAACATGCTGTCATTGAGCTTAGCAGGGTTAAAAATAAAGGGACTGGACATTTATCTGGAGAGCGAGAGGAGCCAGATTTACACTGGGGAGGCTTAATAAAACACAGGAGCTTTGGGAAGGAATCAAAGCCCTCCTGCCCCAGGGCTAACCTCTAATGGTTCTAACTAATAGGGGTCAGGAGCGAATTTCCCAGGGGGCAGGTTATCCCGGAGCTGCAGGGTTTATTGCACCTTCCTCTGAAGCAGCTGCTGCGGGCCAGTCGGAAGCAGGACACTGGGCCCTGATCGGATCCAGTCTGGCTCCGTTCCTAGGAAAGCTCCATGGCCAGTGGCGGTTGGGCTGGCAGGCCCAGCAGCTGTTTGGCTGCGTGGGCCCAGGGCTCCATTTCTCTTTCTCCCGTGAGCAGGTGTGATATTGACATTTACAACAATCCGACTCTTATTAAGCTTGATGATCCGTTTGAAGTTACTGGACAGGCCAGCAGTAGGGATATCCATTCAAATTAAGAGTGAACGTACGCAGGAGGCCTGGGAAGGGGATTATTATTTGCTGGAGACAGAGAGAGCGGAGATTAGCTGGAACGGGGCTCCCAGCAAGGTGCTCACACACTCAGTCAGAAATTAAAGGGTGGGATAGAATTTTGAGCTGTTATTACCCATTACAGGCTGGGTCCTGCTCTCAGCTCCGCCGGTGTAAATCAGAAGTAACATCACCGAAGCCAGTGGAGTCAGCTAGTGAAAATCAGCATAAATACTGACCTCAAAGGAGCTGCGCAGATTTACACCAAGTGACGATCTGGCCCGCTGACCTCAATGGAGCTAGGCCAACTTACTGGGGATCTGGCCCACTAGATGCAGGGTATCCGGTACACCACCTGATTCGTTCCATGGTACTTGAACGCCAGTGTGTTATCTGGCACGGTTTATTATCGTAGGGTTGCTGGTGAACAGTGGGGCTGTGCCCTTAATTTACTACAACTGTAACAATCCATGGCACCTTGGCAGCATTTTTAATCCATGTATCTCAGTGCCCATCGGCTTGATTATCAGTCGTTTGTTATTGTAGGGTTGCGCGTACGCACCACTTTGTTGTTATGAAGCTCCTAGGCAGGAGCGCTGGGGCCGGCCACACCACTGCAGGGCTGGACGCTGGTTTGTTATTGTCGGGTTGCCAGGGCCGCACACACTCTTGTAGTACTGTAGAGGTTCCCGTCCCAAACCGGGAGCTTTAATTTACCACAGGTCAGTGCATGTTCGCGCAGCATCAGGTTCTGTTCAGGTCTCACAGACAGCGAGACACCCAGACAGTAGGATAAGGACCCAATCCTGCTCCCAGCAAAGTCAATAAGTTTGGCTGCTGACTTCCACAGAGACAGGACTGAAAGGGGCAGGGAGGTGTCTGCTATAGGACAGCAGGGCTCTTCTGCGGGCCCAGCGTGTTGGCAGGCATTGATCTCACTGGCAGGGTGGGGGACTCGTTAATGCCAACCTGAGTACAAGGAGGACGAGCAGGAGCCAAGACAGAGGAAGTCCTGCGAGGGAAAGCTGCTCCTGCCCCTACCAAAGCCGGCTGCAAACCCCCCCTTGGATTTCAACAGGGACAGGATCAGGCCCCTACATGGGAGCGATCTCCAAGCCGTGGGCATGGCAGTATCTGAGATCCGCAAGCCAGACTCACTGCACCCTGATCACTCCTGCCGATTCAGGCTCCATCCAACTTGCCAAGCACAGAGCAGCCCACAGCCTATAAATCCGGGAGTGGGCAACAAGAGGCGCTCAAATGACCCCGTTGAATTCGCTAAATAAATACGTTTGAACTAAACAATTAACAGATTTTTTTTTTCACTCCTCTAAGGAAGGTGCAAAGAAAATACAGACATGGAGCAAATTAAGTGGGCGCACGGGCTGGGAACAAAGGAACTCGCTCCATCTCCAGAGATCGCGCAGGGCACATGTAAATGGAAGCCAGACAGTTGTTTTTAAACTGTCAGGGTTTTCTCCTTAATTAAAACGCACAGAGCTATCATCATCCCCGGGCTGATTTATGGGACAGCCCGGTGGAGAACTGGCTTCCCGTCACACACAGCCTGCTGCAGAGTGCCACTGAGGCTGGTCAGTTTGGCCCCTGCTCCATCCCAGAGGTGGCTGCCTTACAACACTTAGCATTAATGTTCAATGAGCTGTGCAGACATGAGCTAATTATACCTCACTGCAGCCCTGGGAGGGAGGGAAACAGTATCGCCCCTGGGTATTTTCTTGGTTTTACACATGGGGAACTGAGGCAGAGGGGCAGCGGCCCAGATCTGCAAAGGTACTAAGGTGCCTAATTCCCAGAGTGATGTGACAAGGCCACACAGTAAGTCAGTGGCAGAACTGGGATTAGAACTCAGGGCCTCCTGCTTTTTTAGAACCACCAAAGGGCCCCAATCAACAACAAGGCCCCATTGTGCTGTACATATTACTATTCATTGTGTTTATTATGGTACTGCCTTGGGACCGTCCAAACTCATTGCGCTAGGCGCTGTACATACGCACAGCGAGACAGTCCCTGCCTGAAAGAGCTTACCATTTAAACAGCCAAAGGGTGGGAGAAAGGAAGCCAATGGGAAACCGAGTGCAGAGAGATGAGGTGACTTGGCCAGGTCACTCAGGAAGCCAGTGGCAGAAAAGGGAACTGAAGCCAAGCCTGCTAGAGCCCAGTCCAGTGCCCAGCACAATGGGGCCCTAGTCTCTGCCTGGGACTCCTAGTAATACAAATAAATCATCATCACCATTAACCCCAAACCCCGCCTTGCTATCCTTCAGGGCAGGTTGGGTGGGGCCCTGGCCCTACCGTCTGGCTAGAGAAGTCCCACAGAGCTTGGCTCTGGGCCAAGCCTCGTCCAGGCCCAGCAAACGCCACCGGCAGCTGCTGCGTTTGCTTGGGGGCTGGCGGCACTTAGGGAAGGGCCGATGATGCTGGAACGTCTTCCCCAGCCTGCGGGTAGATTCGTTGCCTCCAGGGGAGGCTGCAAGTCTGTCCATTTCCCCCAGATTTCCTGCAGGAAGCACACACCTGTGTGTGTCCGGACAAGATGGCCCACAGGGACCGGCCAGCATTGTGCAGGGTGTGGTACTTCCCCAAGGAACTCGCGCCCTGGCTACCCGTCTCCCGGTTTAAACGCACCGCCTCACCCACAGAACCTGCCCTCCCAGCACCGTTACCTGTCTGGGCCATATGAACCCCGGGTTCGTCCGCCGACCGCGGCCACTGTGTTTTCACCTTCTGATTCTCTTCCACGTCATCGCCTGAGAGGAGGAGAGGGAGACACTGGTGAGAGAATGTGGGGGGGCGGTGGTATCTGTGTCCTGGCCTACAGGAGTCTGGGGCTGCTACAGGGGTCTGTGCGGGCTGCTCACGGCAGACCTACACTGGGGGAATCCTCCCCACCCCAGTCACTTGTGGGACCTTTACGCCATGGGACTGGTGGCCAGAACCGTATTAGTATCCCCATTTTACAGACAGGGACACAGGAACAGAGAGATTTCCATGATTTGTCCGCGGTCATGCAGTGAACAGGGGGCAGTGCTGGGAAGAGAACCCAGGAGTCCTGACTGCCAGGCCTGTGCTCTCGCCACTAGACCAAAGGCCTATGTGCTTCTCTTAATGGTTCCTGATTCTCTCGCCCTCTTCCCCTGCTGTCAGCTCCTCCCTCCCCCAGCACACAGGCCTCGCTCTCTCAAACAACTCAGGGTGCAGGTGCTGGGCTGGGCAAGGGCAGACAGGCGGGGAGCAGGCGAAGCCACCTCCAGATCTCCGAGGAACCGTTCCTGTCCCCACCCGCAGACCTCGCAGCTTTTGCCCTGGCCAAGGAATTGCAGTGATGTGTGAGCCTCTAATACACAGCAGTACACTGCCCTCTGCCTCTGACCGCACTGCCTCACTGCCGGGCACTGCCCCCTGCTGCAGCATCACTGCGCCCAGCCTCTGACCTCACTGCCAGGCACTGCCCCCTGCTGCAGCGTCAATGCCCTCCACCTCTGACCGCACTGCCTCACTGCAAAGCACTGCCCCTGCTGCAGGATCACTGCGCTTGGCCCTGACCTCACTGCCGGGCACTGCCCCCTGCTGCAGCGTCACTGCCCTCCGCCTCTGATCGCACTGCCTCACTGCAAAGCACTGCCCCCTGCTGCAGCATCACTGCACTCTGCCTCTGGCCTCACTGCCGGGCACTGCCCCCTGCTGCAGCATCACTGCCCTCCGCCTCTGACCACACTGCCTCACTGCAAAGCACTGCCCCCTGCTGTAGCATCACTGCACTCTGCCTCTGGCCTCACTGCCGGGCACTGCCCCCTGCGGCATTGTCACTTTGCTCAGCCTCTGACTGCACTGCCCACTGCAGGGTGCTGCTCCCCCACTGCAGCGTCACTGCTTTCTGCCTCTGACTGCACTGCCAAACCCTGCCCCCTGCTACTGCATCACTGCGCTCTGCCTCTGACCGCCCCGCCCCACTGCAGGGTGTTGCTCCCACACTGCAGCATCACTGCATTCTACCTCCAACCACACTGCTTCACTGCAGGGCCCTGCCCCCACTACCCAAGGCATGCAGCCTGCATTGCAGTCCGCCACCCACTGCCTCGTGTTGCCATTGAGCAGCATTCACAGCATCCCAGTCCATCACCTCACTGCAGATTCTGCCTGGCACACTCTCGCTCCATCCAGCTCTGAGCTGGCACCAGGGCAGGCCCAAGCAGCGGGGGTTCCGGCCGGACTGGGCTGGGTTAGCCGGGTGCCATGGGTGGAGCCATGGAACAGCAGGGGGGGTGGGCACAGATGCAGCTGCAGAGCTAGAGGCGTGGGGGAGGACGAGGCCTGGAATAGCAGGGGGAGCTGCGGGGCCAGACTGCGATGCATTGGCAAGGTGGTGTTACAGGGTAGGGCAGGTCTGAGATGCACCCACCAAGCCTGACTCTGGGCAACAGAGTTAGTCCCCTGACACTTAGGAGACCCCATGTTAAAATAAACCTTCCAAGAGAAGGCTGATCTTGCCCCTGCCGAGCGGGGCTCCCTTCCCCCTCGGGGTGATTCGACCCTTTGCACCGTCTAGTTCTTTGCTAAATCCCTTTGCGGATCCCTGCGATTTCATCTGGTTTGCACGCTTCCCTCTGGAGGCCAGGCAGCCGGCAAGGCTCATTTCTGGAACGGGCAGCACCCCCGTGACCTAGAGCCACCGTGCAATGGATTTAAGGAGCTCCCATAAGCACATCCACTCTGGAAAGCAGGCACACCACTGCCCACTTGGCCGGCCTGCTGCATGCTCGTGGAGTACTTCACTGCGGTAGCACCGGGAGGCCCAACGGAGAACAGAACTCCTTTGTGCAAGGCGCGGTACACACACACCCAGCCAGAGATAGGTCCAGCCCTGAAGAGCTTAACAATACACAAAGGGTGGGAGGAGAAGGGGAACCATAGAGAGCAAGACTTGCCCAGGTCAGAGACAGGAAGAGAACCCAGGAGTCCTGAGGCCCAAGCCCTGCCCACTGGGCCATGCTGGGCACATGTGGCAGCCAGACCCTGGGCAGCATCGTCGCAGCCTTTGCAAGGGGCAGGACGAGGATGCCAGCAGCACACAGGGTCTAGTGACAAGAGCTATAGGTGTCGTTCCACACACCGGCGAGCTCACACAGCCCCTGCAATGGGGAGCTGAGCTGATCGCTGACTGGCTCACAGGATTTACTATGCACCAGGGCAAAGCAGATAGCAAATGCTACGGAGGCAGGATGCCCGGGTCCCCTGCTTGGATGCTGGGGGCCCGGGCAGGGCCAGGCAGAACCTGGCCCCAGCTCTGTGGTGTTCCTCCCCCAGCCCCTGTCGGCGAGTTTTGCAATACCAGGCGCGACGCGGCTAGAGGCAGGTGCACAGTCCAAGCACCTTCCTCCTGCCACGTCCTTGGACGCACAGAGCACATGCCAGGAGAGGGCCCTCCTGCCGGAGAGAGCCGAGCGCGCGGCGTTTCACAGCCTAGCTAGCACCCTCCTGCAGGACCCACGTCCAGCAGCCGGAGCACAAGAGAGACGGACGGGAGGCTGGGGGGGGGGGGGGGGGATCCACGTGAAAAGCCAGCGAGAGGCACGGCTGATTCCGGCCTCGTGGTGGACAAGGCTGCAGTGGCTGAGGCCCTGGGAGTCTGCGTATCCCCCCCGCCAGCAGAACACAGTGCTCCCACCCCCCCGCCCCAACCACGCCCTCCAGAGCCGCGGCCAAGCCAGGAGCCTTCCACCACTTCCCTGAGAGAACCACGTCCTGTCGGCCCTGCATCTCCCCAGCAGCTAATGTCACCTGGGGCCTATATTCAGCTAACATTTTCTTTTGCTCAATTTCACCCAGGCCCCCTGTTGCATTCCTCCCTCCCCCACCCCCAGGGTGCGCACCCTTTCCCCGAGCCCCCTAACAGCTGGGCCTCCCTCCTCCAATCTCAGATCACTGTGAGACTTTGGGCAGCTTCAGGCCTTTAGCTGCGACCAGCCGGGGAGGCTGCCCTCAGAGTGTCAGCTCGGGCAGTCTGGGGGAGCCAGGGGTTCCCCTCGCCCAGCAGGGCTGGAGGAAATGGGCCTACTCACGAGGGCTGTGCAGCGGATCCCTGCAGCCGAGCTCCCAGAGAGGCGCCTGGGACGTTACTGACTTGAACTGGGATTGTATAGAACAGTGTTGCAACCAAGATCCTGTAGTGGCGCCAAATCGTGTATAAAGAGGGTCAAACAAGGCGTCTAAGACGAGGTGATGGTTGGCTGGTTCGGATTATGCTGTCTGTTTGCGTGAATCATTTTTGTATTTAAAGATATAAGTTTTGGCTCTCTACTGTCTGTATTCCAAACTAATGCTATGCTTCTGGGGGACACCCCAGACAAGCTGGTGTCAGCTCTACCTAGCCTGCTGGATGGCCCATTAGGGACCATCAGCTACACAACTGACCCACTGAGAGAAGGCAGACTCGCCTGGGGACTCAGCCAGGTGTGCAGGGACCTGCCTATGGACAGAACTCTGAGGTGTTTCCAGGCCATGTGAGGGGCAGCTTGTCTTTGGGACAAAGAAAGAGACCACATGGCAAGAGACTATACAAAGCTGCGGCAGCTCCTCCATCTTGTCTTCAGTCCTGCTTCTGACCTCTGGAGGGACTTTGCTACACTGAAGTTTTGAACCAAGGACAGAAAGACCCATCCCAGCTGTGGGTGTTCTCCAGAGACTGGATTTGAACCTGCCGTTTATTCCATCACTGCTACAAGCCTGAACCAAGAACTTTGCCATGACTGTATGTCATTGATCCCACTTAACCAATTCTAGCTCTCATCTGTATCTTTTCCCTTTTATGAATGAACCTTTAGATTTTAGATTCTAAAGGATTGGCAACCGCGTGATTTGTGGGTAAGATCTGATTTGGGGCTTGGTCCTTTGGGATCGAGAGAACCCTTTTTCTTTTACTGGGGTATTGGTTTTCATAATCATCTGTCCCCATAACAAGGGACACTGGTGGAGATACTGGGAAACTGGAGTGCCTAAGGGAATTGCTTGTGTGACTTGTAGTTAGCCAGTGGGGTGAGACCAAAGTCTGCTCTGTCTGGCTGGTTTGGTTTGCCTTGGAGGTGGAAAAACCCCAGCCTTGCGCTGTAACTGCCCTGCTTCAAGGAATCGGTCCTGAATTGGCACTCTCCATTGGGTCCTGCCAGAACCAGACTCGTTACAGCGTCGCAGCAGAATTCAGCTCAGACTGAGCAGAAGGGATGCGGGTTGGACTGGGGTGAGCATCTAAAGGGCTCCCATGTTCATCCTCTATAGATCCCGGACCCCCCAGCTCTTCCCTGCACCGGTCCCCTGCGAGCGAAGGTCAGCAGGCAAGGCGCCAAGCGCTGGGATCCCAGCCTCGCAAATGCCCACCTGCCCCCTCTGCGAGCCCGGCCCCTCATCACCCACCCCGTGTGCCCCGCTGACGCGGCAGCCGAGAAGGGGGCCGCGCCCGCCCCGGTTTGATTTGATGGCAGTGTTCTTCGCTCGCCACCTGACAGATTGCTGCAGTGAGGTGCCACAAATTGATGGCTTGGCTCACCAAAAATAACAAGAGATCCATCAAGGGTGCTTAGCGTGAAATTAACAGGCGTGTGGATGTGCTCATCAAAGACGCATGCCAGCCACAGGAGCGGGGGCACCTTTGACTCCTAGGCCCCCCCCCAGCTCTCCCACCCCCCCCAACTCCTTATCCTTCCCTCACACCCTCCCTCCCCCACCCATAGGACGACAGCGGACATCTTGGGGAAAGAGTCTCCTCTCTGTGCCACGGCTGGTGGATCCCTGCGTCAGCCTAGAGAGGGGGGAGCCCGCAGACAGGACCGCATTCCCAGTGCAGGGCTCCCTAGCACAACTGCTCCCTCGACTGCAGGCCTCAGTGCCGGGAGCTCTGCTGAGCAGACCCCCTGAGCTACACGTGCGATGCCACAAGCTGGCAGCAGTAGTAGGCTGTTATACTCCTTTGTGGAGCAGCCGACGAAGAGTGACATGGCACTCAGCCAGCATGCAGCATGGTTCTTTCCCAGCAGAGGCCTGCCTGTGTAGCTAATGCCAGGTGTATGGGGGCACACAGAGCCCCCCGGCTTCTCCCCCGGCCGTTCTCTGAGCAGGGTACTTCCCTCTGTGCAGCTGCAGGGGGCAGGGGGATACTAAAAAGGAGTCCCCCGTGAACACACATGTACACAAAGCACACACGCAGATGCACAAACACACACGCTCCAGGACATGCACTGATGCATGCACGGACCCACACACACCAACACATACAAACACGCTCAGACACATGTGCAGGCCACCGTACTGGCTCTAACAACCTCCTCCCCTCCCACCCCGAATGGATGCTCTGGGAGGGTTTGCAAGGCCATTCCCTGCACTGCCCAGCCAGCTAATAGGAACCAGGCAGCGCCTGGTGGTTTCACTCGGTGCAGAAAGCTTTGCTGAGCCCCGTCTGTCAAGGGGAGCGTGCAGGGGTGCTCCCCTCCTGTTATCCCATCTGGCCCAGTGCAGGGAGGTTGGGAGAGGCTCTCCGGCAGTGGCTATTGCTTTCTGCTGTGTGCATCTGCCCGTCTGCGGCGCTCCCAGAGCATGGCTCTGTCACTGGCCTGCAGATGCTTCACGCCACCGGAAACAAACAGCAGCGAGCTCCGGCGATGATATTGACCGGCATGAATATCACAGATAACGGTCCTGTGCAGAGACGATTGGAAAGAGGAGGAACCCCCCCCCCCCCGCTTCCAGAACTCCTGTTAGGCTCCCAGCCGCTGCCAGTGATGGCCCTAGTGCCACCACCCTGGAGAAGCGGGCTTCCAGCAGCGAGACCTTCCCCACAGCACCGCCCTGGCAAGGCCGGCTGGGCGTGGAGTGGTGCCCACTTCCTAGCAGCAGTGCCCCAGCAATGGCAGCTGAGATTAGTGTAACGTGAATTTCCTCCCAGCAGTGCCCTGTGAGAACAGGGCAGCAACAGAGGGCAGAATTGGGAGTGAATCCGTTCCAAAGCCCTCCTCCCCAACCCACACACCCCCACCAAAACTGGACTTGCCAGATGCCCATTGCGGTGCCTGTCCTATACCCACAGGAGAGGGACCCTTGGCCTCCCCCACCCTGCCTCCCCACGGGGCGGATGCTGCTGCTAGGTGGATTAGGCACCCGTCTTGTCAGTATCTCTGCTGTGCATGAAATACACTCAGGCCGCTGACTGTGCTGATACTTATTGGTGCCATAAAGGGACCCAAATTTACTGACTGTTGCTTCCGACTCAATCTACTCCGTGCCCCGGCGCGTCCCCTTTGGAAGGGCTCAGGACACACGAGCAGGGAGCGTCCGAAGATCTCCCCAGCTCTGGGGAGTTGGGAGCAGCAGACGGGGGGACTGGAAGGTGGATAAAGCCACCAGCTGAGGGAGAGTCCCACGGGGGGAGTGCCGCTATGCAGAGCCAGCCACCCGCTTCCCCACTGGAAATGATCAGGAGTTATGAACGGTGCAGCGAGTGCCCAGAACAAATAATAAATTCACAGGATATATGAGGGCACTTTCCCCACTTACGTTGAACAAAGAAACCAAATTCAATTTCCTTTGGAAAGTACTAAATCCCGGGCTGTCGCCTTGCAGAGCCTCCCGCGCCAGGGAACCAGCCCCACCTGTCCCCTCCTTCTCAGGTCCCTTCCCTGCCACATCCGACTCTCATTCCCCTTGCTTGGGCTTTTGCCAGCACAGCTCTGTACTTCGGGTCTCTGGCTAATGGTTCTCAGTGGAGCCACCTGTCTCCTCTGCCGTTCTGCCCTCAGAGCCACGGAGTTGGGTCCTGGGAGTGAGGGAGGGGGCTGTGCCAAGGACAGCACTGGCAAGAAAGAAAGAAAGAAAGAAAGAAAGAAAGAAAGAAAGAAAGAAAGAAAGATGAGGGAGGAAGACCAACCGAGAGAACCATTCCTCGAGTCATCTGCTGGGGCCCTAATTTCTCCACGGGGTGTGAGTAACAAGCAGAGACTCCCATGCACACAGGAAGCTGGAAAGCTGGCCCAGAGGAGCTGGCAGGAGGCCCTGGTGCAGGAGCACATGGTGACCCCATGGCAGAGCCTTGCTCCATGGGCAGCACAAGGCGAGGAGCAGAAGGGACAAGGCCCCACGGGAGACGATTGGGTCCCAAGTTAGGAAACGGCAGCAGATCCTTCCCCAAATCATGAGCGAAATGACCCAGCTGCCTCTGGCAGGGCTGGCATCCCAGCCTGGGAGCAACAATGCAGGCACCTTGCATCGGGGCAGCCAGCACAGAACTGGTCGGCCACAGGCACCGCCATGCTCACGAGCCGGAGGAACTACCAGGGACACCACGGCAGTGAGTCTCCGTCATTTTGATCTAAATAGTTTAACATGCAGGGAAATCACATCCCCAGCTGTGGATCCCCATCCACATCTCGGCTAAGTTCATCCAGCCTCACAAATCTCTTAGGCAGATCCCAGTGGAAACTTGGACTCTTCACATCCTATCTAAAGCAATGGGACTGTTAAACAGCTACTGCGCTGCGCCCCAGAGGTGGCTGCATTTCAGTGGCAGGAGAAGCCACAAGATTTCTCTATAGATTAGAATGGATAGACAGAGGGGAGTTCGAGTCTGCTACCCTGAATTGATGGGGGAGGTGGCGTATTGCAGGGCGGAAGTCAGCCATCGCGTATAAGGAGCTAGAAAACGCCAGGCAGAAGCAAAGGAAGGTAAAAGGGTGCAAAGGGGGAGCGATCCCCCGGGACTCTCCAGCTGCTTTGCCCCGATACACGGAGCAGAACAAACACAACGTGACCGTGATCGTCCACGTTTGCTTAACGGAAACCCCGGCTGGGCAAGGGCTGCAAATACCCTCACGCCACGAACAGCCAGGGCTGCGATTGGAACAGACACGACAATGCACCCGCAGAGGGCCTCCCCACCGACTTCCGTGCACCGCACAAGCCTCCCAAAAACTGTCCCCCCAGACTCCCCCAGACACAGGCCCCACAGCCCCCCCAATGAAGTCCCCCAATGCACCCCCATAGAGCTCTTCCCGACTCCAACCGCCCTGCACACTCACCCCCACATGCAGGACCCACATTGAGTGCCAAGCACCCTGCTCCAGCTTGGCTCGCTCTGCTCCCCGCAGGCAGGCCCAGTCCGACGGCTTTCACAACAGGCCCCTTCGTGAAGTGCTGGAGCCAAGAGGTCTCTGCCTGTCCCCCACATTTATCTCCATCTGCCCCCTCCTGGCTTGCTCTGCCTGGGGCTTTCTTTAGTCATCAGCTTCCAGGAAAATCCACTCTTTTCACCTCACAGGGGTGTGTGTGATCACTGGACAATCTGCTCCACCGTGCATTTAGCGGTGTGTTGGGAGTACCTCTCCCAGCCCTTCAGACCAGCTCTGTGCAGCTCAAAATCTGGGCTCTCCCACCAGCAGAAGTGGGTCCAATGAAAGATCTTACCTCCCCCACTCATCTCTGCTCAGAGGAAGGCAGAGAAGCACTTCATGCTGACACCAGAGTGATCCCCATAAGAAAGAGGGGAGAGGGCAAGTCAAACACACACCCTGGGCTCCCCTCACCCTCCCCACGGGCTAACGCTCCCCCAGGAAGGAGGGTGACTGAAGACAGAGAAGAGCTGGCAAGCTGCCCAGCTGCTAATGGCCTGTTCTCTTGGGCACCCGGAGATACTAAGACCCGGGGCCCCACCGCTCTGATCATCTAGCCTGGCTACCCAGGTGACACAGGCCAGAGCAATTCACCCGGCGACTCCTGCCGCCCCGGCAATGACCCTCCGCAGTGATGTACGCGATGGACAAAGCCGAGCGCGGCTGGCCAGCCTAGCGGGAGATCTGTCTGTCGCCTTATCCAGCCTGTCGTCGGGGTATCTGAGCCTCTCCTGCCCAGCACTGCAGGTATCCTCACATCCCCTCTGAGACAAGCCAGTATCATCACCTCCTCTTTTACTGATTGGGAAACTGAGGCAGGCATCGAGCCAGGAATTGAACCCAGTCACACGGGTCCCAGCCCACGGCCTTGCCCGCATGGCCTTTCTTCCACCACCAGTACCATGGCTTTGGCACCTTCCCGGGGATTGCACCAAGCCCACCCCATCAGGATACGTCTCCCTTTGGTCCGTTCCATCCGATCATCCACCCCCCAGGCCCGGCTGCCACCTGCCCAAATCTCACACGCTTCCCTGCTTGTTCATCGCCCTTCCGAAGCCAGTTCCTGGCAGCGTGGCGGTTGCCATGGCTACCCGACAGCTTTCAGCCACCTCTCGGCAGCGCTGCGGTCTCCCACGTGGGTGGTGGGACTTGGGGGGCGGGGCGGGAGGACAACTGCAACCAGCTTCTTCCAGCGGGCTCGGCGGGATAGCGCCCAGCAGGATTCGCACTCAGCGCTCTGCCCCCCACAGCATGCGGGCCCCGCAGGCGCAGGGGGAAGTTTGGTCTCCCCAACCGAGATGAAGGGCTTCGCGTCCCAGGCTGCTGGGAGTGCATGGCCCACCTGTGAGCCTGGACCAACAGAGGAGGCGGCTGCAGGGGGGACCAGTCCGGCATCCTCTCCATCACACCTCGCCGCCTGCCCCTTCTACGCCTCCGGATTGGCGCCTCCCCATTTCAGCAGCAAGTGAACCTGAAAATTCAGAGCAAATCCGAAGCAGAATGCGCCGCGCTGGCTCCGAGACGGAGCCGCCAGAAACACACCGGTCCGTGTGGCTGGGTGGCTGAACTAGACACTGGCCCAGGCTCGCTCCAGGGAGCCCTGGCCCGGGAGCCCTCCAGGGTTAGCAAACCCAGCTCCGTTCTGCCTGGTTCAGCTTCCACCCAGGGCACTGCTGGGCTTCAGTTCCCATGGGGACTTTCCAGCGGCCCCAACCTCTGTGCAGATCTTTGCCAATCGGGGCTGCTGTACAGGGCAGGGCTGGGGTCCCTTGGCAGCCCCTTCCCCCCGCCCCCCCGCTGGTGATGCTTCTTTTGCAAGCACCAGTGTTTTCTCACCGTGGCACAGATCCTGACTGTGCTCTGGAGGGAGGCAGCCGTGAACAGCTCCAGGCGTGGTCACAGCTAAAATCCCCCTCCCTCCCCCCCCAATCTCACACTCACACTCGCCCACAGCCTCTGGGCTGGCACGGAATTTGCCAGGCTCCTAGGGATGATAAAGCTCCGTGCAAACGTGGGCAGCGCACGGATGCCGGAAGGAAGCGTGTGTATATGCATGTGCATTCACAGCAGAGTAAGCGAGCGGGGGGGGGGGGGGTGCACGCCCACGTGCAGGGAAGGCTGGCAGAGTTCACATGCAAGTGTGTCTTTGTGCTTGCCCAGGAAATGAAGGCCTGCAGCAGATCCTCCACCGAGGGCCTTCTGCCCTGACACAACAGCCCAGACCCATCCGGGGACGGGGCATAACCAAGGAACGACTCCGCTCACCACCGAGCACCGCCCCACAGCTCTCTGAGCCAGTTTCAACCCCCTGCCCTGCACTGAGCTCCGGAGGAGCCAGGCCTGGTCCCATCGGGAGCAAGCAGGCCGGGGGGAATGTGTGGCTCTAACTCCCTGGGGGAGGCCTGATGAGATCACGGCTGGGCCTCTGCCAATGCTGAATAAAAGGCCCAGCATTCAGCCCCACAGCCCAGCCTGCCATGGAGAACCTGAAAGGCAAACAGGGGGCTATTCTTAGCAGTGTCTCCATGAAGCCAGGACTTGGGGGGATGCCAGGTGTGAGTCCCGGCTGGGGCAGGCTAGGGCCCCCCCCCGCAACCCACCACCTTCAGCGAAAGCCGCGCTCGGGAACATCAACAACTCTGTCCTCTCGTCTGCCGCGATGCTCGCTGCTTCTCCAGCCAGGCACAGGCAGGCTTCCCGCTGCAGGGCACTGGAGTGAGGCCGGCTTCTCTGTCGCCAGCTGTGGCCTCACACGCATGCACACAAACTCATCACAACCACACACACACACACACACCCTTTTCACATGCTTGCTGACACTCTAACAACAAGTTGGAGGTTTATCAGACCTAGCACATCAGTAGCTGTTCTCTCCCCAGATTAACCCGCGTCTCTTGTCAGTTCCTGGATGCGCTGCCCCCTGCTCTCTGATTGTGCATAAAGAAGATCCTGTGCATTTGTGTTTGTGTCCAGGTGTGTGCCTAGTGCACAAAAACACACACAGCCGTGAGTGTCTGAGTGTGCATGAGACCGTGCACGAGCATACAGCCATGAAAGGGAAGTGCAGAAGGCAGAGGAGAATACGCACAAGCACATGGGAATAGAAATACCTGCAGCAGCAAGCCAAAGAACACCCGAGGGAAAGCTGGGATGTGAGCGACAACGCGCACAAGCATGCAGCTATGCCAGGTTGAAGAACGTGCACGAGAGTGAGGGAGCCACAGCATGCACAAGTTTGCAAATGTGAAAAACGGTGCATTGCGTGCCAGTGCGCAAGAGTGAAGGATGTGTCTGGGACAGCGTGCCATGCCATGCACAGGTGGGCTAATGTGAAAGACGGTGTGCAATTGTGTGAGAAAGAAGAGTGCGTGTGAGCGTGCAAGAATGTGAGGGCGAGATCAAGCACACACGCGTACACGAGCGTGCGGGAACGTGCGGCGCTCCTAGAAAGGTGGGAGCCCTGATCCATCCATAAGCTCTGTATGGCAGAGGGGCTGCTGAGCTGCGTGAGAAGGGAGGACAGGGTCACAAACCGGGGATTCAGGACAGGTGTGCGAGGGACGCAGTGGCACTAAATGCCAATGCCCAGCAATATGCCAGTCCGGTAGTGGCCCAAATCCGGCAGCCGATCCCGCGAGCAAAGCTGATGGGGCCGGGCGCCACATGCCGGCATCCCAGCCCGGCCCAGGCCGTCGTATGCTCTGTGGCGCGAGCCGTCGACGCGCTCCCAAGGCCCAGGCTGTCTCCAGCAAGCCCTGCCAACCCTGCCCATGATCATCCTGCCAATAAAATGAATTACCCCTGCGACTTCATCTCTACAGTAACATTTTACATCCAGGTGCCTTGTGGGTTTAATTGAATGTCAAACATAATTTGGCGAAGTTCAGGCAACTGCCCTTCCAGAACAATCAGCGCTCGGGCACGCACAGAGACACAGGAGCCTGCTCAGAGCAGCAGCCTCGGAGATCCCCAGGGGGCACGAGGGGGCCTGGCGCACGACACGAGCGATTGAGCCAGGCAGCTCTGCTGGGCACCCCTCCCCTCGAGGCCGCCCACTTGCAGCTGGCCCAGGACAGCGCTGGCTGCTGGGGAGCTGGCCTGCAGTGAGTTTGGAGGGGGTCTCTGCCCATATGGCCGTACCACAAAAGCCGTCACCCTGACAGGCCTGGGCTGGCAGCGAGAGACCAAGGACAGACTGCACCCTGGAGATGCCCACTGCACTCCAGCGTACCCTGGGATCCGGAGAGCTCCAGCCTGCTAAACATGGCCCATGCTGCATATTACCGCAGCTACAGCCTCAGCACAGAGCAGGGCCCCACTGTGCCTGGCTCTGCACATACACACAGCGAGAGACAGCCCCTGTCCCACTCCTGTGATCTACACAGACAAGACAAGCAAGGGATGGCAGAAAGGGCATAGCCTCCCTCCCCAGATGCAGAAACTGAACCCCGAGAGATTCAGCAAACATTTCTATCCATACATATGTAAGAAACCCTGCTTACAAATAAACATGGATATTCTCCATCAAAATTATCAACACACGCAGGCAGAATGCTGCCCAAGCCAGCTACCCAACAGGCCGGTCGAGAGCACACTAGCCTCTTCCAGCAGGGAACCACAGGGCGCCTCTAAGCTGCAAAAAAGTCAAACAAACACGGGGCAGCAAGTCTCAGAGCCTGGGGCAATTGACTCAGGCTTGTGCTACAGGGCCAAATCGAGTAGCGTAGACGTTCCTGCTTGGTCTGGAGCCTGGACACTGAGACACCCCACCGCCGGCTTTCGGAGCCCAGCAAGAACGTCTCCACCGATGTTTAGCTCTGTAGCGCAAGCCCCGAGTCAGGTGATCCGGGCTCGGAGACCCACAGGGGTTGTTTTTGGCTGGGGTTTTTTTTTTGGTTTTTTTTTTTTTGCACTGTAGACGTACCCCTAGACAACAGGGCATCAGCGCCCACTCTTGGAAACCCACACTGTCCCAGGGCTGCCCGAAGCCAACCATGGCATTACTCCGCAGACAGCCTACGGCCCCCAGTACTCACACACAGAGGGCAAGGCAGCGTGCTCCCAGGACACACAGGGGGCGCCGGCTCTCCCAAGCCCTGCGGGGACCTGTCCCCATCCCGTGGGCTCTGCAGGGCTCCAAGCGCGAATCCCCCCAGGGAAAGCATCTGCGCCAGGCAGCAGGCTCCTAGCCTTCCGTCTAAATCTGCATTTGAAAAAAGCACACCAAGATCTCGCGTGGACAGAAGCGGTTTATAACCACGTGGCTGGAGGAGAGCAGGAATTATTCGGAGGGATTTGCCCAGGAAGACGTTTAGCTCCCAGTGGAAACACTGAAGCCCAGTAAAGAGTAGCCAGTAACGCTACAGGCCTGAGCCGATGAGGATAGCAGGAAGCAGCGCCCCAGATAAGGATATGTCACTGCCAAACTGCTCCGACGCCCGTCCCGCCAGCCCTGGCACCTGGGGGAACATCTGGCCGGCTGCGATGGCCCACTGGGGGGCTACTCCTGGCCACAGCTCGCAATTCCAGTACCAAGGCAATTCGGATCTCGCACTGTTTGATTTACACAATGCTGCCGCTGCCCACCAAACACACAGAGCCCTCAGCGGCCCGATGGTCCCCATATGGAGGAAGTGACCCAGAAATATGGACTAGCGCCTACCCCTTAAAGCAAGGGGCACGAGTAAGCTGAGTGCATAAGCCAGCAGGGATGCCTCTCTGGTTACTGGCCACTGGTCAGAGGGCTCCAGGGCCCAAAGGGCCGATCCACCAGCCAGCTGTCACTGAAGAGCCTGGCAGCGGAAACAAAGAGCCAAGAATCTGAAGAGCAAGGTCGCAAGGCAAACAAAACTCCGGCAGCATCTCAAACGGACATTTGTTCATGTCAAGAAACCACAGCATAGTTCGTCATTAATGTCAGTCAAGGGAGGACCAGGGCCAGAAGAGCAGGGGGCACTGTGGGTCTGGACTGAGATGCCCTGGCGGAGCTGCCCCAGACTGGCTCGAAGGGTGGGGGCCGTGGCAGATGCTGACTGGCCCTGGGAGAGGCGACCGTAAGCCCCCCCTCACACTTCTCTAGGAGTGGCTCAAAGCAGCAGCAGCCCACAGCACGGGCCACCCAGCCCCACTCTGCCGGGGCCGTGAGAACCAGCCCAGCCATCGGGCAGGGAGGCTCTGACGCTTTAATTTCACTTTAGGTTCATGAGATTCTGCAACAAGCAAATGGCCTCATTCCTCCCGGTTAACAGCCCACAGAGCTCTGCCGTGCACCTGTCTATCCGGCCTGGAATAACAGGCACTTGGCCTGCTGCAGTCAGGCGTAATTGGTCACAGGAATGGGTCATTTTACCTGTCAATTGTTCGCTGCATCTCCGCCAGTGCGGGATGACAGGGCCTCCTGCCCCAGGCGCTCCAGTCATCGCGGCAGCCGCAGGAAGCTGGGGAGAAGCCCCCAGCCTCAGGAGGGAGCACAGGGGCTGCGCTAACTGGCTGGGGACGTGGGGCAGGACCAGCAGGGAAAGGCACCCCAAGTACCTACTTTCCCATTGCTGGGGGAAGAGGGGGAGGAGGAGAAATCGCCATGGCCTGAATTCACCCATCCCAGGGGTAAGTTGAGGTGGGGGGGCAGAATCCTGGGACCTGACCAAAGCCCTTGGATTCCCGTCTTTCCATCGACTCCAGTGAATGGTGCAGCCACCGGCTGGGTGCAGGGCTGGATCCCCCCGCCCACTGCCCTCCAGTGCGCACCACCTCTTCACCCCCGCCCACCCCCACCCCAGTTGCTTTTCCATGCCTTCTCTCGGTGTGTCAGATGATGCCCCGGATCCACCCCCGTGAGGGGAGTGCAGGAGAGACAGGCAAAACTCCAGCCCTGTCTATGGGCACAGTTGCCCCCTTGTGCCTTTCACTCTCTCCTCCTCGCAGCGCCAGCCTCAAGCCTCCCGCAAAGGCAGCTGGGAGGGACCGTTGTGATGGGGATGAGAGATCCAAGGCCTGGGATTTAGGAGAGGCTGCTGGGAGTCCCTTGGAGGCTGATGGGTCTGGGCTGGGCCTGAAGTCCATTCTGTCCCCTGATGGACTTAGCACCCCACTGCACTTGGCCTTTCCCCTTCCACGGCGCCCTGGGGGAAGCGCACGGAGCCATCTGCACCCAAGAGAAACGCCTCGGAGCCGGGAAACTGCAGCAGGCCAAGAAAGCTGGCAGGACGCTGCAAGTTGACGTGCTCAATTCTTCCCAGCCATCAAACCTTTCCCCTTCGCCAGCCTGAAGCCAGGCAGCTCGGCACAGCCAGAGTGCACGGTTGTCGCCGGGGGCCCTCTGGGCAGGCTCACGATACCCCAATGTACCCCAAAGCTGCCAGGTCCCATCACGCAACAACCTCACAACCCAGCAGTGCATCGGGAAGCAACACATTGCGCCTGGCTTGCGCTGCAGCAGCTCCCTTGCACACACACCCTGCACACATCTGCTCCGGGAGCCGGGGGCGGAGCTGGAACCGGAGTCGAGCTGGATTCCTTCCAGGCCAACCGGCAACATGAACTCCCAGCAAACACAAGGGCAGGATGCTAACAGACCGAAGTCCATTGTGGACATCGCTAGGACGGACTGGAGCTGAGCGCTCTGGTTATAAACCAACTCCACTAGCTCCTCGTCTCCGCTCAGCACAGACTGGAGCCAGACGGGTCGCTAGCCGGATGCACTAGCCCGCGGCTGTAATCACTAGAGATGACCACTACCGTGCACGAGCGCCGCTGCCCTCTACTGGATGGCATTACAACTGCCCACGCTGGGCAACCTGCCCCCCAGAGGGCTAACAGGGGAAGTAGATTGTCGGCGGCAGAAGGGGCCAAATTCCATCCCCCTCTCAGCACCCAACGATCAAATGGAGCCCGAGCCGGCTGTGGCTCCCTTCCTCTGAACCCCCCGCCCCCCCCCAGGCCCCGGCGCCCCCTTACCGTATTTAATCTCCGGCGCGTATAAATCGTTCGCATTCCCAGAATGCAGCTCGGTCATGCAGCACTGGCTGCTGCTCGCGGCGGCCGGGGTGCCGGCTGGTGGCAGGGCATTGGAGAGGGTCTCGTTTGGCCGGGGCGCCGGCGGGGCCTCGGCCTGGCAGCTGCAGCCCGCCTGGGTGAGGCCACAGCGCTGCCCCCCCTGCTCCCGCAGCCGCAGGCACTCCTCGAACCAGCGGCACAGCACCCCACAGGTGAACTGGCTGGAGTTGATGTTGTTGATGAGCAGAACCTCCACGAAGCGGAACTGCAGGGCGTCGGGGGCCAGCAGCCGCGGCGCTGCCTCCGGCTCGGCAGCCAGGCACAGCTGCACGAAGTTCTTATCGAAGTGCAGGAAGGTGATGGGGCTGGCGCCCTGGCACAGCTCCAGCCGGGCCTCCCCTTCCTCCTCCCCGTCCTCTGGGCCCCGCAGGGGCAGCCCCGCGTCGCCCTGCAGGCCGCAGGTGTAGTTGGCGAGGTAATGGTCGAGTGGCAGCACCATGGGGGAGAAGTGGGCGCACACCTGCTCCTCCCGGTTGAACTTGAGGTACAGGGAGTACTTGGTGGGGTCAGGGTTCTCCAGGGTCCACGAGCAGCCGGTGGTGATGGTGGGGAAGAGGTCCTTGAGCGAGAACGAGCCGTAGAGAACCCCGGAGGCCAGAGCTGAGCAGGCGCTGGGAGCTGGGTCGAAGCCCCGCGTTAGCCACAAGAGAGACGATATCACAGACAGTAAGAGGGGACCAGCAGGGGTCATCCTATGTCATTTGCCCTGCAGGAGAGAGAGACAGACAGACAGACAGAGCCTTACTGAGCTGCAGCAGAGCGAGGGGCTGTTATTACAGCAGAGTGCCAGGGCTCCGGAGTTAGGACATTCTCTTCCAAGTGCCGTAAAATCCACATCCTTACCCGTATCGCCTTGAAACTTGGCATGCCTCATGGGCACATGCAGTAGGGCTAGTGATCTAAATTTGGGGTCATTTGAGCAAGGGATTCCTGAGATACCCACCCCCTCCAAATATATACATTACGGTAGCCTGAGCCTACAGCTATGCTAGATGTTGTACAGGCCGGTAACAAAGGGGATTGGCCCTGCCCAGGGCACGGAGCATCTGCCCCGCTGGCGGGTAGAGCAGACAGACAGACGGGGGGAGGACAAGGGAGAACTGGGCAGGGGAGCGGCAGAGCATCCATTCCTGACCAATGCCAGGCAGCAGCATCTTGCGGGCGTCGCTGCAACGGTGGGATTTAAGGAGTTTAAGGGAGCGGAGCTTTATGACTCTTGAGGGGGGTGATTCCGATCCAAGGCCCCCCAAGTCCCTCCATCCCAGTCTCCGTCTCCCACTCAAGTCACACACCCTGCCATCCCCCACCCATGAATCCTGCAGCTTACGCCGTAGCGGGGGGTGCGAGAGAGCTGGGGAACAAGGGGGTGCCCCACAGCTGACCCTTCGCCCACAGGCTGGCCAGGGAGCACGGAGCTAACGAGGGCACCTGGCACTGACAACAGGTGCGAACTGGGGGCTTCCTAGGGGCTGAGGATAATAAAGACTGCTCCAGGGACACAGGGTTCTAGCCATGAGTCGGCAGGGAGCGGGCGGCGAGGTTAGAACAGGACACCTGGGTTCCAGTTCCAGCTCCAGCCTGACTCACTGGGTGGACTCTGGAAGTCGCTTCCCGTCTTAGAGCCGGCCTCACCGTTTCCCCACCTGCAACGGGGCGAATGCCACAGGGCGCCTGGGAGGCTCCGCTCGTGTTCGCCAAGCCCCCGGTTCACCCTTCGCGGGAGGAGGGTGGAGAACAGCCGTGCTTTCCTCTGAGAGCAGGAGAGCGCCGGCCGTATTTCCTCAGCGCTAATCCCAAACCACAAACCAACCCCCCGTGGCTTAGCCAGGCGCCCGCTGCCGAAGGGCCGGCGTCTCCCTGCAGCTCCCAGCCAGGCACCACTGACCCAGACCCCTTTCTCCAGCGGGCTTAGCCTCTGCTCACTTGGCCACCAGCCTCCACAGGTCCTGCTTTACCAGCTCACAGATCATCCCATCTGAGCCTCTGACAAGCACAGGCCAGAGACCCCCGGCCGCTTTCCACTGCTCGGTGCCGGCCCCAGCGGCTCTTTTGGCTCCTCCCGGGGCAGGGACACAGGGATAATTCGCAATTTATGCCCACATGCTGGCATGGTTTGTAATGTGGTCGCGCCAGGCCCTCGGGCTGCAGGGGGGCTAGGAAGCAGAGATTCTCCATGCCGGGAGAGACTCTGAGACTGGGATGGAGGGACTTGGGGGGGCCTTGGATGGGAATCACCCCCCCCAAGAATCCCAACAGAAATCCCAGTGACACTGCTTTCTGGAGATACGCCGCGGGCAGCGCCAGGGCCTCCTGGGGCCCTGTCCACCCACAGTACCCGCAGCTCGTGCTCTAGGCAGCCCGCAGCCAGCAGAACGAGGCGAGGGAGCTTCCTTCACACAGATTCACTCAGGGGTGTTCCGGCTTTCCCCGCTCTCCACACCAGCCTCCTGGAGCTGCCAGTGCCCTTCCGGGGCTGTGCGCACCGCCCGCCGGCCCACAGGCCAAGAGGCAACTAATGGGAGTGACCAGCACGTCAGGGGCAGGGGAAGGTCCCAGCTTGACAGCCCAGCAAACAAAGTGCTCCTGCCCAGAGTGGGTGCTGGTAGCTCAGGCTCCCGCTGGGTCCCCAGGGCCGTTGTGCCCCTGGCATGGAGGCAGGCAGTGCCAGATGCCCAGCGGGCTGCGTTACAGCGGCACTGGGCCCCAGCGCCTCGTCGCCCTCAGCTTCCCATCCATCTCCCATAGTGAGGAGACACACTCGTTACCATCTGTGCCCGGCGGGTCCTTGTGAGCTCAGCCAAGGAGATGGACCCAGCACTGGAGCCAGACTCACCCCTGTCCAGGGCTGCCTGTGTGAGCCCGGGGCCATTCCCCGAGGTGTAAGCTAGGCCCGAGAGCTGAGCCCAGGCACCGGAAGGCAACGCTGATCCCTTTGGAGCCAGGAGGGTTGGTGGAGGTGTGACAAAGCGGGACTTGTTCTTAATGTTTCCTCTGAATACTGTAGGGGTGCCTCAGTTTCCCCTAGGCATTGCTTAAGTCTCTAGGGGGTGGGATAAGGGGGTGTAATTGTTGCAGAGCAAAGGGCCAGTGTACATAAGTGGCCAACACTCTGTCCCCTGGCCACTGATGGCCTGGCCCTTCCCCCCTGCAAGGTGAGAGCTAAAGGGTTGGAGAACAAAGGAATCCGGTGACCTCCTGGCATGGGAAAGCGACAAAGCCCAGAGGAGGAGGGGCTGGAGGGTGAGTCAGTTTGGGGCTGGCTGGGGACGAGGAGTGAAGTGCAGACGTGGTTGTCTGGCTCACTGCCCCCCTCCAAAAAATGGACCCAACTGAGGGGTCCTGTTCTCTGTACCTACAAGCTCTGTTTTAGACCGTGTTCCTGTCATCTAATAAACCCGTTTTACTGGCTGGCTGAGAGTCATGTCTGACTGCGGAGTTGGGGGGCAGCACCCTCTGGCTTTCCCAGGACCCCGCCTGGGTAGACTCGCTGTGGGAAGCGCACAGCGGGGCAGAGGATGCTGAATGCTCCCAGGTCAGACCCAGGAAGGTGGCAGCCATGTGAGCTGTTTGCCCTGCAGACAGGCTGCTCCCAGAGAGGAGGAGACCTCACCAGGGTCCTGCCTGGCTTCATAGGGAGCAGCTCCAGAGCATCGCCCGGGGACCCCGTGACAGGAAGGCAGGCCCCTGCTGGCAGGGAAGCCACAGCCCAGCTCAGGGTCACAGACAGGCCCGTAGCTGTGTGAGCGTCTGAGTGAGTGACGGGGCGGGGGGAATCCAGGGGACGCGCCTGCAGAGCCAGTCCCCCCAGCAGAGTAGGGGCAGCTGGCATCAGCCCAGACACTGAGCCTTGCCAGAGACGTGCGCAGGCCGGGTGGGCAGGGAAAGCCCCTCGGCGCCCCCAGGCCTAGAAACAATGGCCAGGGGCTCCCCGAGGCTCAGAGCACAAGGCCGCAGGGCTCTCCTCCCAGGCCAGGGGAAATCTGCAATCACGGCCCAGCGGCCACTCCAGATAGGCTGTGGAGCGACAGGATCCCTGCGGCGGGGGTGCCGTGCGCCATGCTCTGCACATGGGCACCGCCAAGCAGGGGCGCTGCGTGAGGGGGCTGGGCAGGGACACAGGGCTGATGCTTCGGCTGGCTCTCTGGAAGTGCAGGGATCGTCCGTCTAGGGGGGCGAACGGGGGGGTGACGGTCGCCAGCTTGGCCAGCCCCGGGGATCAGCCTGGCCACCCAGCCCCAGTACCTATCACACACACGCGTGTTCCACCACCGCAAAGCCTCTTGCCCAGGCACAAGGATAGCATGTGGACGCGTGCGCACACCGAGAGGATCGAGGGCCCTGCCGGGCGTGTCAGCCCAGGTGAGCACTCACAGAGGCCCACGCGATCAGACAACGACGCGGTCACCTGCCACCTGGCCCTGGCTCCGTGCGGGGACTCGGGGAGCCCAGTGCAGATCCCCACCACGCAGGGCGAGGCACGGGTAAGGATGGGCCTCCCCGGCTGAGAGACGAGGCGCCCCATAGGCTACCAGACACTGGAGAGAGGGGAGGGCAAGGAAAAGACTGAAAAGGACTAATGGACATGTATGCCCCACTGCCAGGCCTGCACCAGCCTCTCCCTCCCAGGGCCCCGCACACAGCCCCTCCCCCTCAGCACCTTTCTCCCCCAAGGGCCCGTCACTCGCTACAGCCCCACAACGGAACCAAGCACATCTGGCTCTTCATTCTGTTTGTCCCTCTTCCCATTGCTGTGAATTCCCATGCTGCCTGGGCCCCAGGCCACTGCTTACTTCCCCTCCCATGCAGTTACCCCCCTGCCCCATGCCTGCCCCACTCGCCCCCTCGGCATCCGATCACAGCAAGCACACGCACAAGCATTCCACGTCTCCCAGCACAATCGTGACAGCTGCTTCCTTCCCCACGCCCTGGTGTTTCCACCTGCTTCCTCCCCCCGACCCCGCCACCAGCCCAGGCAGGATCCGTCCCTGGTCCGGATGAGCAGTGCCATGGCTGGTGGGAAAGGAGGGGAGCCAGGCCAGCTGACTGAAACGGGAGGAAAACAAGCCTCTCGGAGCACCCAAAAGGTTTACCGAGCTGGCATCTCCAATCTGTCCTGCTGCCACTCCCACTGTGCCAAAGCAAGGCTCCTCTCGCCGTCACCCCACTGAGGAGATGGATGGCGTGCCCACCTCTAAACGGTGCACAGATACCGTGCAACGCTGCCCACGACAACAGGCGGGCATAGCGCCAGGCCGCAGCAACGGAGCCTTCTTGTTATTTCTTCTTATTTGTTACAGGCTTTGAACGCAGCAGATGGCTCTCTCAGCGCTTTGCAAATGCATGTGAGCCAAGTGCCCACGGCCCTGCGTGGGAGGGGTCCTGAGCGTCCTTTCACAGGTGGAGAAACTGAGGCACAGAGCAGGGCGTGACTCGCCCAAAGTCGCACAGGGAATCAGCATAGATCTGGGAATAGAACGCAGGACTCCTTGCTCCCAGATCCCTGCTATAACCACTTAACCATACTAGCCACTAGACTGCGCTCTCTCGCCGAGCCAGGAAGAGAACCCAGGAGTCCTGCCTCCCTGCCCCCTGCTGGAGCAGAGCGCCTGCCGTGAAAAGCACATGTCAGCACTGCCTTGGGCCGCCCACCTCCCCTAGGGCCATGGATTTCCCTTCCTTAATGTGAGCACAGGAATCAGAACCTGAAACCAGCCCTGGTCATTAGCAGCCCAATGTCATTACCATCTGGCATCTCCAGTGCCCTTCTGTCTGGGTCTCGGCGCCATTTGGAACATCATCGGAGGGCACCTAGAGCTGGCCAGCCCCCCTGCTGGCAGCCAAAGCTCAAGCGGGTTGCAAAGAACTCCCCCAGGCACTGGGAAGGGATGAGTCACCGCCACAGCCCCCCCCCCCCCCCCCCCGCTGTCTGCAGGAATTCACAGGGGCTCCGAGAATGACTGGAGCTTCCCCACTCATCTCCCAGAGGGGAAACTTACCCTGGGATCTCCGCTCTGCATCTCCTGGAGGGTCCCAAAAGAGGTTGGGACATTCACAGCCCTTCCCCCCAATCTCAGCTTCCCCAGCCCGGAAGCAGGACAGAATCAGAGGCTGCCCGATGCTCGCCTGACGCAGAACCACCCCAGCCCATGCCATGGCAGAGCCCGATGCTGTTTTCTCCTTTCCCGTGAATTGTTTAGATAATGGCATACAGAGAACACTTATTAAGTCTGCGGATGATACCAAGCTGGGAGGGGTTGCAAGTCCTTTGGAGGATAGGATTAAAATTCAAAATGGTGTGAAGTAAATAGGATGAAATTCAATAAGGACAAAGCAAAGTACTCCACTCAGGAAGGAACAATCCGTTGCACACAAACAAAATGGGAAATGATGGCCTAGGAAGGAGTCCTGCGGAAAGGGATCTGGGGGGCCATAGTGGATCACAAGCTAAATATGAATCAACAGTGTAATACTGTTGCAAAAAAAGCGAACATCATTCTGGGATGTATTAGCAGGAGTGTTGTAAGACATGAGAAGTAATTCTTTTGCTCTACTCCATGCTGATTAGCCCTCAGCTGAAGTATTGTGTCCAGTTCTGGGTGCCACACTTCAGGAAAGATGTGGACAAAGTCCAGAAAAGAGCAACACAAATGATTAAGGGTCTAGAAAACAGGACCTAGATTGAAGAAGATTGAAAAAACTGGGTTTGTTGAGTCTGGAGCAGAGAAGACCGAGGGGGGACATGAGAACAGTTTTCAAGAGCATAAAAGGTTGTTACAGGGAGGGAGGAGGGAGAAGAATTGTTCTCGTTAACCTCTAAGGATAAGACAAGAAGCAATGGGCTTAAATTGCAGCCAGGGTGGTTTAGGTTGGTCATTAGGAAAAACTTCCCAACTGTCAGGTGGTTAAGCACTGGAATAAATTGCCCAGGGAGGTTGTGGAATTTCCATCATTGGAGATTTTCAACAGCAGGTTAGACAAGCACCCGTCAGGGACGGTCTAGATAATTAGTCCTGCCACGAGTGCAGGGGACTGGACTAGAGACCTCTCAAGGTCCCCTCCAGTCCTATGATTCTATGATCCAAGGGCACCGTACAGGACGCAGGGATCGCAGGGATGGTATAAATGGCCACGGGGAGAGGATCCTGATTGGCTGATTTAAGATCTAGTACAAGAGGCAGTGCCCTGGAGAATTGGGCACATAGTGCCAGCTCCAGGCTATCCCACTGCCCACACAACAGGCCTCAACGCAGTGCTGGAGGGCCCAGCCGTCTCCTCTGCTGAGCTTGGTTAGCACCAGCCAGGCTGCTGGCATCTCTCACCAACCGGGGTCAGCTCTGAACTGGGAGGTTAACAGGCTTCATAGCCCCTAAACCACCCGGCATCTTCACCAGAGCCGCCTGGCACAGGCTGCAGCAGCAAGGCCCTGGGGGAAGGGAGGGAGCGAGCCGGGCGAGCGCTGAGAATCAGAGACCAAAGGCATGTCCCCCTGCTAAATACGGAACACAGGGGCAGCGTCTGCTTGGCAAAGGAACAAGCCAGGACCCGGGATGCAGTCACGTGGCACCCCTCCCTCCCCCCGGACCCAACAGGTACTGGGTCAGCAAGACAGTTCTGGGTCAGAACGTCCTCAGTGTCTGGGGCCACGGCGACGTGAGTCGCATACGTGGACACCCCCACCCTGCACACACACACACACACACGCACACACACACTGCCCCTGCCTGCAAACGCGCTGTGTGCACACCCTCGCCACCCGCTCCCGTGCACACACCTGCATTTACACACACAGCCACGGAAGGACAGCAGAAAGCCCCCTCCCCACAGCCCTGGCTTTGCTCCAAATTGCTGCACACGACATAATCGCCGCAGCCTTTTAAACGCTCACAGGGCACTATAAGGATGGACGGCTTCAGCCAGGGTTTCGCCGGCTCCATCAGATGCTCCCCGGGAGAATGCTCAGGAATTAATGCAATCCGCTGGCTGCGTCTCTCCAGCCCCCCTCGATCCCTTCCCCTGCCCTTCTGCAAAGATCACAGGCAACAGGTAATTTGGGGCGAGAAGCAAGTGAGCGAGTGCCCCCACCCCGTTCAGCAATGTAACGAACCAGGGCAAGAGCCCTTTTAATTAACAGCTGACTCTGGCGCAGGGATCAGGGAGGCCGTGATGAGCTTGTTATCCTGAGCTGCGCTTCACGAGCCGCCACAGCCGTGCAGGAGGAAACGGATACTCGCATCCCCCTCGCCATCCCAGCAACCTTGCTACTGCCAGGTCGTTGGTTCAAATCCGGCCCAGGGCAGCTGGGTTACTGGTGAGCGGCCCACGTGCAATGAATCTGCTAGGTCTCAGTCCCGTTCACACCTCGCCTTGATGACCAAGGACTGGGTGGGCTAGAGAGACCTGAACTCCCAGCAGCGAGGCGCTCAGATACTGCAGTGACAGGCTCCCGGGGGAGTTGCAGGGAGCCAACAGGCTGTTCCCAGTGCCTGAGCCCCCTCCCCATGGGAGAGCAGATAGGGGATTCCAACTCCTCTCGCTGGAGTGGAGGCAGGGGGGAAACGTAGCCAGTATCCCTACCGGTCTCGGGGAGATAGCCACACCGGGCTTTTGATAAGCTAGGGGGAGAACAGACCAAATGCTACCGACTCTCCTATTTCCCACATCCTATCCCAAGTGAGCACAGCAGGGACTGACGGATCGGTGGCTTAACAGAGGAAACCTTCTACCAAAGGCACTGGGGCCAAGACAGCGTGGGGGGCTCTCCGGAGGCAGGAGGACACCTCATCAGAGCGGGAGTCTGCGAGTACACTGAGGCTCCTGCGGGCACCTGTTGTACATTAACGAGGAACCAACGGATCATTAAAAACATATTTCTTGGGAATGATCCTAGAGCTGCAGCTGCTTCGCCTCAAACGGGATTTTAATAACTCATTAATAAAATAACGGATGGCAGCTGCCTTATTAAATCAGGGCGGAAGCCTCGCTTTTAAGAGGGGCTTTGCATCTGCGACGTGAGCTGGGCTGACCTCGGAGCCGAAGGAGGCTGCAGCATTCGCCCATGCGTGACCTGAGACGCAGCCAGAGTAGTGGGGAGAACGCGAAAGGTGGGAGATTTGGGAGGGAGAGGATCTGTGTGGGGAGGTTGGGGCAAGGCTGGGTTGAAAGTCACACCGGTGCGAGGATGAAGGTTTGTTCTATTCATGCGAGCACAGCGCACCCAGAGCAGAGAACAGGGACCTTTTCCAGGGTCCGATCTCACAAGAGCCACCAGCGTGAGCCCGACGTTGCGAAAGATGCCAGCTCTCTGGCGGCACGACACACCTGCCGGTAATGTGCAGCTGGAGACACTCTGGCTGCTGCAAGGGGGTGAGGGCAGGAACAGGGAAGCTAGCGAGCTTGCTGCAGCATTGTGGTTGGCAGCGCCAAGGCCTCAAAGCTAGCCAGAGTCAAAGGAACTCTGGTGGGGCTGGAAATCGCTGCCAAGCCCGGGGCCTGGAGCAGAGGATGCTGGAGTCCCCAGCTCGCGGGTAGATGGGAAGGTGCTGGATCTGACTGGAGGTGGGAGGAATATGCCCCGGAAGGTTGACTGGTTTAGCGAAGCTTTGCAGAAGGATGCGAGGCTCGTGGCTTCACGGCAGAACTGGTGGGCAGGATGGGGAGCAAAAACAACACATGGTTTTGCAGAATCTGGGTAGCTGGGGACTCTTCCTGCAAGGTGCTGACCCCATCAGCGCCTGGTGATTTCAAAAGGAGAGGGGGCCACACAGCACCACACAGGATAGGGCTGGGGAGCTGCAAAAACACTAGCAGGGAAGTCCAGATCTGGGTCCCAAGAGATCCAAGCCCCCCTAGAAGAGAGGAAACAGACTTACTGGTTACATGACCCTAGGGAACGCATCTATCAAGGTCTCGCCAGCAGCAGCCGCATGAATCCCAGAGGAGTTCTGCTTTGGAGGCCCGGACTGCGCCTTTCCCCGCCCATCCTTTGAATTCGGAAAGCTCAGCAGCTCCCCCCAAGACAGGGTCCCTGCATGGGGAAAGAGGATCCTGGTCTCCATGGTACAATGCTTGGGGTCAGAGTGCTACCAAAGCTCTGGTAACTCACTTATGTCCGCAGACCTTCCTGCTGGGCAACAGCGTTACCACAGCTGGACACATGGGTAAACTGAGGCATGGACGGGCAACGTGACTCCCTCAAGGTCACAGACAAGCTCAGTGGCAAGAGAACTCAAGAACCCCTTTGATACATATGTCCGTGCACCCATCCAAACTCAACCCCAGCCCCCACCGTTTGAGACCTAAGCCCCAGGCAGCGACTGGAGGCTCACAGGCCTAAGTGAAATGAGCTAACGAGTGCGTGGCACAGAAATACTATTATGAATTATTTGCACTGCCGGAGCACGTCGCGGCGCTAGTCCCTGGCCAGGAGCATGCAGTGCTAAGCTTTGTACAAACACAGCACACAGACGGTCCCTGCCTCAAAGAGAACAGACCCCCGGAGTCCTGACACACGGCACACGGCTCTAACGACCCCATAGTAACTTCTAGGGAGAGTCACAGAAACCATGGGTCCTGACCCGCAGCCCGAGATGCCAGCCACGAGATTGCACCGTCTTCCAGAGAGCAACAGAACCCAGCCGGCCTGACACCCAGCCTCCTACCCACACTCCTGCGGAGCCAGGGGTTCAGCCGGGCAAGACAGAGCCCCCATCTGCCCCGGCGCACACTCTCGTCAGCCTCCACGCAGCTCCGACTCCAACTTCGCCGCTGCGCTTTCCACAGGAACAAAACCCTTTTGTTCGCCAGCGTCATCCTCGCACCAGCCAGGAATGGGGTAGAAGTCGGCGCCACCTCCTGGGACCAAATCAACTCCGTTCCCTCGCGTGCTCTCTGGAACCATTGCTGGGTGGGCAGATGCCAACCGGCCCTCGCCACCTCCTCCTCCCCACCCACCTGCCAGGCCTATTTCTTGGCCTCGCAGCCCGTTTGCCCAGGCCAGTCGTCTGCTAGCTCCTCCCTGCCAGCTGGACCCCGGGGGCAGTGCCCCTGGGGGGACAGGGACACAGTTGCAGTCAGTACCCCTTGCCGGGCCATTGGGATGAGAAAGACACCTCCCCCAGGGAGGAAACACTGGAATAAAAGCTCCACGAGCCGCATTGTAAGGGTCGGTCGCTGGTGCCAGCCATCCCAACGGAGGAGCGAACCCGTCCCAGGCTCCCCACCCTCGCCCAAGGGACCCCACTGAAGTGACCTCTGGTTCAGCCAGTGACTGGACCCCTGCGGGACGGGGCTTGTTCCGCAGCAGCCTTGGTGCCGGGATTGTAGCCGATCAATGGTGGCTGCGGGTCCCAGCGAGCGCACGGCTGAAGCCAGGACGTTCCGTCGTGTCTTGGGGCGCGTGCTGCAGCGTGACGAGGGCCCCGTGACCCCTGCCTTGTAACAGGAGGACGCTGCATCACACTACCCCTGCACTGCATCGTCCCCCTGGCTTCGCAAGGCCCTGCCGTGTAAGCGGCCGTGCCACGAGGCTGCTCCCCCACGCCACGCTGCCAGAGGAGACTCACCATGGCGTGATGCTGGCGCCCCGGGAGAGGAGAAGGCCACGCCACACGATGCCACGCCCATCACAGATCATGCCTTTGCCCCACCAGGCAATGGCCGGGCAGGCCCCTGGTGGCTGGGGTTTTAGGCGAGAGCAACTCAGGGATAGACAGATCCCAGGCAGAGCCTTGGAGCCTCCTGTCCCCGGTCGTGCCGTAGGCAGAGGGAACCTCAATGCGAGAGCTGACGAGGCAGTGATGTAGCCAGCTCCTCGTCCGACAGGCAGGCCGGTGCTCGGCCCCGCGAGCGTGGGGAAAAGTGCTCCCTCGGGAGCATGATTCTCCAGCTTCCCGGCTCTTCCTTTTCATTAGTTCCAGCAGAGCGAGCCCTGGACGTTTATTCTTCCTGACGGCTCCGTATTGGCACTGCCAGGGCCAATTCCCCAGGCTCCGCGCGAGGCCCAGGACTGGGCAGGGTCCCGGTGCAGGAGGCAGTGGGCCCCGCCCCCATCACCATGGGGGAGGGTGGGCAGAAGGGGGAGCCAGCCACGCTAGAACCGCTGGGAGGGCATTCACCAGGAGGGTCGCTTGAGAGCAGCAGCTGGAGATCTACCAAGCGCCCCTCCCCAGGGGACCATGTGCACAAGTCCTGGCACTGTGCACACGCAGCTGCCTGGAGTGGGCAGGGGGGTCAGCAGGGGGCGCTCTCCTCTTCAAGTTAGTGCTGATCCAATACTCCAGAAGAGCAGTAGGGGGCGCTGTGCAGATGGAGGCATCATCCATCCAGGAAACACGCCGAAGCTCTGGGTTCTGGTGTGGATGTTGGAGGCCCTGTGGCTCCTCACGGAGCAGCACAAATGACTGCCCCCAGGCTGCATGCAAGATGGGGGGCTGCAGGCAGAACCCACAGGAAGGGAGACAGGCCGGGAGGACACACAGAAGGAGGCAGGAGCAGATATTAACTGAGCCACTAACCCAAACCTGGCCCATGCCTGACCTCTGCAAGGAGAAGACTGCAGCCTGGCTCCTCCTCGATGCCACGTGGCCTGGCATACCCTGGCCAAGGGCATGGCACAGAACAAACCAGCCGGGAACAAATTCCTCTCCCACGTCTGGTGTCTCAGCTGGGAAAGCGGCACGAGACGCCTGCAGTGAGCCGGTGCCCCTCCTGCGCCAGCTGTGAGTCACTCTCCCGGCCCTCGCTGCCATCTGGCAGGACTAGAGACCGGCAGCAGGGCCTGGCTGACCGTGCCTTGGCCGCTGGGGCTGAGATCGGGACCGGGGGGAGATCACGCTGTCTGAGGCTCAGCCCAGACAAGGCAGAGATGGTCCAGGGAGGGAGGGGGCAGGTCGGGGGCGGGAGGAAGAAGTGAGGCATTCAGGCAGGAGGGCTCCACGCTGGATTTTATTTCTCTGGAGACCCACGGTGGGCACCTTATAAATGGAAAAATAACCCAGCTCTCGAGCAAGGGCCTCTTGCTGGCTAGCGTCTCTCCTCGTTCGGCGGTTGTCAGCCCAAGCCCACACGTGACACTTGGCAAAGCAGACCAGCTTCGACTGCAGGGATTGAGAGACTGAGCCCAGCACAAACAACAGCCTGGGGTCAAGTCCCCGCCTCCAGAGCCGGGATTCGAACCCAGGTCTCCCAAATCCCAGGGGAGAGGCCCAGGCACTGGGCGAAAGGTTTTCAGGCAGAGCCTCCTCCTTAGCTTTGCGAATCAAGCCTGGAAAGTTTTTGTGTGGCAGACTCAAAAGGGTTCATTTCCATGGTCCTGAAACGTTTGCTTTTTCGTTTCAGCCACACCAGCTGGGTGACAGTGACACGAGTCGGTGAAAGGATTCAGCCAAAACCAACGTGCATTTTGCAGCGCAAAAATAAAGAAATAAATAAAAGGTTTTGGCCCAAAAACCCTGTGCCCAGCTCTAGCGAGGAGCAGAGTGTAAGAGCCCACGCAGAACACACCACACCACACACAAAGCCGACTACCCTCACCCAACCACACATCCCCCCACACACTAGCCTAAGTACCCTTCTGCAACCTCCCCCCCATGCACACCCGTGGGCACGCACTCCTGTGTATACTCCAACACATACACCCAGTGCAACACAACGTGGACAGCCCGCTCTCTGTCTGCGGCCAACACGAGCCTGCAGGAAGCACTCTACCATTACTTTTGGAACATCGGTTCACAGCTGGGTTGGCCACAGTACTTTATTTAAAAGGCAGAATTTACTTTGACACCTTTTATGATTGGCAGCTCCCCCTGTTTTAGGAGGAGAAAGCTAATCCTTCCCAGCCCAGGCCAAATCAAAGCTCACAGAGTTCTCACTTGGAAGTACCAGTGAAGGAGAAGCCCATGGAGAGGCGCCAGCCTCATTTGCCAAATGCAAGCATCTACCCTCTGCACAAGGCATGCTGGGAACTTGAACCCACAGCCACTAATATGAGGGGCAGGAAGGGCCATGCCCCCAGGCTACCCATGACTAAGGGCTTGGTTTCCATGGGGAATCTTACTAGCATAGCTCTAATGCAATGAACTATTCTGGAATATCTCCCCATGCGGACGCTCTACGCCAAAATTATTACAGTACAGCATAATTATTATACAGTAGTTACTTGTAACCCACTGATGGTGATCTCCAAGGAGAGGGGAGGAAAAATCCTTTTGCATTTGATCTTGCTCTGCAGTTGCCAGCTCCTGCGATATCTGGCATGTTTCTTCAAGCCCCAGCTCCTGGAGCCCCGGGATCGCATCAGAATCTCAATTTGCATTTACGAAACAAAAGCAAACAAAAGTTTGAAATGTGTGTATTTCAAACTGAGTAATTCTTTGGGTACCTCCAGCCGACTGCACAAGCTGATGGGGAGATAGGTGGGCAGGAAGCTGGATTTAGATTGTCGACTCTTTGGGGCATTGTCCATACCATTTACTGTATGTCCGTATAGTGAGCTTTGAGGGACTGGCACGTCGCAGGGTCCCAGAGCCCGGGCAATGACACGCAATGACACAGCCCCGCAGCCTGAGCCCTGCGAGCCCCAAGTCGGCTGGCATGGGCCAGCTGCAGGTGTCTAGTTGCTGTGTAGCCATACCCCAAGCCAGCTGCGGCCTCTAGGCAATACTCCAATGTCAATAACAGCCAGTAGGAGGGGCCTCAGCAGGATTTGCACATTTTTGCCCACACATGCACACCCACCCCTGCATGCCTTCTCCCCGCCCCCCAACGTACTAAGGAGAGTACAATTGCAGAAGAGGAGACCTCACTTTTGTGGGTGAAAGCTGCCCCCGCAATTTAATTGGGTTGCAAAGTCCTGCGCTCGCATCTTCTGCCACCAAACAGAGGGTGCCAGTCGGGTGGCTGGAGCTGCGATCCCTTGCATCTGTAGTTCAACCCTCAAGATTCAACAGCCACCCCTCCTTCTCAAGCCACCCCCCCACTTTCCCTTAAGCCGCTACCTCTCCGGACCAGCCATGAGCAGCAGGCAAGGGAGCGGGAGCCCAGCCCGGCCTGGCTGTGAAAGCGTCTGCTTTGCAGCGATAATGGGAAGGTCACTCACAGGGCGGAATGTGGGGCACCGGAGACTCACTTTCTGTTTACAGGTGTAAAGAATCCATTGACCTGGGGCCCCCGGCAGGATGGCTGCCCATCCCCACTCCGTGGAGCGGCAGAGAGAAGCAAGTCAGACGGGGACACGCTATGCACTTTGCCGAGGCCTCCCCGGGCCTCAATACTGCATAGAAGCATTTCCGCACCCTGGCGGGGCACAAGATGCAGCCTCCTCCCCTGGCCCCAACGCCCTTTCCCACAATAATACAGCGTGAAGCAGCACAGAGCCACCCTCCGAAAGTACCCAACAGCCACACTCCTGACCCTGCCTTGATACAGCCGCTGTCAGCCACTAAGTGCCTTGCGCACTGTGCCGGCTGCCGTACGCGTCACCCATCACGGAAATGCAGCGACCTCTGGGGTGGGACGTGGCAGCTCTAACACCACACAGCAACGCTACCCAACCATTTAGGACAGGAAGGGAGAGGAAAATGGTATCTCTTTGAAACCACCCCGGCCATTTTGATGATTTAACTGGGAATTGGTCCTGCTTCGAGCAGGGGGTTGGACTAGATGACCTTCTGGGGTCCCTTCCAACCCTTATATTCTATGATTCTATGATTTTGACAACCAGGGTGTAGTTATCCAAACGGGCCATCATAGTTAACGCCCCCTGCTCCTGCCAAATGCATCCCTGGCTCTTTAAATCATCTCATCGTAACCTTGGTTTTCGGTCTCTCCCAAAACTACAGCGTGGTATCGCCGAACAATGGGCTGGGTCACCGGGGTCAGCGATAACTCAGAGGAGAGCGCCCCCTGCTGACTCACCCACTCCCCTCCCTGCAGCACAGCGCCCCCTTGCACAACACTGGGGCATGGTGCTTCAGACTGACTCAGAGGAGAGGGCAAACCCTTGCCAAGCCACTCAAGCCATCTTCGCTGCAGCTGGTTCTCCCTGGTCTAAATCCTCCGAGACTGCTCAGCGTGTAACATCGGAGGAAA